>NC_051270.1:5541777-5863368 GCF_015220745.1 Sebastes umbrosus
CGTTTACTTAAAGTCATCAATAAAAGCTGAGTGACGACCAGTTTTAGCGGACTCAGGTCAGGTAAATAATAATAAAAAATCATTAAAATATTATAGTTCCTACCAAATTATCTCATTAATTAGCAGAAATATTAATTTAGAGATGAAATTTCAAATGTGTGATTTTCTTTTTTTTTTTTTTTTTATGAATCAAATATAAGCATTTATTTGGTTATTTTGACAACTGATTATGTTCCACACCAAGCAACTGGTTTCTTTGTACACGTATAACAGCTGGTAAGTGGGTATGTATGAATTATGGTCTATTAATTATCAGTATAAATGTAGTAAATACTTTGATATCCATCTGATAGGTAAATTCTGAAAGTAGTTAAATAAGGACATATATATATTCCACAATCTCATCAAAGGAAATAGTTGAGATGAAGTTCTCGTAGTGTCAATAGCACTACAGATGTAGTTTTACATACACAATATGACACTGTTCGGCTTTATATGTGCTCACCACATACTGATGGCCTTTGAGGAAGACATAATTGGCGAGAGGCAACCCGCGGGGTGGGAAAGTGGGAGTAGACAGAGTGGGACAGTGTATTAGGGAGACGTTCTAATGTTAGCCCCCCTATTCTCATTCCCCTGCTTACCCTGCCTTAGTACCACTGCTGAGAGAGAGAGAGAGAGGGAGAGAGAGGGAGAAAGGAAATTTCTCCATTGCAGAGGCAGTCAGGCAGAGGACAGGAGAGAGGGAGAATAAATCAGCCCCAGTCTGGTCTCTGGTGACCACCCGCGGCAAGGGAATAGTGCAGAAAGACGGAGAGCGAGAAGGGACGGGGGGGTAGGGGGGTAGAGAGTGTCAGCGAGGGCTCGGACTACAGAGGAATAATGTCCTTTTACTGTACGTCCCTCTCCACCTGGCCCCAGTGTGCCGTCTAAATCTACCTTCACTCATTTAATGTCACACAGTCCCACCCCTTCGATGAACCCACACATGCCCACACACACACACCTCCACCTCCTGTGACGGATTAGAATTGCCCCAACTCCATCGCCCGGCAGAACAGTGTCTGATTTGGCAAATGGTCAAAGTGCCCATTATGTGGCAATAGAGGGGGCCATATGAGGGAAGATCAGGGATGGAGGAGAAGGACAAAGGGAAAGTAGGGGACGAGCGACAAATTAGCCCACTCAGAAGTTAGAAAGTGCATTAAGTGACCAGAGGAAAGAGACTATTATTATGAGAATCAATCATAAGGGCAATCTCATAGAGGAAAAGAACACTGTAGAATGTGTTTAGGACCAATGCACTTCATATACTGAAAGGCATGTACACAGAAATCCCTGACTTCATTATTGCAGCATAAATAAAGATCTAGTCAAATAAAAACACATTTTAAAAATAATATATGTAATTGTACATTTATGTGAGCGTGTTTGTGTTTGAATGCATATGAACATGCATGGTATATATGTGTATTATGACTGCAATGCTTGCGGAAATGTTGGAATATGAACAGCATCAATGTAGTGATGCAATCCCCTAAAGTAGAAATAAATAGCAGAAAGTTGCATAAAAGTTCCATGAAAAAGATAAATTTCATGAAAAATAGATTATTTGTTGCAAAAATAAAAATGAATCTGTACTTTAATCTTAATGTTTAAGAGATGGCCTAAGGTGTTTTCTCATTTAATAAGACAGAGGACATATTTTTTGGTGGTAAGAGTATTTTAAAATTTAAATTGATGGAGATGTTTGGCCCTGGTGGTAATTCCCTCTCTCACACACACTCCGTCCTGCCAGGTTCACAGTTTTACCTTGGCCTCCTCTCTCCCTGAGCTGTGTTTCATCTTAAGTGACTTTATTGAAGGCAAGTCAGTGTTTTTTTTCCCTGAAAGAAAAGAAGGAAAGAAAGGCAAACTGAGACACAGAGAGAGAGAGAGAGAGAGAATAGCAGCCTATAGCTAGCCCACAGGACACATTTAGTAATCCTTCCAATGATGTCCAGGGCCCAGTGATGGTTACCAGACCTGCAAATACCCCCACAAACACACACACACACGATCCATTTTTATTGTATTTGGGTCTGCAGCGTTGTATTTCCTGCCCTCTCTTAGCGCCACACACACACTGCACTCGAAAACAAAAATCCATACTATCGACCGGCCAGTGTCACCACAATTATTCTTTTGAAACAGCCATTGAAAACAAATTACATCTGCACTGCGTTTTCATCCGATTGCTCTGGGTGAGCAATGCTCAGCGGCTGGGTCGGCCCTGCCTTCGCCGACCCTCAGACCCCTCCCTATAGGTTTGCTGTCTATAGCATAGTGTTGCTAACGACTGGTCTCCGTGTGTAAGTGTGTGTGTGTGTGCGTGTGTGCGTGCGTGTGCGTGTGCGTGTGTGTGTGTGTGTGTGTGTGTGTGTGTGTGTGTGTGCGTGAGAAATAATCCAGTAAGGGTTCTGGGGGGGAAAAAGAACTAAGAGAAGTATTTAAGGGTAACAAAGGGAGAATAAAAAAAAACAAGTAAATATTCTTGACTATTTCTTCCATACTTCCTGTTTAGCAGAGTAAGAGACTATTCGATAAAATACCATCACCATTATTTTCATTATTGACCTTGGTGGAAGAAGTACTCTTCCTCTTAAAATACTTTAAAGATTCTGCATTCAAAATGTTACTGAGGTAAAAGTAATATCAGCTAAATGCACTTAAAGTATCAAAAGTAAAAGTACTCACTGTGCAGCAGATTGCCAATGTTATTTTATTAAATAATACATATGGCTGCCAAAGTTAACGCTATAATAAAGCGTTAACGCAATTTTTTTTAAAGCCACTAATTTCTTTAACGCATTAACACAACTTGCAATTTTCAGGTTGTAGCTGGCTCAGTTTTAAAGCTAGAGTGAAGATACTGGTATGAAACTAGAACAAGAGTCAGCAGTTAAATTTTTTTTGAAAGACTAAACTCCATCAAATATGGATTGAAACCAGGGCTGTCAAACTTAACGCGGTAATAACGCATTAACGCAAGTTTGTTTTAACGCCACTAATTTCTTTAACACATTAAGTTGCAATTTTTAAATAACCTCTTAAAAATTCAACGGGCCACCATCAGGCCCGTCAGCTATTGCTTATATCTCTTGGAGGTTGTAGCAAGCTCAGTTTTATAGTTTTATTGAATCCATTGGTACCAACCATGGCATACTAGCTTTTTCGCAAAGGAGGGTAAATAACACTCCAAACTTGCGCAAAATTTTGGCGAGGAAAAACTGTCATGGCCATCTCAAAGGGGTCCCTTGACCTCAAGATATGTGAATGAAAATGGGTTCTATGGGTACCCACGAATCTCCCCTTTACAGATGTGCCCACTTTATGATAATCACATGCAGTCAGCATACTGACACACTGACAACTGTTGTGTTGCCTGTTGCATGTGATTATCATAAAGTGGGGATGTCTGTAAAGGGGAGACTTGTGGGTACCCACAAGACCCATTTTCAGGTCAAGGGACCCCTTTGAAAATAGCCATGCCAGTTTTTCCTCGTCAAAATTTAGCATAAGATTTGAGCGTTATGTATCTTCCTTTGCGAAAATCTAGTATGACATAGTTGGTACCAATGGATTCCTTAGATTTTTTTGTTTCAGCATCTTCAGTTTGGCTACTGAGCCTGCTACAACTTAAAAATCGCAAGTTCCGTTAATGCGTTAAAGAAATTAGTGGCTTTAAAACAAATTTGCATTAATGCATTCAATTTGCGTTAAATTTGACAGCCGTAATTATTATGTACGATTTATTTTTATATTTTATTCCAAATCTGAACTGTTCAGTAAACTGATTGGTTGTCTGTCTTGTTCAATAATCTTATTGGCGGTATCATGGTCATTGATTATTCCGTGAAAGCCACACTGAGGGGCAGCATGACTGCCACACCACCACACACACCCACCACTATTACATCTAACTGTGTTACTCCATCTAACAGCATTAGCCCATGCTCTGCAGCACACAAGCTGCTTCCAATAGCCTCAGTCCAGTGGTGCCATGTGACAATGGGAGAAAACAACAACTAATATCCAGCCAGCACAGTTGGTAATTAATCCTGGCTTGGCTTCCCTCGGCCAAGGAGTACAGCGAAGGCTAGAAGGCAGGATCCCTTTGTTAAGCTTTGACCACACAAGTCACCTCACCGGCCCTCCCGAAGCGGGGAAACGCCAACTTTGGAGTATTAAGAAAACCAATAGCCTTGTTGACATGAACACGGAGGCCTAACCCCCGCAGCCTCCTCATATGAAGCATTGATTTTTCTGTCCGGCCGCAGCACTAAACCCATTCATTCTCTACGGCCGAGCCCGAGATTTGCGCGGAATGCGAGCGCCCTACACACACACACACACACACACAGAGACAACACACACAGGGGCCTGGCTAAATTCTCCTTTCATCCTCTCAGTCTTACCTTGAGGGTGGAAAGTTGAGGATTAAAGTCACCCCTCCTCCTCCTAGTTTCACCATCACTCCAGCGCTGAACCAACACACACACACACACACACACGGGTACACGAGTAAACATGCAAAGACACACACAGCACAGCCTGCCCTGTGTTGCGAGGCCAAAGGGGAGGTGAGGTTAAATGTATTGGGGTGAAGCTGAGGGGAGTCAGTCTCTTGATCTTTGGGGATACAGGTCACCGATTGACACCACGGGACTCTCTCGCAGGATAGCAAACACAATGGTACTGCCCGCCGCAGGCAAAACACATCCTATTATCACACACACTGGTGTAGGTTTCACGATTAGCCATTGGTCACCTCTATACGGTTTAGTGGGGAGTTGTTTTCTCTCCTTCCGTCTTTATTGTCTTATTTCTTGTAGTGAGGATTAAGTATGTCTCTCTGCCTCTTTTAGCCTCTCCATTCTGTCTCCCTTCCTCTCACTGCAGTAAAAACAGGCATGTTCACAATCTTTTTCTAGGCTTGATTAACTACAGCTGCACAAATGTGACTTAAAAAAGTGCAAAGCACAGACAATAATGTGGGACAGACAGCTGTAAGTGACATGATCTGAGTATGTGATGCAAGAAGAGAAAATGCATAAAATCAAAGGCTGGTATAGTGCAGGGGGGGGGAGAACTATCATTTGCTCAATTAGCATCGGCACATTAGTAAAAGCACAATATCGCAACCGCACAATCGGCCCGGCTCCCTTCAGGACACGCTGTGAGACATTCGGAGACATTAGCATAGGGTGAGCTAACGAAGAAAGAAGACGAAAGGAAAGGAAATTAAAAGAGCAGCACATTTTCAAAGCGTCGGTTGTACCCGACGTCATTAAACATTTATGGAAGTCTCCCCTCAGTATGATGAGCAGTGTGGTTGTAGGGAAGATGTGTTGCAGAAACAAGTCGATGGGGGGGGAGAAAAAGTCACACTTTTATTTTGTTTGCCTTCTCTCTGCCTTTCTTAACGGATAACAGACACATACTCCTTTCTGTAGCGTTTGCTCTAATTTCCTCTCTGACTTCAATAGTAAAACAAGAATATTAGAAAGTTAACTAATTGAGCTACTAGGAGAACTGGGAACAGCTATCACCTGTAAATGACACAGTGGTCCATTTTGCAAAGAAACTCCAAGCATCCTAAAACCCCATTAAGACGCAGTGAAGGTCCAAGTCTCTGCCAAGAGAAGTGAAGCTATATTTAGAGCTAATTATTTCTGCTAGTACACGCAGAACAATTAAATAGTTTCTAGATATTTGCACTTTAGGACAACACATATAAATCAACATTTTTTGTAAATATACCAGCGTTAGCCAGTGGGCTAATTTCCAAAAGGAGGGCTGAGAAATGCAAACATAAGACATTTAGACAGTGAAATGACAACAAAAGCTGCATGCACAAGACAGCGCTCAAATTATGCAAAGCAACAGGAAGAAGCAAAAAATAGATGCAACATTATACTGTAGCACAATGACCACATCCACTGTTCCACACGGTACATGTAGTGCACTCAACTTAGTTCTACTTTCATTCATTCTGCCGGTGGCGCCGGCGCACAAGAACGCACAAGAACCTAGAACCTTTTAGGCTTACATTTACTTTTACTTCTAACGTCTAGGTTCCCACGTGCCCACATACGCAGTCGACTAACGTTACCGATTCAGCACCACCACAAAAGTCTGATTAGCCTACCACATGCGTTTCAAAGACAAGCCAACAGTCCTGGAAAACAACAACAGCCAGCTAAATAATAGGCTACAGTATAGCCAAAAGCGCCTTAACATTACATTAGGCCCTGGGCCGTGGACATTTTGGAGGCCCTTCCCTCCCTTCACAATATGCCATGGCAACATTAATTCAGCACCCCCCATCAATATACAGCGACATATAGTAAACGACGTGCCCTCCTAATCAGCAGGCCTAATAAGACAATACTTTGACAAGAAGTCAAGTCAAAGCTATGTGATCACAGCTATGTAATTCATGTAATTCAGTAAACAGAATACGAAGTAGAGCTGTACTGAATAGTTCAAAGCTTCATTCATAACATTGTCTTTCAAATTCTAAATCAACATTCGAACATTCTTTTCCAACATTCTTTTCTTCGTCTATTCATTCTGTTTAAACACAGTATTTCTGTACAGTTGCAGATAAAGATCAGGTTACACTGATATTATTTTTATTATTATACTTTTTGTAGAATTAGATTCCAGTGGTAGCTGTGTAGGGTTGTTTCTGACTCGTGTGATCCAAACATTTCCAATAACTCCAGAGCGTTGTAAAGTCCAAAAGTCAACATTATTGAAAAAAAAGATAGATGTAATAATTTCCAAAATTCACAACATGTTTTTATCTAATAAAATACACTGCTTCAATTCATATTTGTTGGCGTTTAGCCTTTGAAAAACAACATTTTAACTGCTGTCCCGCGTGCGAAGGATTGTTACCGACTTGTGTGATCCAAATATCTCAAAAAATTAACAAAATCAATTAAAAAATCTACGCATGGTGCGTACACGGCAGCCGCCGATGTTGCGATGTTAGCGATGTTGAAGTATATTCAGATCACAGCAACTAACTTTTTTTTGGCCAAAATTACGAAAATATGATCCAAGTTGTTAATTGGAATTATCCCTTAAAGGAACAGTGTGTAGCATTTAGGGTGATCTATTAGCAGAAATGGAATATAATATACTGTATATAAATATAGTATTAGTTTTCTTCAGTATATGATCACCTGAAAATAAGAATCGTTTTGTTTGTGTTACCTTAGAATGAGCCATTTATGGGAGCGGGATCTCTTCACGGAGCCAGCCGCCATGTTTCTACAGTAGCCCAGAACGGACAACACTGGCTCTAGATAAGGCCTATCACGTTTTTGCGTTGGCCACCGTAGTTCTCCTACACGCTTGGCACACAGGAGAAGTTTCATTTGTTTGCAATCTGCAACCTCACCACTAGATGCCGACAGATCCTACACACTGGCCCATTAAAGGCCAATAGCTGGCAAATATCCATCAAACCCTGAGCATGATATTAACCCATTACCATGTGCTACCAAACTGTTTCTTGTCAGATGCCACTTTCTTCCTTATCAAGGACTTTCCGTTGAAGATGTATGTACAGGAAGGAGAGGATTACATGCTTGTTCCACTCAGCTCCTCTTTTGCATTTTACTGTTCTTCCCTATTGTCCACATTGCACTCAGCTTTACACTTTTTGTTATCACAACGAGGCCTGGGATCTGTGTGCCGTGTTAGATTCCCGTGGTGTAAACAGCGAGAACGTGACACGGATCTTGATCACAGAATCGCTTTGGGGACGCGTGGCTCGTGGAAGCCATTAATTCATTTTATTTTTCTTCCTTCTCTTTGCAACATGCTGCGTTGGCCGGTGCAAATTGCAGATAGGGGGGAGTTTGGGAAAAAGGCGGCAGTTGTCGCTGCCCTGGGATATTTATCCCTGGAAAAAAATTTCCACAGGAGATATTGCGTGATCTCCCCTTAACTCTGACAGAGAAAAAGAGAGAATGCTGAGGGAAAAATAGAAATTGTAATCACAGTATGCTTGAGGGAAATGCATGCAGCTCAAGAGAAAAAAAGAACCATTATGTCCAGAGACTTTTCTTTGTGACAAATTGAAGAGAAACTAGCATTGCACTTTAAGTAATCAGACCATGTACCACTGAGACCATAGGAACAACGTGTTAATGCAGCTTAATCTCTAACGCCGAGGGGATACACACTGCACACAGTTTGACTAGATGTTTATTTCCCGGACTCTGTACAGCTGGTATTACATTATGGAAACAGGGATTTGGAATTAGGTTCATTCCATGAACATGAAATGCACCATGATTTACAACAAAGTGATACACAGTTGTGCTATCAATATAAAAAGGGTATATATAAAGGAAAGGATGAGGTCTTCTGAAAAGAAACTTTCTGTCAGAATCCAGAGATTGGAAAAACTCCGGCACTTCAAGAACAGAGAAATGGCAACATGGCCACATTAAAGCTGCATTGATCAATCAATATATTTATTTTCGCCAGGAGATAATGAGATTGGTCATGTTTGTGCATGTGATTGTGCATCTCTGTGTCTGTCCACAGCTAATATTGCATACTGCTATATCAAACTACATAATATTCTGGGTGCTCATTTATGGCTGCATGCTCAAGGACCTCTCGTGGTTGCACTGACTCACACTTTCTCAAAACACATTTTATTGTATTTTTGATTCTGCCATTGATTGACTGCTGACTCCTCACTCATTACTCTTAACCGGCCCCCAATTTCTGAAAACGTTGCAGCACTTTCCCAAACGGGCATTATTTAGATGCACTGACCACATATTGACACATATTTTGCCTGGCACAAAATCTGGTTTCAAGGCACATTTTGCAAATCCCCTCAGCTCCATGGCCTCCATGCCTCCGTTTAAAGCCTTTTTTAGCTCATCATTTGGTTTTTCCAGCCCACAAATTCCATCTCATCAACCCTGTTTTGTTTTAAATGAAAAAGGTCTGATAAACCCACTGAACATTACCTATTTCACACTAAATGTCAGACAGACAAAGGTAACGACTTGCTGGTGCTAGCTCAGGAGTTAAAGGATACCAAAACAGAGCTAAAAAGAGAATTGATTATTCATTAGCTGGCTAGATACATGACTCCAAATAAATGCTAATGTTGCGCCATGTCTGCTGAATGTGTAAATAGGTCAATGTTTGCAAAGACATTAGTCACAAAAATGTTTTTAAAGGACCATTGTGTAGGATTTGGTGGCATCTAGTGGTGTTGTTGCAGATTACAACCAACTGAATATCCTTCCGCTCACCCCTCCCTTTCCAGGACTGCTGTAACGTAAGTGTAAAACCGTGGTAACGCCGTGGTATGTTTCGGAACCTTCGTTTCGCTCAGAGGCCATCCTTGCCATAATAAGACTACTTTAAGGGCAATGAAATTTAGACGCCGGCTCACGTTAGCGCAGTTTTACAAGCGTGTAGGCGAACTACGGTGGCCTTCAGATAACATTTAAATGTGAAAGGCTCTCTCTAGAGACAGTTTTTGGTTTGTCCATTCTGGGCTACTGTAGAAACATGGCAGAGCAACATGGTGGACTCCGTGAAGAGGACCCGCTGCCTATGTAGATATGAAGGGCTCATTCTAAGCTAACAAAAACACGATTCTAGTTTCAGGTGATTGTACACTAATGAAAACATAGATATGATTATTACATTTCATTTCTGATAATAGATCCTCTTAAATCCTACAAACTGGTCCTTAAAGCGGTCCGCCAGATGCTGTGTGTTCAGCTTGTTCTTCTTTCCCAAAGGTGCCAGAAAAAAAATCAATGAGTGCAGCTAATAATAGGTCAGTTTTGTAAGTCACATTCTAACTGATGATCAAAATACAATACATTGCTACTCCACATGTTGAAGTTACAATATTAAAGCTGCACTAAAAAGTATTTTTTTATATATTTACAATGGATTCAAAATGATATGTGACAAACCCACAGAGAATAATTAAATCAGCTTGAAGCAGCATTTTAGTGTCTTTCAGCTTGTTTTGGTTCACTCTCACGGCTCTCATCAATCTATTGTCCAGTAGGCAGCTGGTTTCAATCCTCTGATAAACTCACTGTTTACTACCTGCTCAGCACCAAACAGTAAACAGACAATGTAAGCAACTAGCTGGTGAACATAGTGGAGCACTAGTAACCCTAGGAGTAGGTTGAGACCAAAGTCGAGGTAAAAGGAGAGTGAATATTCGGCTTACCATCATCAGGAGGACAGAAACACAGCTTTAAATGAACGTTGCTCTATGACTGCTGTATGTATAATTAGTAATAATACATCAGTGTTGTGTTTCCAGCTCGTTCTACTACTTATAAGCAACTAAAAACATCAACTAATACTGCTTTAAGTCATACAGTGAAAACTGGATAACTGGAAATGCAACAAATCATTTAAATAGGACCACTGTGGTGTTTGCAGATGTTGGTGTCAATGGGCAGATCTCTGTGTGTATTTGTGTGTGTGACAGAGCAGACAGTGAGCAGCCAGTCCACAGACTAGTAGACAGGGTGTAGGAGGTGACTGATGACCACCATCACTTCACTATCAGCTCTTCATAAGACTCAATAAACACACGCACACACACACACACACACACACACACACACACACAGTAAACATGGAAGATGGAGCTCTCGAGAATATCCCACTATGGCCGGAGAAGCACGTCTGACCTGTAAAATCTAGCTGATGCAGAATTTAAGACCAAATAAGCTGCAAACATCATTACAAAATTACATTTGATGAACAGATAATTTGATTTACATTTCAAGTACACATGAAGTTCACCTGTTTTTCCCATTGTTCTCAAGATGTTGTCTTTGCATGACTCGAGCTCCATTGTGAGCTTCATCAAATTAGATCTGAATGATGGAAAAAAAACAATCAAGGAAACAAATCACAGTGTTGCGCTGCAGAGGTCATTTTCATCTCCATCTCCTGCGTCCCTCCGTGGCATTAAAGCTGCTCACTCTTGAGCGTCAGCAAACTGTTCTTTCAAACGGCCCTCTTGAGTGAATTACAATTTTCTTTTCTTTCCCATGTCTTTTCTCTTATTTTTTTTTTCTCGCTCTCCTTTCTTTTTCTGATGGGCCACTGAACCCTTTCCCTGGCTGTGTATGCACCAGCAAACATGCTGATACGATCTTAAAGGTCATGTTCTTTTCACGTTGACAGAGGCCTTCCGAAACTTTGACGAGGGGGTCCCTCTAAAGGAGAGCGCTGTTACACTACTGCAGCAGCAGCAGCAGCAGCAGCAGCAGTAGTAGTAGCAACTCAAGCTGAAGCCAAACTGATTAATGCTCTACATCAGAAGCCCTTTTTTCCTATTCAACCTGCATTTCCGGAGGTAGTCATGCTGAACCAGGATGGCCCATCAGCCCCGGTGCTCCGCGCTTCCCTTCCTTATTCATTGAGATGTAAAAGGATAAACTGATTATCACTGATGAGCAGCACTTGGGTTCACTTCTGGAGCTGCTGCGCCATCCAATCATGTAAAATGATGCTAAAAGCTAAGTAGGTGCCCTTCTTATAGTCACTATATCAGGTATAGCCACGGAAACAGTCTGTTGAGCACCGCAAATGCAAACAACGGATTGTTTATGGCGACGTGGTTTCAGGAGATTGCTGCGAGTTAACACAACTAACTTTTTGTTATTTAACCGAGTGTGTTTAAATTGCCGTTCAGGTAGTACATGCAGGTGTGTGTGTGTATGAATCTTGGTGTATGTGTGTGTATGTTTGTGTCAATGTTGGACTACTCTCGCTCGACAGCTCCTCTCCTCCCTGCCTTGTTTTTAAAAGGCAACCATAATGGCCGGTAAGGACAGCCTTAAGAGCTGCTGGCAGCTTGAAGCTTGACGCAACCAAAGGTCATTGATTCCCCCCCTCCTCTTCAACGTGTGCTCTCTCTTTTTTTTTTTTTAAACAATTCATCGAGATTTTGGCATTTTGTGAACACACACAGGACAGCTCGCCGACAAGCCGACCTTGACAGCGAATTGGATAAATAAACCTTCAATTTAGCCCGCTCTCCTCCACTCCTTCTCCCAGCGCAGCTCGCCGGCTCAGGCAGCGAGTCCCACCGGGAGCCTTCACCTATCCATATCGTTCAGCCCACGCTCGGCTCGGCTCGGCTCCCCCCGCCCCACCACCACCTCCCCTCCCTCTCTCCTGGCCTGTCTAGCGGAGCTGCCCTCAGCGCTGTGACAAACACGGCCTTAAAGATAAGCTAATAGCCCCCTTGCGCTCCAGTCAAAGTCAATCCTCGCGGCACGTCGGAAATTTAATGCCAATTCCATCTCTCAACCCCGTCCATCCCATTTCCACGGCCGACACCGTACACCCTCCGCCTCTGTCTCCGCCTGCCTCCGTCAAACCCCTTTTCGCGAGACACAAACACATAGGGGCAACGCAAGACACGCACTGACATGCATGCAAACACACACTTCTCCATACCTATCAGATGGGCTTCACCATCCCGGGGGAGAGGCAGGGAGTGAGAGCACTACTCCATAACGGGTAATGACGTGGCATTTAATGATACTGTCCAAAATGATCCGGGCCTCCGCCGACAGCTACGGCTGCTCTGCATGGAGGCCGCGCAGCCGTGGAGAGCCAGATAAGCTTGGCTGGGCCTGCTCCGTGTGTGTGTGTGTGTGTGTGTGCGTTGGTGTGTTCGTAGTTTCCTAACACGGCAGAGGCAATACTGTATCTTTCACTCGTCCTGTCGCCTGATAGGGTGTGACACATGCCTCCGCCGCACACTGCCGTCATTCCTCCCATCGCCTCACCTCTCCACCCCCTATCTCCTCTTTTCTCCTTTCATTTGTTTTCCTCTTTCCCTCTCTTTTCTTATTTCTTTACACATTGTAAAAAAAGAGTTTTTCTAAATGATCTGTGCAGCACTATAGTGGCAATGGATGATCACCACAGGGCTCAATCGATTGAAGTATTTAATCGTGATTAATCGCAAACTTTTTATCTGTTCAAAATGTACCTTAAAGGGAGATTTGTCAAGTATTTAATACTCAAATATGCTTTTTTATGTCAATATATGTATATATGTATTATTGGAAATCAATTAACAATGCAAAACAATGACAGATATTGTCCAGAAACCCTCACAGGTACTGCATTTAGCATAAAAAAATGCTCAAATTATAACATGGCAAACTGCAGCCCAACAGGCAACAACAGCTGTCAGTGTGTCAGTGTGCTGACTTGACTATGACTTGCCCCAAAACTGCATGTGATTATCATAAAGTGGGCATGTCTGTAAAGGGGAGACTCGTGGGTAGACTCAGAGGTCAAAGGACCCCTTTTGAAATGGCCATGACAGTTTTTCCTTGCCAAAATTTAGCGTAAGTTTGGAGCGTTATTTAACCTCCTTCACGACAAGCTATGACATGTTGTGAACCAATGGATTCCTTAGGTTTTCTCGTTTCACATGATGCCTAACTTGAAAACCGAGTCCGCTACAACCTCAACGAGTGAAAGAAATTAGTGCCGTTAAGGCGAATTTCCGTTAACGTGTTATTATCGCGTTAACTGTGACAGCCATAGTCTGAACAAAAGAATGCGTTACTTATGTGTTGTGTGTAGGTGACAGAGGAGAGGAAAGGAGAAATGTTACAAGGGGGAGAAAGAAACAGAGCAAAGCCTAAATCATATGTACGTTCCTTCGCTGTGGTGTGATGGTCACTGGTCGTTGCTTCAGCTCACATTTCCGGCCTTCAACCCGACCAGAGAGCCGCAGCAGACACCATCTTATCCAATCCACCACTTGAAAGAGATTCGACAGACAAAGTGCATATGGTTCGACTTAGGAGTGAGTTTACACCAAGGGGCAATATCACACAGTTTAAACCGCACTGCACTGACTGTCTGGAGGGGTGAGAAAGGGTGGTGAAAGCCGGGGCATGTGACAGCGGAGATGTCATTAGTGTCTACAGTGCTGATCCAGAAGTACTGGTGCTGATGGGTCTCATGAATCACCTGTCAATCACACAGCGCCAGTGTGTCTTGCTCTTGGAGTACAAAGGTTGCAGAATCCATGGACATTATGGATATGACTTTGAATGACTTCAAACAATCAGATATTTTATATATTGAAGTGCAATTGTTTTTTCTTGCATAACTCTACTGAAAGTGCTGCATTCAAACCCCCTTAACACTCTGTTATGGCCCGCGGGTGGGCCTGGCTGCTATTCTGTCTTTCAGAGGTTGTTGTGGGCTGAGTTTTCCAGCTAGATATGAAACTAGAAAACCTAAGGAATCCATTGGTACCAACAATGTTGTGCTAGTTTGTTGGCAAGAACGCTAAATAACGTTACGGAGTTATGCAAAATTTTGGCGAGGAAAAACTGGCATGGCAATATTAAAAGTGATCCCTTGACCTCTGACCATAAGATATGTGAATGGAATGGGTTCTCTGGGTACCCACGAGTCTCCCCTTTACAGATATGCCCACTTTATGATAATCACATAGGGACCCCAGTATGCAGAAATATTCAAACATCATTTTACAATTTACATTTTTTTTAAACTTGACCTCACTGTATGAAAATCAGAGGATGGATGGCTTTCCTAGCCAGATTGACAATATGGGAGTTTCTGAGCCGTTTCCAGAACAGAAGTGCTCGCCATCCAATCATTGAAAAATGCAATTCTTGCAGAAATCTCCAAATGTCAAAAGTTTTTGATACCAAATCACAGCATGGCTTTTTCTATGGTGTTCCTCAAGGTCTTGGTGTCTTAATGTGGTAATTTGGAGGGATTATTGATGATTTCATCAATTCTTACAAATGGTAATGCTGGTAAAGATGACTACAGTACCAATGTAATTTCCGTTTCCTCTGTAATGTTCCTTTCTCCTCTTTTTTCCCCACTTATAACCCACATTTAAAGCCCTTTTGGAAGAGAGAAATTAAAGACATGCTGTCTACCAATAAGTACAGAAAAGTACAGCAATAGATCTGTGTCTGCATCGGCTTGACTTTACCTGCGTACAATACATAGGCCTGGTGCTTTTCAGAGTGCGTGTGTGTGCATAGTCTGCATGCGTGTGTGTCACCCACTCCACTGTTTCTGACAGCCATAATGACACCTCGGGGTGTTGAAAGTAAAACACAACCTCCAGCTAAAGCCAGTCTGGCTGTGATAATGAGTGGCTTGCTCCGAGCGCACTGACAGACGCAGGGTAAATCCATGTAGGCAACTCAATCAGGTAATTAGACTGAACCTACAATGCCAGGTAATAAGTGTTTAGGTAGAGCTAACAGCTACCTTTACACACCTCTGCTGCATTCACCCTCTAGCAGGTTAAGTGCAGCTTTCTTAAGAGGGAAAAGAGCAGAGAGAGCAGGCATGTACTGGAGTGTGTGTCTGCACAATAGGCATCAGAGTGTGTGTATGTGTGTGTGTGTGTCTCAAGGAATTGGCATTACTCCACATGACATTGATCAGAAGGTCCTATGTAAATACAGGCGTTAACAAGATTTGTGTTTGCTTGCCCGTGTGTGTATATGTGTGTATATGTGTGTGAGTGTGTGTGCATGGCTGCATGTCAGGTGTGTGTATCTCCAGAGTATATGAAGCCCTGAGGGCAGCCCAGGGGCTCGCCTCCGGCATCTGTTCTTACACCGACAAGAGCAAGACACACTAAGACTGTACCCTGCAGCCAAGCTATCTAAACACACACACACACACACACAGAGTGGGAGCCCACTAACCTTTTCAAAAATCATGCATGACGTTACAAACAATTACAGAGAGACAACCTGGCATGGAATGCCAAGATACCGCAACACTCAGCTCTGTCTTACAAGGCCGCGGCTTTTCAAAGGCTGTAGGGCAAATTCGTGAGGAAAAGTGATGTAATAGGAGTTTCTTCTTTTTCTTCTTCTTCTTCTTTCTTCTTCCTGAATGCAACGGATGAACGCAAATTTAACCAATGCCCAATATATTACTGAGAGCAAGATTGTAGCCATTTTTTGTCATCTGTAAAAAGAGCTTACTGGTCAATAGAATGCAAATTTTAGTTTTGAGATCTTGGAGCGGGGATACTGACATTTCAATGCCTTCACGCCGGCAATAGCGAGTTGTCTGTACATCCGTACGGCCGATTCTCGTGAATGCGATATCTCAGGAACGCCAGGATGGAATTTCTTCAAATTTGGCACAAACATCCACTTGTACAAAGGATGAACTGATTCGATTTTGGTGGTCAAAGGTGAATGTCACAAAACACGTTTTTGGCCATAACTCAAGAATTCATGACAATTTCACAGAATAAAATGATGAAGTGATGACATTTTGGACAGACATGGATGTAAACTGCAACTTGACTGGTTGGCAGAGACACACAATAGTTTGCTTTTTTTTTCATAAAATGAAATATAAGATCCAGCCCCCATCCCCACTCCAATAATTGTCATACTGTCCCTAATAATAAGTTATGTTTCCCTCAAAAAGGTGCCCAAAAAATCCATTCATGCCAGTTTAAACAGGTATAACATTTTATAGCTAACTAAAACAAATTCAATATTGCAAATGTACACAAAAATAGTCACAAATTTTAGCACAATTTTTGAAAAAGCCACAGCTAATTCAGGCATTCTGAGTCTGAGTAATTCTCAAGAGCTTACTTCTCTCCTTCCCTTGCCTCTTGTTTCCTCCTTCCCCTCTCCTCCCCCGCCTCACTACTCTGATGTTTATATCAGATGGACAAATAACTGTAGCAGGATCGTATTAGAAATGCAAGCAGCCGGCCCGAGCATCACAAATCAGCCGTCTCTCTTTCTGCCTCACTCCCAGTGTCCCTCTCTCTCGCTCTCTTTCACGTTGCCATCACTCACGAGGCCTAGCAGATATATTACAGCCTGAATTACTGGGTGGCTGACACAAATGAGCGGGGCCTGGGAACCTGCAGTAAACTAATTACAGCCTCGGCCCCTGTTCTTAAAGCCGGAGCAGCGCTGTAGTACGCCCGCTGCTGCTGTTGTTACAGTATCAGCCCTCTCTGCTGCTATACCTGCGTGTGTGTGCATGCATGTGTGTGTACATGCATGTAGGAGCAATTGACTTATAGACATTTAACCTTGCCTTTAAAGCTCAGAAATCAATAGCACACTTGTATCATTTTGCATTAAGATTTATAAAGATAATAGGTTATTTTGAGGCCTATTTTTTGTCCCGTGTTGCTATCCAAAGTCCTCTTGCATGACACTAAAATCATCTTACAACACGAAGCATTCTTACTTCTTTGAACTTCAATTAACCCTGTTGTAAGAAAGAATCTTCCAGTTTAAAGTTGCATTTATTAAATGAACAAAGAAATATGTGTGAAAGTGTAAAAGATGTTTGAATTACAGCAGTCATGATTGCTTTGTATCAACTGCAGTCTATGGATGTTCCGAACAC
Organism: Sebastes umbrosus; assembly: GCF_015220745.1. NCBI lineage: Eukaryota > Metazoa > Chordata > Actinopteri > Perciformes > Sebastidae > Sebastes > Sebastes umbrosus. The sequence goes on from NC_051270.1 coordinate 5,559,280, forward strand.
TGATACCAGAATAAAGTGCATTGCAATAATCGTGTCTGGATGAGATAAAAGCATGGATGACCTTTTCTGCAAGTCTGCAGAGGAAAGGAATGACCTGATAAGCTGCCTCAGTTGAGCGAAGCAGGACTGCACCACGTTAGTTACCTGAGCATCAAATGACGGTTCAGAATCAAAAATAACACCTGATTGTGGGCCTCATTTTGAACATTGTTAGAAAAGGCACCAAGAAATGCACCCAAAAGGAAATTGAAAAACAAATGTTTCTTTTGTTGACTACCAAAATAGCCCTGTAAATAAAACATTCTTAAACATTTCTATCCTTTAAATCATCTTCGGACCCCTCAGATTTATTTTGCAATGTGTTCGGAACAACTGATCTAATCCACTTTATTTTGGAGATAAAACCCAAAGTGAGCTCACCTGAAATGACCTTAATATCCCCCATTGGGGTTTGATATACATATAAAATCATCTGACTTCTCATGTTTCTTGCCCCATCTGACTTTCATCCACAGTTTTATGCCAGATTTTATAGATAATATTTATCAGGAATGCTCTCACATCACAAACCCCCTCAAACTTCATTTAGACTCTAAAACCCACAAATGAACAACAGATCAACAAAATTATTTTCAGGTGGATAAAGCTCCTCCTTAAGGCAAAATAACCTACTTAACATTATGAAAAAAAAGTATTTTCTTTGAAATGCAATACCTTACTTTGCCAAAACCACACAGCGACTAAACAAGTTAATATGATATTGAAAATAAAATGGCATTGGATGTTTGACTAAAAATGTTCCTACCACGCTGGACTGAAATGACTTCTCTGGTATATTATGTACATCTAATAATGATAATAATGTAACCCAGATACTATATACAGATTTGTCCCTCCTTCCTCTCTCGCTGCTTCCTCAGTTCCTCCCTGTCAGCGCTTGCTAGTTCAGCTGGGGTTGGTTTCTCTGCCCCTTTTCTTAATTGGCGTTAAAGATGCCCAGGGCCCCAGCAACACGCATACGAAACCACACACACACACACACACACACACACAGTGACTCGCTGCTGCTTTACAGTGGCAGAGGAGAGTGGCTGACGTGTGGGAAAATTAGCCTTGGGTGTAGAGAAAGAAAAAAAAAAAAAAAAAAGCCTCTGAAGCAGTCCTTTACGGGATGAAAACTGCAATGGTGGCGAATATTCTGCTCTTAATTACTGCCTGTTTACTCTACCCTCCCCCAGCCTTTAACCGCCCCTACCAGCCACCAGCCCCGCACCCATCCTCACCCCCGTTTTCTACTTTCTCACCCCTCACCTCCCTCCTTTCCTGCTACACCCCCCCTCGGGCGTCTGCATCGGAACCTGCGACTATTACAAAGGGGATAAAACTAAAAAGTTTCCACCCAAAAACGGAGGAAGGGGTTGAGTGGGTGGAGGTTCAGGTATAGCATTAGAATATTATGCTACCTGGTTTTCTCTTTGATGTGAGTCCAGTAACAATACAGTGACTCATATTTAACAGTTCATCCCCAATAATCAGCTCTGGGAAGGAGCTGAATATCTGAAACTCAATTCTTTAAAATGGAATTTGTGCGAGCCGTCACCTCTGTCCCTCTATCCTCCTTCTAGACACACTCACACACACTTCAACAAATCAATCTCGTGGCTCCCTATTGCTGGTCTCTGGAGAGAGGCTCATCTTGGAAGCCACAGCAGGGTTCACAGGTTCACTATTGACCCAGTGCATGGACTCAGACTTTGAGCATGAGTCCTTCTCTCTCTCAGGCACCCACACATACGAGACAGACCCACCCCTTCTGTCAGAAACAGGCCACGCCCCTGATACACACATGCACTGTATACATCTGACCAGCAATACCTCATCCAGAGTAGGCTCTCATGACCACACCCCCTTTTGGGGGATGTCCCTCGTAGACGGCAACAGAAGAAGTTGAAATATGTCTCCAAACTTCTACTTTAAACAAACCAATAATAGTAATAACACTATGCCAAAGAGTTGCTGTGTAGTTGGTTGCACCAACATAAATCCAAAAACGCTGATTTGTTCCCTGCCATGTCCCAAGGAAGATATAATAGAGGGGCTTTATGGCCGAAAGCTGTAGACCAGACCAGCATGGTGTCATCAACGACGCTGCGCTCCCTTTTGGGGGAAAGAAGCTCGCTGTCACAGGAGAGAAAATGCCGGAAAAAAGTATTTCACGCTGAGATTTGAGGCACATACGATATGTGAATATTCACTGTCAGTGTGGTAAGTCATCAAATAATGCTGGTGAGCGTAACTAGCATGGCTAGCAAACGTTCGCTTGAGTGTGAGGCTGCTGTAGTAATACAGTCAAACATTAAAGTTATAGCAGCAGCGGACTGTCGTCTCCAATCAAACAGTTGGCTATTAACACATTGTTTATTTACATACAAGACTTAGCCTAACGTGATTCAATCAAATATGTATAGATGTCTGGATGAGCAATATCCGGCCACTGTGTTGGACGGGGAAAGAACGCTCAGGTTCAGGCAAAGTCGCAAAATAATTATTAGACATGTGTATAAATCAAACTTTTGTATAACAAGAGGTGAATGCAGAAGAACTTGGCAAACTTACAATCCAAACATACGTCAAATTCGATGGAAGTCTATGGGATCTTTGGATTTCTATCCCCCAGAAGAGGGCGTGGCCTTGACTTTTTGAAAACTACTTGTATGTGCCGGTCTGATGTATTGAGTAGTGATCACTGGCTGGTCTGTGTTTGAATCTACCACACACATTGCTTGGCCAGTGTATTCAAAACCACAGTCCTTGACCAAGAAATCACCAATCATGGTGCAGTCAATCTGAATTCACTCACATGTTGTGGCCAAAAACAGGAGGGGACAGGAAATGGCTTAGGTAGGGTTGTAACCATACCCTGGAGGAGAATTGCAGTGAACAAAATTGTTAATTATACTGTGTCATTAACCTCTGTCATTGTCCTTGCACTCACTGCAACCAAACAACATCTTTTCTCCTCTGCTGCTTGTTTTATTTTGCTGTGCAGCGATAAAACAATATAAATAACCAGTATTTCCTGACTGAGAGGTCATTCCCACCCATTCTGTCAAACTGGCTGGACTCTGGAGAACCCTGAAATTCTGCTAGTTAAATTTCAATCAAATGAACTCTGCGCAAAGAGAAGGAGGAGGGTCAATCTGCGTACCTTCACTCTAGCTCTGAAGCTGAGACTGCTACAGCCTCTGAAAGACAGAAAAGTTGGCCGAGGGCGCCGGTGCCCTCAAGGACTCGTCCCACCACAATGGCAATGACAAACCACACCACTGTTAGGCCTATAGACCACGAGGTGCGTTAGCTAGCTAAAGTATACTTTAGTCATACGGAAGTGGGCGTGGTTTCATCTAACGTCGTTGGAAAAACGATAGACCTGTTACAGTTTTACTTAGAATAAGTAAGGTGAGACTCCACTGGTGAACAGGAAGAAAAGTCCTTTTATCCTATCAGAATAAAATTCCCTTAATACTCAGGTTAGGTCAGGTTTGATGCAAAAATGCATACATTTTTAAATAAATATATATTTTTATAAAATCAACTATATCTACTTTTTCTGCACACACTTTTGTATATTTTGTAAAACTGTCGTGCTTTACACAATTAATCCATTAATATAAAACATATTTTTTTCAGTTTATCAGGAGAGTAAACCAACATGTGTGGTCATTTAGTGTGTTTTTTTCTCTTAAAGCTTTCTCCTGAGTTTTGGATTGTAGGTGGGTGGGTGTGGGGTTAGAAATATTTCCCTGTCCCCCAGTGTGCGCGATGCTGTATTAAAGCCATATTTCGCATCACACTTGGCAGATATATGGGGTGTCTTAAACAATATGAACTATGTGTTAAGAAATAAATTGCTTACACCACTAGAATTCTTACAGGAACACTTCAATCCAGACCCCCAAGACCATCCAGATCATTATTTCTTGCACATTTTCCCCAGTGCAAGCAGACATGGGTACTGATTGTAATAAAACACACTGTGTGGAGGTGGTGGGGGGTGATGGGGGTTGCGGGAAGGCTACCATGACAGTGACAGCACTGTGTGCCATTCATCTTCTTCATTTACACTCCAGGATTCCGGCGCTCTCAGCAGTGGCTGCATTCAACGTGCTGGTTTCACGTCAACGTTGTTTTATTTTGAAAGGGGTTCATTTTAAGAGTTGTGGCCATCTTTTACCTTTCCATCTGTCTTTCTGTATGTGAGAGAGACTAAGTGAGTTCCTCCTCTCATGAGTTCAGTCACGAGTTGCTGAGATGGGGAGCACAGAGGCCCATTTTGGGGTTTTGTGTGTGTTGTGTGTAGGTGTGTTTGTCTGTAAGGGGATTCTTGCTGGAAGAGAGCAGCATGCTTTCTCGGTGTTAACATGCCTGACGCATAAATCTACTCAACGAGCTATGGATAGTAGCAGAACCTGGAAGACACACACCCACTGTACACAGTTATCCTCTCTCTCTCTGCCCTACTTGCTTATAGGCTCTTCTCTGGCTTTAAAGTGTGCTACAAGACAGCTGCAGCATTCATTTAAACATAAATATAGCTAGACTGTCTATTAAAATTGACAAGTTCGCCGTAAGAAAATTGTGAAATTTAAGTCTATCCATACCCCGTGCTCAGTGTGGCCGACATATATTTTCATTTGATTCCAGCTCTTGAGCCCTCTTGCCACTATATTTGAAAGTGTCTAATTTTAACCACGGCGGTCAGCGGGGAAATTAGACAAGAGAAACTCACCGAAAGTGCACCATCTGCATTTTTACATTTAGCAGCCCAAGGATGATGATTTATATAGTGTATGAAAGCTCAGGTAATACACTCAAAACGTCATCTTAAAGTGAGCCACATGCTACCTGTACACACTGCAGGGGTTATTCTAAATTTACCCGGAGATGTTTTGTAGAAACTGAAATGAGCTCCGTGGGACAGGAAAGCAAGACAGAGGACGATGCATGACCTGAGAATGAGTTCTCAGCAGGATATAAAATAAAATGTTCAGCCTGCACGCCTTTTTTTTCAGAAATTCTTTGTAAGTTCTTGTCTTTTCTTTCTCTTGAGAACTCCACATTGCCGTACAACCATTTCCAACTATACTGTAACTGATGTGAGAAACACAAATGTTAGATTAACATTTGATATCAATTTCTGTATTAATAACCTACTATTAACCAATCTCCCCGTGTTAGCGTGGGTTTTCTCCGGGTACTCCGGTTTCCTCCCACAGTCCAAAGACATTCAGGTTAGGTTAATGTTGACTCTAAATTGCCCGTAGGTGTGAATGTGAGTGTGAATGGTCTGTCTCTATATGTCAGCCCTGCGATGGACTGGCGACCTGTCCAGGGTGTACCCCGCCTTCGCCCAATGTCGGCTGGGATCGGCTCCAGCCCCCCCGCGACCCCTAACGGGATAAGCGGTTGCGGATGGATGGATGGATATTTACCAAAGCAAACTATATAGTTTCAGGCTGCTTTCACACCTGTAGTTTGGACCAAGGTGTTACGTTGCGTAGTGTGTTGTGTGTTTTCGTTTCCTCTCCTGTGTCTCTTCAGGTGCCGCCCTCCCCTGCTGTGCAGCTGCAATGACTGGATGTACGAGGCTGCCAGTCAGGGCCGGGCGGATAAGAGGCCGGGAAAGAAAAGTAGGCGGTGCCAGTGGGCCAAACGGCAGTATTCAGACTGTGTGTTGTGTGGTTTACGTCGGTGGTGGACGTGTGTGCTGGAGTCGGCAGTGGTTTCCTTTAAGTGGCTTAAGTGTTTAGCCATTGTACAAGTTTTCATTTATTGTTAATAAATTGTAACATCTTTGTTTGCACACATCCGTTGCCTGTCTCTCTTTCCTGGGTTTAATTTATTGCTCCCTCCATCCCCTGGACCCTAAACGGGGGAACGCAACACAAGGAAAAAAAAACAAAATTACAAATAATCCAAGAGCTTTAAGCATGAACTCGTATGGGCTGACGAGTATCTCAATTGGACAGTTTTGGCGATTGTTTTCCGAGCATCATCAGCACTACATGGACCCAAATGGGGAAAACAAATTATGGTGACATTTTGTATTACAGTACACTCACATTCTAATGTATATTGAAGTGTTACCATGATTATGCATGGTGATATTGCATAGATTTATATGCTAATGATCAGAAGATGGGTTTTAATAGTGGTTTGAAATCATGCTAAAATCACATATATTCTTTCACAAAAACCTGTGGTTAGTTGGTGCGCTTTCCTTTCATACCACAAACAAACTGCACCAGAGTTTATAGAACCACCCCGCACCAGACCCACCTTTTCAGGCTTTCTCAGCCTGGATGTTTAGTCTGCATCAGAGTCTGATTGACAGCTCTCACACCAGGCTACACAAACCAATCCAAACGCGCAAACACACCATTCAGTTCATTTTCACCAAAAAGATTAGGTGTGAAAATACCTGTAGGAAATAGTCGTTTCGGGTAAAATTTTTCTCTCAAGAGACACTCTACACACACCCCATACGGTGAAAATGCATTTCTGGTGAGAAAACACACTAGGTAAAATAACTGTGAGAAGAATTTTGTGAATTTGGTAGCATTTTCCATTGAAAATGCCTGTTGTTTCAACAGCTTACAGTCAGGAGGTGGAAGTCTCCTACAGCATATAAATGCAACACAAAACAACAAGTGTCAGCTCCACTCTTAGAGAGCAGCCTGCAGAAGATATGTAAGTCAAGAATATAATAACTAACTGAGATAAAGCATGCATGTATAGCCGTTTTCTCATCTGAACTCACAATACATTGTCTGGAAAATCATGTCCGGACACTGTCCGTGTGTGGCCCTTTCATATGTGGCACACAACTGGTCATCATCTCATCTACTGGAAATACTCTGTTTGGTTTGGGCGAGGGGTAGTGCCTGGATAGAGCGTGCAGGAGGCAGGACATGAACCAAAAACACTGCGGTTACGTACTCGGTTCGTAATTTGGTCATAAAACAAACGAGTCTCTCGCTGTTCCATGAATTTGTTTGATGATTTCGCCGTCGGCTCTTGCTGACCAAAGTCCCCGAATCTCGTCATCTCTCTTCTATAACCCCTTCTTCTTCACCCTCAGATGTTTGTATTCTTCTGCTTTCACACCAGTCGCATAGAAACGTCATCAACACGCCCACTCGCTCGCTTGCCATAAAGTCTCTGGGCTCAATCGGACATTACACAAACTTTGTACTCGGGAGCTGGCAGAGTAAAGTCTGTTTAATGTCCGGTCCAACTGATTTGGACATTTGCGTTCTCACGTACAGCTCCGGATAATGTCTTAATAAATTCAGGGTTGCAGTGTATGTGTGAAAGGAGCATGTCTGGTCTTATAAAAGATGTAAGACGTAGGTGTAGGAGGAAACTATGAATCAGGACAGTAGTTATGTCTTTAAATCAAATACCTGCACCGACTACGCTTCTCACTTTATGACAGTGAAATGATGGCACATTCTTAACAAATCAGGGGGGTTGATTGAGTTCAGTTCCAGATACAATTCTTGCCTTAACCACAAAACCTATTTCTCCTTGGCTGTCCTCCTAAATCTCTAAATGTGTCAAACCTCATCCTAAGTGATCTATTTATCTCGTATGCCAGGATTCCACTTTTTGTGCAAAAGACGATGAGCCTCATAAAAGATGATAAAGGGACACTGGTGGAAGGCGGTTCCTCTGGACTATAGCTTTCCATTCTTCACTGCCAAATTTAAACAAGCTTTAGATCACCAGCTGTATTCATCTGCGCCGAAAAAAGACTGGTAACAACCCCGCTCCACTCGTCAGATCTCAATCCCCCCAGAGATATAACGCTCGCCTGTCTAATATCTATGACTCCAGCCGCCCACTCTCACTCCCCAAACAGCATTGACTGATGTCGAACACCATCCAACACCCCCAGCGCATGTCCCAAAGATTTTTCCACCCTGCCACTGAGCCCAAATCCCCAAGCAGCGCTGTTATGCTCGCTGTCAAACACCAACAACGGCTCTTGTTTTCGGCTGTTTGTTTCGATCTCTGCCGTCAAAGCCGGAGTGATGCTTTGTAGCAGCTAACCGGGGTTTGTCAGTGTTTGGATGATGGATAAAGAAGAAGTTGCCTGGGGCTACAGGTGACCATGAACTGCAAAGGAAAATACAGAAAATCTTTCTTTTGGAAACCTCTTGATTTTCAGTTGCATCTTTTTCAGTTTTTTAAATTTTAGTGAATTGGAATGTTGTATTGTCAAAATGAATCTCAAGGATAGAATTCAAAAGCAAATTAATTAGTCAGACTGTTGCAGGTCACTTAAGGTTGAAAATCTCTGCTAAAAAATTTATAAATCTATCAGCAAGATTTGCCTAAAGTGATAAATGAAATATTATCCAGTAAAAACTTGGATTTTTATATAATATTTTCCCATTTTTAAGCTCTACCATTTGGAAACATACAAGAAAATGAGGAATAGAATGAGAGATGGACTTCATGGTGCAGTTATAGTTGCTTAGCTATATTCAATCTGTTATGTCTATTGACAATTGAGTATTGTATGATCAAATTAATTGGAAAAAAATAATTTTGATGAATTAACATGGAAAATAGATGCAAAACTGTTGTTTCTCTGGCCTATTTTTAATACCATTTTTGAACAGGCAGAATTTTTTAACACTTAACGTGAAGTGGGATGCATGGTCACTGTCGCCTCACAGCATGTCGAATCTGAATCCTTAATGAGAGATTGCATTGCGTTACAGAAGCTATTGGCGCAGCAGTGAAGTCAGGTCTTCGGCTCACTATAGGACTAATGTTTGTGGAAAACTTGTCATCCTGGACGTATACGTGTTTCATCTAACACCCACAGTAATGTGAAGCCTGGAGGTGAAGGTAACAGGCAAGACAGACGTTTTAGGCCACATTTCAACAGCAACTGTTCCAAGAACCCCCACCCCTAATATCCCCTACATTTTCATAATTTTTCTCCTTCTCAATCACATAAACTGTCCTCTTCTCATTTCTCCCCCTCCCTATTTCATTATGTGAAAACAAAAGGGAGAGATGAAAAAAAAGGGGGGGAAGCAGTAGACAGACGCGACAGAGGCCTCGGTGACATGCTCTCTCCAGACCCGCAGCTCTATTTCTTTCAAACCCTGCCAAACTTTTGAAGAGGCACCCTTTCTCTCAGCTTATAAATCGCCTCCCTATTCGCTCCATCAAAAAGAGCACACTCACACACACACGTATTGTACCGAGACATACACACAGTGTGCACACACCTCTCCAGGCTGCAGAAATCTTGGCAGATCCCCTCTGACAGACAGGCAGGGAGATCAGAGCGAGGTGAATGATGGAGAGGGAGGCAGAGGGGGAAGAGGGATGGAGGGGTGAGGGATAACAATCAAATGAATGACAGAATACAGGTGTTTGGGTTTGCTAGACAACCTCACGGCTGCCTCCACTCCCCCCCCAGCAGCCGATGGTATCAGACTACTCCACCGTTATTGGCCGCCAGTCTCGAGGAGCCAGACAGCAAGCTTCGGCTGCAGTGGAGGGATGATAAACTGAAGAGCAGGAGGAGGAGGAGGAGGAGGAGGAGGAAAGAGGAGGCCAGGGGGGAGAAAGAGGTGTTTGACAAAGAGTGAGAGAGTGAGAGCTCCTCTTCAGTAACATCCCTCCCTCTGTTGCTAACATTTGGCTGAACTTTCAGATGGGATCCTCCCTCATGACTTCTCCTCTGTAAAGTCAGACAGAGAGAAGACTGGAACAAGGAAGTGCAGTAAAGGAGGTGGCCAAGAGAGGTATAGGTATTCAAAGAAGAGAGAAGAGAAAGGACAGGGGTGAGGCCAGCATGGTATTACGGACTGATAGGGATGTTTGATGTGGTGGTAGGTAAGGGAATTTGGGTCAGGAGAAGAATTGGCAGGTTTTGTGATTTTTCTGTCAAAGTAGGCTAAAGTTACAGGTTAAAGAAAAAGTGAAGAACAAAAGATTTCGGTGAGTTTTTGCCAAAAAGGTTTAGTTGGAATAGAAAAGCAACATTGCAAGCATACTGAGGCCTTTAGACACATTCCTCCTCATTTAATTGAACTAAAGTTACTAGGCGATGGTTTCATGAGTGAGTGTCAACATATCCTCACCAACACGTGTCCACCAATTTCCGCGCAGGAAACAACTTGGTTAGGTTTAGGAAAAGAGTATGGTTTGTTTTTCAATAACTATATTTGAAATACTTGGGTAAGTTTAGGCAACAGAACTACTTGGTTTGGTTTAGGAAAAGATTGGTTTGGGTTAAAACAATTACAGAAGTGGTGTTACTTAAGTACGGAAGTTACGTGATAGATAAATCAACTTTGACTTCCGGTCTCACTCCTGGGTGAAATCTGGTCTTTTTTGACCCACCCATCTACCCCGACCTCCTCCCGTTGTTACTCTTTAAACTTCACCATTACATGGATTACATACAAAGTTATTTTGTGGGATATATATGAATTATAGTGCATTACTTTTCGTAGGTATGGCTTCAAACGGTGTATGAGGCCAGCCTGACAGTGTATATGGATTGTAGACAAAGAGAGAGAAGTCAGGGAAGTCTTAAATGATTCTTTCCCGTTGCTGTAGCACATGAAGTCATCACCTTGTGCTGTATACCATTATGTAGATAAGGAGGAAACTGTTTAACTGCACACAGATAGGCGGACAAAACCATCCCGCATAGCAAGAACACGAGCGTTTAGCTTGAAGAAATCAATTTGGATAAAACATTGACCCCAGTAAAGATTAGAGACATAAACAGGAGGGAAGCAGGATACACATAATCCCCTTTTTCATTCCATTTTTCTTTGCTTCAGTATTTCCTTTCTCTCTACAGAATGCTAATTCTTTTCTGCAGCACGCCAAAGCTCACAATGGATAATCTGTATGGTAATAGAACTGCTTGAGCCCAACTTAACACATAAATGTGTCAGAAACTCAGTCGGAATACAAAAAAAAAAAGAGAGAGAGAGGAGAACATGAAAATGAATCCCCTGGTCTCAAAAACCCTGCCATGATATTCAGAGGTATTAATTTCTAATTCCACTTTTTCCATGTTCAGATGTTCAGGAAAGAGGACTAATAGCTGAAATTATATTTGGTAATAATTCATGCGGAGTGGACTCCCTTTGAGCACCGGAGGGACCCGGCTCTAATTCATCAGAAGGAATCAGATAACAGCTCTGTGATATCCGTCTTTTAAAACATCTGCCGCTTGCTCAACGTTTCATCGGGGAACATGTTTAAAAAATATATGACCAGAAAATCAATCAGACCGCTGCCAACAGATAGGTGTCAACACATTCCACGGTGCTGACGATACTATTATGTCCATTTCTCATTTGTATGCCTAAACAGTTGTAGATCATGTGATATATCAATTATGAAATGTTTCATATATCACTCCCATGTCATATTTACCAAGACAAATGAGAGTGTTTGTCCCTTGTACCAACATTGAAGATGTACATGCAGCAGGGGGGTTAGAAAACTCATTGCCACAATGTCATGATATTATATATATATGGAGATTTTCAGTATTGAGAAATAAAACAACTCACATTACTGTTTAGAGGTAAATTTGTATGTGGATTTTGTCCTTGCATCTCCAAATCATCACTCTTTCTGTTGGCTCTTGCTACAGTAGCTAACAAGACGCATGGAATTTCAGTGAGAGCTGGCAGCTAGTACAGCAGTGATAACGCTAAGAGCAATTACATCAAGTTAATTCCCCCCTCACAGAAGTAATGTGAGCATAATATAAAAGCAATGTTAGCATATGTGAAATTTCTGCAGTTTGTCTACAGCACATGTTAAAAGCACGGAAGCTGTCCTATCTTAAAAACAGATCACTACACTTTTCTGCACTCTGAGCTAAAAGCATAGACTGTATATAAGAGGGCATAGTCACCACGACGTCACCCATTGGTTTGTGGACTGCCGTTTTGAAGCCTTGAGTTTGGCAACTTGGCCGAAGCCATGTTGGTTATTTGCAACCAGAAGTGGCACGAGAGGGTGGAGCTAAGTGCAACCAAACACTGAATAAGACATTTTTTAGGCGACCAAAATGTTACAATTAACTTTCATGAACTGAGAACACACTGTGAAAGAGTTAAAGTTGTAAGACAAAAACATGGACAACTCCAAGACTGGGACACAGTCGTAATGACCTGTCAATCACAAGGTAGCCACGCCCTAAATACCCTGCTTTATGGTCTATTTGACTCTAAATGGGACCATAATTTACTAAATTAACATCATGCTGTGTTGAAGAAGACTTGAAACTAGCGATTGTGACCATAAACTCATGATTACGATGTTTACTGAGGTAATTAAATAAGTGAGAAGTAAGCTAATTTTCTCATAGACTTCTATACAATGTGACGTCTTTTTGTAACCAGAGGAGTCGCCCCCTGCTGGCTATTAGAAAGAATGCAAGTATTTCCGCATTGGCTTCACTTTTCAAAACAGGAGGTTTCAGCCTGGCTAAAAGAGAGGTTTCCTTCTTGGAGTGTTGAACAATTTCCACCCTTTACTTTTTTGATTTGTGTAGTTTAAAAAAAAAATATTGATGTCAACATAAGCTGTCAGTCATTGCGGTGTGTTTTCTACCCCGACGTGCACGTGCATCTTACAATGAAGTCCCTTGGAAGCCTATCATTGACTACACAATACTAATGGCAAGTGTATAGTTGTATATAGCAGCATTACAGCCTAATGTAATGAGTGTGGTGAAGCTGGACAGTAGCAGTGTAATGAAAGCCAGGTAAAGTGGACGAGAGCCAGCCCTCGGTGTGACTGCAGCACAGAGAAACATGACAATATGTAACAGTTATTGTTACAGCAAAGTCCGTTGGGGCAGTAATAAAGTCAGGACAATTATATGGCTACAGGGCAACACCATTGCAATGCTGCAGCTTGGGTGCTTTATGGGAACATAATAGAAATGATACTGTCATCAAAGAGGGGAAGATTTAAATAACAGGAAATTCAAGAAAATGTGTTGAGGCGGGTTAGATTACAATGTTTCACCATTATCACCGGGTCACCAATCCAAGCGATGCCTGGGTTGCAGTTGTGTGACAAAAAGAAGCAGCGGAGAATAGTACACATAACTGTATTCTAGCAAAAAGAGAAATAGAACCAAATTATACCCTGAATTGGCAGAAATTAATTATGCACTTTGATCATTATGGGCAATAGGAATTAAAGGAAAATAATGAGGGTGAATTTAATATAGGGATCTTGTTTTAATTGTAGTCTACATTTAGAAGTGCTGTGTGTGTGAAGATCTCTCTTCATGCTTTGAGGTTTGTATAGCCTCTAATATTAAGAGAGAGAAAGATATAAAGAAAGGGGGGCAGAAAAAAAGAGGTAACAAAGGGGGATGGGGGGGGGCACCACCTCCTCCTCCACCACCTACAAAGCCCGCTTTGTTAATTAGCCCATGCCACATCAGCGTTTTCAAATAAAACCTTTTGGATATGCCTCATCACATGGAGATTTTGTCTGTTTGTAAAGGAGGACACACTGGAAAAAAATGGAAGTGCGGAAACTTGTGTCCTCGCTTGCATTATGTCCTGATAGTATTTGTGTGCATCTCAAACAATTTACTTGGTAGTTCAGGTCTACAGATTCATGTTTGACTGGCATTTTATTTTGTGTGTGTGTGTGTGTGGGTTCGTATAACTCATGTTGTGGGGACATACATGTGTTTACGCAGTCACACTGTGAGGACTCGCCTTCCTTTTGGGGACAAAATGCAAGTCCCCATAACATAAATCATTACATTTTAGGATGAAGACTTGGTTTAAGGTGAAAGAAAAGGTTGGGTTTAGGTTAAGGTTAGGGTAAGGCAAGTAGGGTCAATATAATGTCCTCTAAACTGATGAAAACACGACTGTGTATGTGTGTGTGTGTGTGTGTGTGCGTGTGTGTGTGTGTGTGTGTGTGTGTGCGTGTGTGTGTGCGTGTGTGTGTGCGTGTGTGTGCATGCAGACACTGAATAGGCCCACGCCCCTCTGCTTGTGTATACAGGCGGTAGATGTGTCTCACTTCTTAAGCGGCCCGCTAATCACACAAATTATTGCTTCCAATTAGCGCTGTGGTAGTAATTAATTCCCCCACTATCACATCGTTTAGCGCGCTTTCACACCATGGCACCTGTTTTCCCCCCAATCCTGCCACCCCTGTTTGTTTATTCCATAGACATTATTTGCATTAATGAACAGTTTAAGTCCGCCGTATGCCACTGGTGTAGGGGTGTTTGAAGACACCGAGGGTCATGGACAATGGAACTACAAAGCAGTGCCGGGGAAGACTCCCACAGAGAGCGTCCCCTTACACTAACACTGACTGTGCCCTCCCTTCCTCCTCCACCTCTCCTAATATGGATTAATAAAGTGATAACGCTCTTTGTTAATTAATATGAGCGTGCAGTACTAATTACTTTGCTGTACGACAAGCAAGCTGTTGAACCCGTAAAAAGGAATGGTGTCAGATCGGGCTAGCGATGCTACAACGCCGGGGCTGTGTTCTGACTAGTAATGGAGTACAGAGGGCAGACACGGAGAGAGAGAGAGGAGAGCGAGCGAGTGGGGTTTGTGAATAATCACAATGCAATCAAGTAGCTTTGATATTCATAAGAGCTGTTGAATATGCAGAGGAAGATAGGCCGTGCCAGTCAACAGTCAGTGGCAGGCCCACACGCACGCACTACAGAGCTGTGGAGCAGAGCAAAGGCGAGCGCATAACAGATCTGTGGATGCTTGTGCTTTACAGCTGGCCAGGAATGAAGCACCAGTTCTCACTAGCTTCATTTGCTAAATGTGACATTTCCTGGCAAGGGCCAAAGCTCCAAAACTTCAGCAAAACTCTTTGCTTAAAATGTACACTATCAAATAAGACCATCTGTAAACTACTAATACTCATTCTAATGAAAATGGTGTTTGCAACAGTGTTAACCTCTTAGATATCATATTGATCAACTGACATAGGTAGTAATAAATACAGTAAATATGTCAAGCAACTCTGCAGAAACACTGTCAAGTTACACTTTTTGAAAAATATATTCTAAAATACAGAGAACAAGTCATCAATAGTTACTATTGTAATGTCTGCAGGATAAATACAGGTGCATCATCATTCAATCATCTTTTTATTTTTATTTATTTATTTTTGTAAATTTTAATAAGGGAATTTAAAAATTAAAACTTACACATACGTATTTAAATTTGACTACTTTTCAGCCAACAAATAAATATAATAAAATAGAGGGTCCAGTAATAGCATTTATACTTAAATAATATTTACAGAAAGTATAACTAAACAGTTAAGTGAATTAATAAACTATGAAAATCCAAACCGTTAAAAAAAAATGTAAATCTTACTTTTGGTTTCTGGTCAAATTTGTTTGAGAATGGTGGTAGTTGCATTGGGGGACTCATGACCTCATTAGATCTAAAATCCTGATTACAGCCCTGTTTGTAAAGATAGTTTTTTTGTTTTAGCTTTTCATAAAATAAATGAGATACAGTATTAAGTACCAAGAAGCACATTTGAGGAATATGACCATGTACTATAGCTGTAAGATCGTTCATCAAGCTCACCTACAACTTACTGTTTCATGTCATCTTCCTCTATTTTCCCATTATATTTCAAATCAGTATTTTCAAAACACACAAAAGAAGATTGCCTTCTTAATTGACGAGAAAGACATTCCTTCAGGAGAGAAGTTTGATACCGTTCTTTGGAAGTCCCAACATAGCCTTTAGTGGTAAATGTCAGTGAATGTGAGCAGGAACATGTAACTTTGCCTTGTAATACATGAACAGAGAGGCTCGATCCCTCAGCCAGATTGTTGCTTTCATAACACACACGATCTGTTTCCTTGCACACTCCTCCCCCTACTGGTGTAAATCCATAATCATTGGAGCTAACCATATGTTGTGTACTCATTAACATATTGATATCTGTTATCTATAATTCATGGAAACATGTTTTGAAATTGATAGTCAAAATGAGATGCCGTGTTTTGATTCTGCCATGGTGCGCAGGAAGCAGATATTAACAGTAAGAGCAACATTACATTTTTTTTTAATACTTGTAATGTTTAATATTCATTCTCCACATGGGTTTCTGCTGCTGGCTCCCATTGTGTTTAACCAACATTCACTCGGAAAGGAGCAACTAACATCTGTGAGCCTTTTTTGGTCCTATTCATCAAAGATTATTTTACAAGGAGTGAGGGATATAATGATAAAAAAAGTATCATTGCCTTTACAGACATTTCAGACTATGTTAGACAGGAGATATTATTAGGAAATAAAATAGAAACTTAGAAAGACACTCCCACAGAAATGCACATCACAGCACGACACCTCCTGCACTACATTACTGTGTTCCTGTGCTGTTAGAATGAGTCCTTCTGGAAGCAAGGCACAACTGTCTATAAGAGTGTGTCCTTGCTTCATGCTTCTCCAAATTAAAATATCTTTGAAGTCGGTGGCAAAGAAATTAAAAATCCGGTAGCACTTTCTATGACGCCCATGTCTATAATGCATTGTAATCTGCTTATAGCAATGTATAATCATAGTTATAAGCACTCATAAGTATTCATAACGCTTTATAATAATAATCACAACACATTATAAAGCATTTTATAATGAGGTCAAGTATCATAATACTTCATAATTGCTTGTCACTCACAGACAATGTTTTGCAAGCCCATGCATTATAAAAAATATTGTGTTATGTGAATATACTGCATATGGCTGTGATCCTTGCAACAAAAAAAGTCAGCAATTATGAAGTATTATGAAACATGACCTTATAAGTCATTATAAAACACCTTTTAATGTGTTATGATTATTGTTATAAAGCATTATGGATATTTTTGAGTGACTATAACTATAATTAGACGGCGCTATAAGTAGATTATAATGCATTATATGTATGTTTATAATGCATTACAGACATGGGAGTCATAGAAAGAGATTCCCACTGGAGGAAATAAAGAGAGTAAAGCATTTGTGTGAAAAAGCTTACAAAAGCCTTCATATCTTTTATGTAAAACATGAATTAAATAAATAAAATAGACCGCCAATTGAGATGTAAATTATGTTTTTATTGGGGTAACAACTGAAACACTCAAAAAAATGACTTGAATTGTTTTATAACACAAATATCTAACTGTAGTATAGGTCAGAGAAGCCGTAAGAAACAAGTTGCATGTCCCCTCTGCAGGCGGCTGCAGAGAGGAAGAGGAGGAGGAGGAGGAGGAGGAGGAGGAGGAGGAAGTGCTGCTGCACTGTGTGTAGGAGCAGAGTCGGGTTTGATGAGAATTAACGGCACTAGAAGACGGTGATTTTTTGACAATGGCTATTAAGAATTAATCAGGCTCATGTTCAATAATTTATTGTGCTTCCCAAAGTCCCCTATTAATTTTTGATCCTCTCCGTCCCCGTCCATTATTTGCATGAAATCAAACGAAATTTCTAAATAATGTGTTGCTTGAGTGACAGCGGAGTCTTTATCGCGGGCAAAACATCTCGATGTAAAGCAGGGTCGAGGCCTGTTGTTACTGTATGCGTATGTGAACTGTTGCGCTCCAGGAATACTGAATTAATATCAGCACGCTTGACAGGACTGTTTAACCTCCTGAAATATCCCGCTCAGGAGTCAATTATTGAAATATTGAGTCTTTAGGTCATGCGTTTCTTAAAAATAAGAGAACATTCTGTAAGTAGGGTGCATTGATTTCACTTGTTTACAGTGCAAACCACAGGGACATGTTCTTGATTCTAGTGGGGTGAGCTTCCTTATTATGCCTTGAACATTTTTTAGGCAAACTGAAACTACATTTGAAGCAACAGGAAATATATCAGCCCAGAAAAGACACAACAGCTAATTATGTATGTAAAAGAAACTTGACTTTGTATGTGTGTTTCAGTCTGTGCATGTTCATGAACACAAAGAGACACAGCTGTGTGCGATAATATAGAGTTTTGCTGTACTTGGTGTTGAAGAATATATTGACAAACACATCTCAAGTTGCTGCTTTTAATAAGCTCCGAAAGCTCCGGCTGGAAAATGCTGCACGCTCATTGTAATTATTCTATAACCACCGTTGGATTCCTTTGATTTATGTCGTAAATGCGTTTTTAATAAAAGTGCGAGTAGAGGAGAGGGGAGAAAAGGAGAGCAGCGAAAAGACACAAGAGGAGGGATGATCTGAGAGAGCGGGCGAGATGGGAGGAGAGAAGACAAGATGTTGACTCTCAGTAGTAGTCAAAGATAAATCACATTTTTCTTTTCTTCTCCCACAAAACACTGTAATGAAAAAAAAAACCTCACTGTCCAACAGTGGAAGTAGGCTAAGCCATCATGGCTGTCTTTTATCAGAGACAAAACTAATACCCTTGATTCAAAGTAACAGCAGAGTGGTCATTAGGGTATTATATGTAGCCTAAAGCAATGGTGTCAGCCTCCCTATGCTAATGGGCCCATGCCCTGGAAAAATTAGCATGGAGCTCTCTGGGGCACAGAGGAGATCACCTTGCTCTCTCGCTCTCCACTGTTGTTCTCGTTAAATATAAAGAGCGGTGCTCATCGCCATTTTTAAACCTGTGACACCTGCGTTTACAAAGTGATGGCAAGGGCTGACGCAAAATTACAACACATGGAATCCGTTTAACCGATTTACTTAGAAAACAAGAAAACATTTCCACTCTAATAACTCAGTACATTCCCTCAAGTACTGTAACATTTGATAAAAAATGATGCATTGTTATAAATAAATTACCCAACAATACGAGTAGTAGTTAATATATGCTTACTATTTCTATTTTTATTTATGGTATTTATTGTCTTTATTGTATTTTTAATGATTTATGTATAATAGTACACGTTGATAATGCGTATAGTGTTATACTGTAGATAAGTCACTTATCTATGCATCTATGCTGTCCTTGTACCTCTGCTCCTGTGAAAACTTGAATCTCTGTGTTTGTGATCAATAAAGTTTATCTTATCTTATCTTATAAAGTCAGCTGATGTTCAATGTTAAAGTGCTGCTCATATGCTAATGAACCAGTAATAATAATCCAATTATTATATGCTAAATATAACACACTGTCATGCGCCTTTTTTTCATTTAATTTGTTATTTATTCTTTATTATGTGCATTCCTTTTGGAAAATTGTTAATGAGGACCAAAAAAAAAAAATCGTAGTACATATGATTGACAATACTTCTATATTTTTACTAAAGTTGACTAAACTTGAATTCATGACTTTTCCTTGTAGTTTTTATTTACTTTTATTTTTATTGTGTGGTATTGCTATTTTTACTTCAATAAATCTCAATACTTCTTCCACCAGTGTCTGTATTGCACATTTCTTTGAATGTTTCATAGTTGACAGAGAAAAAAACAAATTATTTAAAATTGCCAGGCTCCACACTGCATTTTGCTTTACACTGTATTTTACAATGCACACCAACGGGTTGACAGGATTGCTTTATGGCACAAACCACAAAAAAGACAGGAAGCAACAGCAATCACCAATTTAATTATTTGTTTGATTTGACAATGACAATCGTGCCAAGATGATACAATTACTACAGCTCTTTTAAGATGACACGGAAGTTGCAACTGCAGAGGCCTCACCATCCTAACCCTTATTCTATTTTTACTGCAATACAATTTACATTACATTACTCTTACGGGTGGACAAGGGCTGCAGTGGTGCAGCAAATATCGAAAAAGTAGGACTTCTTTAAAGGGGACATATGAAAAACTTACTTTTTCAGTGCTTGTGCACGTACATTTGGGTATCTGGAGTGCCGACCAACCCTCAAACTGTGAAATAATCCAACCCAATCAGTTTTTTGTGGGCTGTCTAGATTAGAAAACATGTGATTTAACAAGCCATTCAGATTTGGCTCCCCCTCCTATGTCACATGCAGGCTCATTAGAATATACCGCCAACAGCTTGAGAATTACCTTTGCAAAGGTGCAACACATTTTTCTCGCAAGCCAATCAGAGCAGACTGGGCTTTTTCAGGAGCGGGGCTTAAAGAGACGGGCACTAAAACAGGGGTGAATACAGGTATATTCAGACAGACAGTATTAGAAAAACATTGTTTTCTGAACATTAAAGCATGTAAACATGTTAACCCCAAATACAAGTATGAACCTGAAAATGAGTATATATCCCATTTAATAGTTCAATTTACACTCAGACTTTGATTTTATTGGTCTCCAGACTTGTTTACTCGCAATATTCATCTATTGTCTTATTTCAAGCATTCATATATATGTCAAATCATCTCTACTTATCCATATATTGTATGAATTTGTTTGTATTGTAATTGGACAAAACAAACCAGGCTTTCATGCTCAGGTTTTACTCAACATGCAAGATTAAGGATGATGGACATCTTACCAATCAAGCCTAAATTATCGGATCTATATTTCAACTGTTGTGACTGTAAGATAAACACCGTGTGGCAAAATTCAGAAGACCGTCTCTACATGCGGTTTCATGGTGCCAGCAGCATCGAGGACCTCAGTGTTGCTGAGATATTGCCCGTCCTTGGTCAGTAGATTCTGTGTGGAAGAATGCAGTTTAGTGCCTGTGTGTGGTTAAAGCGTGTGTTTGTGAATGTGTGTGCAGGAAGCCATGTGAATATGAGTTGCAGAGTGAATATAGATCAGTCTCCCAGAGGCTAAGTGAGATGGCTGCTGTAATATCCCCCAATTACACACAGATCAGCCCCTGACCAACCCACCCACTCCTGTCACTGGTCATCACGTACCGTGCGCATGTGTGTGTGTGTGTCAGAGAAAGGAGTTTGGGGATAGAAGGTGTAAATGTATGCACTCTCAGTTAGCGTGCTCAAACCAAACCATGGAAACCCTAAATGTAAGGTGGCAGCACTGATATAGCTCTCCATAGTAATCAATCCATTACAAGAGAAATGTGTGTATGTTTGTGTTTACGCGTGGATCTGAGGCTGAGCGTCTGAGGCTAAAGAGTCTGATGTGTCTGTGAGTGCGCCTGTATTCATATATCTGTATCTGCAGGTGCATTTAAGTGCATCTGTATGTGTGTGCATGTTTTTGTGTGAATAAACAGAATTATTGTATATTTACTGTTTGTGTCACATGTACAAATTTACCAGTAGAGTGGTAACTGTGCATGTTCCAGTGGTGGTTGGGTTTTGTACTAAACTAAGATCTGTGAGGCGATGCAGTAAAGACCCTGCCTTATTGTGTCCTACATTTTCATTTTTTCCTCACAAAATATATTTATATACTTTTAATTTGTTTTGACAAATGTTTTGGATTAAACACATGTATCACCATGGTGAATCTTAAATTAAAATTGACTCTTATCACAGTTTTTAATGAATAAATTGTCTGAATCCAACTTAATAACAACAGAGAACAGCTACAACAACCCGACAAAATACAATCCAGACAAACATGTAAACAAAACCAGAACAAGAAAAGGAAATGCTGTCTTCTGACAGCCCTTTCTGACTCCCAAGTAGTCAAATATGGCCGCTTGGTTAGCATCCCTACGCGTATATGATGCTCTACGTGGCCGCTGTTATGGCGGGAGTAAAGGAGGAAGTCAAGTGATGGGGTATAAAGAGCGAGACGTCTGGGAGGGAGCCACGGAGGAGGTCATGGTGGTGGATGGGTCAAACAAAAAGAACTTTCACCCAGGAGACCAAACCAAAAATCAATGTTCAGTTATTTTAAGTTACATCGCGAACGTAACGTTTAACCCAAACTACAATCTTTTCCTCAACCTAACCAAGTTGTTTCCTGTGAACATGGAAGTTTACTTTGAAAAGACAGTGTATGCATGTAACGAGCAGAAATTGACACATGCAAACAGAAGTTTATTTTGAAAAGACAGGGTATGCAAGTTACGAGCGGAAATTGACATGTCTGAAAGCGACGCTAGAGGTGTACATAGACCATCATAGTTTGAAGCGCTGGGCTACTGACCTAGCTGCCGTATTTGATGAGTTGGGAGTGAGAATGTGTTGGTTCTGATGCACTTAAAAAAATATGTACGATTGCATTTGTCATTCATTCATGTAGCGATAAAGATTTTAGAACATATTTTCTAGCCCTCCCTCATGCTGAATACAGAGGAGGGAGGTTTGGGTGGACGGTTGATTTTACAAACCACAGTACGTTTGCAGGTTCAAATCGTGTGCCCATGGGTTGTGAGCGTTTATTTGTTTGCCAACATCGGTCAGCCAGATGTCACTGTGTTGGTTATGTTAATATTTCTGTTAATGTCTATGTGTGAGTGTGTGTTCTCTCTCCTTCTGTATCTGACCTGTAGGCACATTACTTTATTTCTGCTGAACTCACAAAGAGCACTTTGAGATGCTTTGGTGATTGTAGTAGAAACTGGACATTCTCTGTCTCACACACACACACACACACACACACACACAGGAGCAGAAGCTCCAGATCAGTCTGGGGACTAGCCACTGCCGGCAGTGTCTAATTGCTCTCAGAGGAGAAAAGAGATGCTCTGAAGAAAACTGGTGCAGATCCACCTCCTCTCTTCTTTTTTTTTTCATCTCATGTATTCGGCGCCCTTTGTTTTCCCTTCCCTCTTTCTTCCCCCATGTTTCGGGTCCTCCCAGTCTGCCCATCAGTTTCTGAGCAGCAACTCCATCATTCATTCTGATTGCAGAGTTAAAGAGAAAGAGTTGGAGATGGAGAGAGTTACAGAAAGAGAGCGAGAGAGAGAGAGAGAGAGAGAGAGAAGAGGGCCTTTATTAAACCTGCTGCTAATTGAGATAGCACGAAAATAATGGGGAGTGACACTTTAATGAAGACATGCTACGTGTTACCACTTCTTCCTTCCTTCCTTCCCCTCCGCCACAGAGAGGAGGAGGAGGTACAATGAAGAGAGGGAAGAAGTGGGGAGGGATGAGGAGAGCATGAAGAAAGATTGAAGGAGGGTAAGAGCTTCAACTGTTTTATTGCAAAAAGAAAAAAAAAAAAAAAAGAGTAAAGACAGAATTGATACCGGCTCGCATCTCATGCTGTAATATGTTTTCAGTGGCACGTCAAAAGTAAGAGTTAAAGGGAGTTATGGGCAGGGATATTGTTCTATCACGTTAAAACGCAATTATGTTTCATCAGGGTGATTGCATTGCACACTTGCAATAGACTGCTCTTTGTGCTTTGCTTCGGTGCAACATTTCTGTGTATTTGCTCCCCCCCCCGTCAACAAAAAAAAAACAAAGAACAAAAAGAAAAACTGTCGAGCAAAGTGAAGCCAAAATGGGGGAGCGCGATTAGAGAACATATTCCCGGGCGATTGCTCTCTCTATTTGGTTACCGCTCTCAAAATCTGACACGAGATGACAATCATTGGATTTGGTCAGGAGGGTGATTTGAAGAAAACAGCGCTTCATAATACGTCAATGCAACAGAACAATAAAAGCAGCTTTTTTGGGGGACTTTTCAGCTAATAACAAATCACAGATGTTCTAGATTTGTTATCGTGCATTATAGTGGGATTTCTGATGAGATTAAATAGTGCATTCACACTTATATGTTTTTAATGTGCTTGGGTAGGATGCGCTGCAATTCAAATCTATCTGTTCAAATATTACACCACAGTTTGACAAAAGTGATGGGTATTCTTTATATATATGTATGTTAGGGCTGTCAATCAATTCATATATTTAATCACGATTAATCGAATAATTGTCCATGATTAATCACACGTTTTTCATCTGTTCAAAATGTACCTTAAAGGGAGATTTGTCAAGTATTTAATACACTTATCCACATGGGAGTTGGCAAATATGATTACTTTATGCAAATGTATGTATATATTTATTATTGGAAATAAATTAACAATACAAAACACTGACAAATATTGTCCAGAAACCCTCACAGGTACTGCATTTATCATAAACAATATGCTCAAATCATAACACGGCAAACTTAAGCCCAACAGGCAACAACAGCTGTCAGTGTGTCAGTGTGCTGACTTGTCTATGACTTGCCCCAAACTGCATGTGATTATCATAAAGTGGGCATGTCTGTAAAGGGGAGACTCGTGGGTACCCATAGAACCCATTTTCATTCACATATCTTGAGGTCAGAGGTCAATGGACCCCTTTGAAAATGGGCTTGCTAGTTTTTCCTCGTCAAAATTTAGTGTAATTTGGAGCATTATTTAGCCTTCTTCCCGACAAGCTAGTATGACATGGTTGGTACCAATGGATTCATTAAGTCTTTTAGTTTCATATGAGGCCAGTATGTTCACTCTAGCTTTAAAACCCGCCATGAGCCACTATGGCCCCGCTATATATACATATATGTTAGCCACAGTAACCATCTGTAAAATACATTTTGAGTTAGATTATGTGCATCTGTGTGTGTGAATCCAAGAACCATGTTACTCCAAAGTTTCAAATAACCGCAGCTGGGAGGGAGCAGTGTCCTGCTGAGATTGAAAAGTATGACACGAGGACGACTGCCTATATGCTCACCCCAATCTACAAGCCAGCACACACACACACACACGCATACACAGGCCGTGCCTCCCTCCTGTACTGTAGATGAATATGAAATCACAAAACAGGTATAAATATTTATGAAATGCATTATTATTTGGCTTTTTTTTTTGCTAAAGCAAAGGTGAGCATGATTTGGCCCTGTCTCTCTCTCTGTTTTACACCCCCTTCGCTAAAAGCCGGGCAATATAGAGTCACAGGCGAACCACAACTGTTAACCACACACACACACACACACACACACACAGACACACACGCACACGCACACGCACAGACTAGCAGTGAAGGAATATGTAGCCAAGAGCTTAACTGCAACACTGTATCTGTATGGGTATAAAGGTGCATCTGTTACGTCCGCCTGTAAAGGAGCTTCCTGGGAGACCTGCCAATTTAAACAGTTTCAACCACTCAGCCACACACACACACACACACACACACACACACAGATAAATACGCATAGCAATCCAGAGTGTACACATACACATACTGGTGATATAACTGATTTAATGAATTTCTATGGCAGAAAGAGCCCCTACAGTTTCCTTTAGTATATAGTATATAATGTTATCAAAAGGGTGCTGGAATCAGCCCGTTCTCACTCCCAACTCGTCAAATACAGCAGCTTGGTCAGTTCAAACTGTGACGCTTTACGTGGCCGTAGTAAAGGAGGAAGTCAGGTGATGTGGTATAAAGAGCAACAAAGTCCGCGTAGGGAGGAGGTCTGGGTGGGTGGCTCAATCTACAGCCAATCACTGGCTCTAGATAGGGTCATTTGTGTTTTAACGTTTTTGTGCCAGCCACCGTAGTTTCTTGGACGAAAAGTCCAGTGTTCTTTTCAGCCACCCATCCACCCTGACCTCTTCTATACACAGCGTTTCTCTTTGTACTTCCTGATTTACGATCACATGGGTTACACACGCATTGATTTTGCGGGATATATACGAATTACAGTGCATTTTGTTTTCGTAACGTGTCATTTAACTCCTCGTCGTTATCGTGAAACGGCCGCAGTTAGGTTTAGGCAACAAAACCACTTAGGTTTAGGGAAAAACATCATGGTTGGGCTTAAAATATGTACGTAAACAACGTAACGTAACATTAGTATGGAAAACATATCACAAACGTCACTAATGTAACTTCAAAATAACTCAGCAAGACCTTGGGAAACAAACACCAGTCTCCTGGTTGACAGTCGTGTGTTTGTTGGACTCCTCTCTCCCACCGTAAGCAGTCTCTCTTAATTTTTATTCAAAGTTACTAGCTCTAAGTATAGCATATTCACGCGGATGCGTTGGCATTGTAGTCAGCACAGGCTACATGGCGTGAAATGACACAACAAAAGCAAGAACGGCGTTGTCATTGTACGACTTACAAATTGCCATGTCATTCAAAATGATCGTTTGGAGAGACCAGGTTGATCAAACACAGAACTTTGGACTTCCGGAGGCCGGCGTTAGTGTCACGTGTCACAATAATTCCTAGGAGACAGGTTAAATAACTTACGTGACAGAAGAAACGGGACAAGAGGCAGATTTTTTCAAACAAGTAACTGAAGACTAACAAGTAACAGAATTGAATAAAGCTGTAGGGAATCATGCACACGTTGATAAAACCACTCATGTCTTATTCATTTATTTGTCTTGCCTTTCCCTTTGATTGAGGATCAATCTCAATGTGTCTGATCCCTCAACAGGCATCCTCAAAAAGCCTGCTCAACGTGCCACCTCACGCTGGGACGGTGGTCCCACTCCCCTCGGTTGTGACAATAACATTTAGCGATCACGCTTATGAAAAGCTTTTCACTATGTCGAGCATCCAGCAGTTTCAGGTTGATGAAGACTGTCGGGTGTTTTGCAACGCTATAGAAATGCCAGTGCAACTCACATACACACTAATGCCCGGGTGGTTAAAATCACCTCTGTAAACCGCAGAGAAAATAAAGTTATTATGTCCCTCTCTCCCTCCCAGCCTCTATGTCTCTCTCTTCTAATTCCTATGTCCTCCAGTGTGATGGTAAAAAATGAGGCTCCTTACGCAGCGAGCTGCGGCTTTTTTTGATTGAAGTGAGTGATTTTCCCCGGCCACACACCTGCGTGAAACAGATGATAATGCTGTTGGAGTCATTTACTGTGACTTTACTAAGATGAATATGAGCGGCGCTTTCTCATCATGCAAATGTGGCTGCGCAGGAAAACCTCTCTCTCCCCTCGCTGTTCTCTGGGGAGAACTATTTTTGCAGCGCTACAAAGAAAGATTACCTGTAACCGAGTGATTCAACTCTTCATCGGTGAATGTAAAACTCGCCCTTTACTATTGCCGTGACTGTTATTATTATTTGTTTTGGGTATAACACTATATTTAATACGATATTGAGCATTATAAGGCCTAACTGTGGGCTGCGGTGCCGCCGTGCAGCCATGGTTAGATGGATAGGAACACATAATCATTATTGGACAGTCTCCACTGTCACATAGCCTCTAGCTTAAATGTCTCTTGTCTTTCTCTCTGTCTATCCCTTCTGCCAGTCTTTTCTCTCTCTCCCTCTCTCCCTCTAATAGCCCTTCATTTCCTCTGCCCATTGCCCCTGCAGGCCACATGTAATACTCTGAGTGACCCGACTGGCTGGGAATACACCATATTTGGCACACACACACACACACACACAGACACACCAATACAGAGAACAAGGCGGTCAGCCACATAGGTCTTCTCCTGCTACTAAATGTCACCTGTCAACCGAGACTGGTGGAGAGATAGGAAGGAGGGTCAGTAAACAATACAATAGCCAACACAACTGTCATGCAGCAAAAGACACACACTCTACTGCGGATACACAATATGAAAATACAGCCAGCAATGGCTGTGCTTTGACTGTTCCACAGATATAGCAATCATGGACAATTTGAAACTTTTAAAATATATTATTGATCATCATAAAGTATACAACCACTGATGGAAATTAAAAGCAACTTGCAACAACCCAAATATCTGTTAATTCCACCTATAATAGGATGAAAGCAACAATGGTTTGGTGCTGGGCAGGTAGTGTACATTACTGAAAACAGCTGCCTACTGCGTTTAGAAATGCTGATAGTTTAGCTGCAGGCCGTGAAACCAAAACAGCAAGCTGAAAGAAGCTAAAAGGCTCTATAGAGCTGAGGGGAACTGAAGTCAGGTTCCCAAATCTCTGGGGTCGGGAACTCTCTCTATGCAACTCTCTATGTTCCCTCAGCACCTATGAATGTTTTTTTTCCATCCAAATTAGGCCACATGTTCCCTCAACATCATCCTTAAAATGTGTCCATAACTTTTTGAGATATGGCATTAAAAATATGCTGTAACAGACAGTCTGGCAAGTACACTTGTTTCCCTCCTTGGTTAGGTTTAGGCATGAGGAGTGAGATTGGTTAGGTTTAGGGTAACAATATCAGGGTCATGGGCTTCCAGTCCAATGGGACATTTTTCAGACTATTGGGGTTTCGGAATAATGGGCCGTCGGAACAATGGCATGGCACCAGTGGAGGTACTGATCTGAGGGAACATAGGGCTAGACGTTCCAATACAACTAAACTGCATTCTCAGTTACATTTAGAGGGAAATGTATTTTCTCCCGGATTATGGTCGGAGTTTTAAACATGTAATTAATGTTGTAAATTGCAACAAAACAAAACAAAAACACACCAAAAATACTTTGTTATGTTTAGGCAACATAACTACTTTAGTAAGGTTTAGTAAAACATCATGGTTTGGCTTAAAATAAGTATGTTTGCTACGTTATTGAAGTTGCGGATGTGAATTAAAATAAGTCAACGCAGACATTTGGTTTCACACGGGACATAAACAGAGATCTCCTAGATGAAAGTCCTGTTTGTTTGACCCACCCATCATCCCCAAAGTAATCCAGGAGAAAATATATTTACCCTAGTCTTTTGATTATTAATACTTTAAAATTAACTTTTCGATTTTTATTTTTGTCATAATTATTGTTTTATAAAATCTTCATACTGACCTTTCATCAAGCCATACATTTTCTTCTTAGGAAAAAAGCAATTTTCATGTTGTAAAACAGTTTATTTATATTTAATTTAGTATAATTTAATATTTAATTTAGTTTTCTTTGATGAAACAACAATGTGTGAATGTAATTAGTGCATTTTGGATGTTAGATTAACCATTGTGCTGAGCTCTATGTCGAGAAAGAGAACTGTCTGAACAATTTTGAAAAAGTTAATTCAGTATAGAGAAATGTGTGTTACCGAATGCAAACACGTGTGACCTTAACAGTTGATACCTCCCTTAAACACTTGCAAGTGAAGAAGAAAGTGTCAACAGCAGAATGCTAATAATAACCAAGGGGAGGAAAGAAATTAGGTGTTTAGCACATGTGTCATTAAAGCAGGAGATCTACTGTATACATATATCTGATCTCCTCTCTGTGTCTGCTGAGTTTGGACAGAGCGCTGATCCAATATCATCGCACAAGTTCTGATATCAGCGCACACTTTAGGCAAGGTGCGATTACAATGCAACAAGACAAACCACACCAGGGATATGGCTATTCCATCACCACTGCTATCTTGTTTCATCATTGTCATAAGCACATTTCTCATCTGCCATTTGAAAACATATTACCCTTGCATGCTATCGTGGATTTGATAGCAAGAAGCCCGACTTCCCTGTTTTGATATTTATAAATAGTTGCATCGGGGGATTGGACATTGTTCTCTCTCGTACTAGCATCTGTTTGTGTGTGTGTGTGTGTGTGTGTGTGTGTGTGTGTGTACATGGTGAAGTATGGAGCAGTGTGTGTCATAAGTAACTGACCTGGGACTCCCCCTATGTTTAATCTGAGAGCAAAACAGAACTCATCTGCAGGCTGAATATTGAGTATGTGAGCATTCGCTCTCTCTTTCTCTCTCATACACACACACACACACACACACACTTATATGCCAGTGTCAGGAGAATGAAAGTAATGTTTGCCTCTGGAAAAGCCTTTACAAAATGAACAAGTGGCTGGGTCTTCTAATAAATTACCCCGTGGGATATGAGCTTTGTGTTTCCCAGCCAGTCCTCCTCCACCTCTAAAACTACTTAATGCTCTCAGCTTTGACTCATATATTGTTCCCACAGTTTAAGATCTCGCTGTTGCCTTAAGATATGCTGTAGGTGTACATTCACTCACTGTATTAGTCCCATTGCTGGCTCTAAAGCAGCCTCTTCACTAGACTTCGACAATGAATGTGAAACAAATATTTGTGACACTGACTCTTGTTGTGAAGTACAGTGGAGGAGGTGATTTGAGGTAAAGAGTATTAACCTCCATTGATTTCCCTTAATCTAGACCAATCACAAATAATTTGTAAAGTGGATTATGCAAAAGTGCTGCGTCTCAGGGCCAGGTTTACATGTACTGTGCCTTTCATGCAGTTTGCACTCACAGATTGAATGCAATCAGCCTCTGATTAACTGAAGCAACAGGTCTTTTTGTGCATTGTGTAATGGATGGAGAGCTCAAGTAACCTGACGTGCCAGATGATTTGTTACACAGAACCATCCGAGAAGCCGTCATTGGAAACTGTTTGCAGGGGCAGGCACTTTCAAAACAATACTTGGCAGGTGATTGGATGAACCATCTGTCAATCAAACTCTTGCCAAAACCAGTCGGGAGAAGAGCGAAAACCTCTTTTCCATCGAGAAAAGCCTTCAGTGCCGTTCTTTGCTCTTCTTTCAGTGAAAAAATACTCTCCAGTTCTGATTGAACTGATGCTATTGCAGCAGCTAACCTCTTCAGGAGCCACCATCGTTGTTTAGAACGAACAGTCGTCGTCTCACACTATGGTCTCACCGAGTCTCACACACCTAAACCACACCCGTAGCTGCCAGTAGCTCCTCCTGATTGGTCCGTGTTCTGGCTTGCCGGACATATTGCATTACTTGAAGCCTGACAAGATGGATTTTTGTCATGTTACTGTTTCTTCTACGTGTGACCAATGTACAACTGATAACCAACTCTGTATCTCCTGCAAAGTGACATTATACAACTAAATTGCATTGTGAATAAAGTTTCGAGGGAAACGTATTTTCTCGTATTTTTTCTTACTAGTTTTAATGTTAAATGTTACAATAAACATTTAATAATTTTTAATAAAACAATAAAAACGCAACAAAACTACTTTTTTAGGATTAAGCAACAACATTAAAAAGTTTTTACATTTTAAATAAGTGAACGTTGACTTTTAGTTTCACACAGGACACTAACAGTGGTCTCCTGGGTGAAAGCCTTGTGTTTTTGGACCCATCCATCCACCCTCACCTCCTCCTTACATGGATTTCCACAGACTATCATTACAAATGTATTTCTGACACGTCAAAAACAAACTTAAACAAATACATTTCCCGTGAAACGTTTTTCACAATGCAGTTTTGTTGTCTGGGAATGTAATTTTTTAGGAGACGGGGCTGCTGAGATCACAACAAAAGAAAATGGCAACCCTGGCTATCCTCATATAGTCCTGCTGAAGTCCCACTACTCAGGTGTGATGAAATAGTAGGCACGGCTGATGTCTGAATAATGTGACTAAGGCGGTTTGAGATATTAAAAAAGGAAGAAATTGAAAATGATGTTCAACATAGGGACGCTAATCCCTCTGATATCCCTGTGAAAGATAGACAGTTTCACTAAGCACAGAAATCTGCTCATACGGGCTCCTAAGTCCTCTCCGATGGGGGTCCAGCCTAATGGGAGTCTGCTTGAGGCTCTGTGACATGCTAGAGAACCACCGTCTCTGAGCGTCTGTACGGTGTTTCATGTGCGTACAGTTAGATGACTGATAAACGTCAGCTGAACAGTGTATGTGGCGGCACAGAGCTGATGGGGATGGATAAGGGACTTGGTGTGAGGAAAGAAAGTAAAAAAAAAAAAGGAAGAAAAAATGACTTTTCATCTCTCCCTTGCTCTTTATCTCTCCGTCTCCCCCACCTCCAGTCTGTCGTTCTCCCTCTGATCATTAGGAAGTTTTAATTAAAGACAAGAGGATTATTCTAGTGGCCTGCAGTCTTTCACCTTCTCTCATCATCATTCCCACTCCTTCACTCCCATTCCCCCCCTCCCTCGCTCTGTGGCTCTTCAGGTTACGGCTGTGTGTATCTGAGAGTGTGTGTGTGTGCGTGTCAGGGAAGTGGGTTTGTTGAAGAGTGGTGATCAAAGCCTTCCACCTACAGTGCCAATGATCTCTCTCTCTCTCTCTCTCTCTCTCTCTGTCTGTCGGCAGCAGATGTCTTAAGTCTCCTACATGCAGGGGAGTTGTGTGAATTAGTATCAATATTAAACACAGAGAGGATGCAGTGTAGGGCTTGTTAAAATGTTCATTTCTCAACTCAAACTTACTAAAGAGACTTTGTTCAAACATACTCGCAGTGCTCACAGTGTTTCTTCATATTTCACATTTTGCTGATGAATATATTTTATATTTTTGAATACGTTGCATACCTGTTTATTATTGTATTGTCACACGTAAAATATTGTGTCTTAGATTAGATAGATAGAAGTTATTTCAGCACTGTTTATTGGATCCAAAACAGTTTTACAGGTGCAGGCCGTTTAAATTCTTTGTATTTTTCAATGTATTCATTCACAAAAGTTTAAATAAGTATACTAACAGCACACTTGAATAAAATCTTTTTTTTAAGGGTTACCCATTTGCGAATGTCCGCTTCCACTCCAGGCCAGTAATAACAGCTGATCACCGCATGGTGTGTCTTTTCCACACCACAGTGAGAGCCAGTGTGTTTCCTTAAAGATGTGGTTTGTCTCTGTGGCTAATAGCACTACGTTAGCCAAATGCTCTTGCTTGTCTTTCCTTCTTCGACAAATATAGTGAAGAACTCCATCTGGTCAAAAAAGATCAATTTAATCTTAATATAACAGAACACATTTACTTATTGTGATTGATGGTATAATATTAAAACCACTTAACCTTGAGCCAAAATATTGAAGCTCTTCATTTTGTGGTATTTACTGAGGCTCTTCTTTATTGAGGTTCGCTTCCATTTCTTTATTTTTCGTTCTTTCGTTCGTTCTCTCTCTTTCTGTCTTTTTTTTTCTCTTAGCAACTTGCTCCCTTCTTCCAACATTGTTCAAACTTCTGCACAACCGTATATAGGTTTTACCTTATTTGGGTGCTAATGGGTTAATAGGCCAAAGGCTGCTTTCTTTGGAGGTGGGCGTGGCAGAAGATCATCCGTGGACACCTGGGCTCATCAGCAGCACTGGCAACACCTGGGCCTTGTGTGCCAGTGCTGCTTTAAAAACCCTCTTGGAGCTCAGTCGTTGGCTCTATCCTCCCTGAGATACGTTTTTTTGGTAAAAGTTTTGGCTTGTGTTGCTGCACCATACAACATTGCACTTACACACTTTTCCACTCATGCACCCACTGCTGAACAGTTTCTTCTTTAAGTTAAGTTGTGACTGTATTTCAGCAGCACACACTGTTCATAACAAGATCTAGGCACCAAGGAGTGAAATATTCCTCTTGTTGCACAGCTCAACACTAAAGCTGCGTCAGCTAGTCACTGTTCTCTCGAGGCTGACTAGCTAATTAATTGACCTGTTGAGCATGTTCTAGATGTGATGTCCAAGGAGAAGCAGTAGTTGATATTCTGAGTTTCCAGTAGCTCTAAATGAAGAATATTAAACTACGGTAAAATATCAGGGGAGAGGGTTTTTAGTTTTAAGAGCAACATTGTGTGAGCATTTGTACACATGGATTCATGCATCATGTCTCTGCACTCTTAACATCATGCAGACAAAAAGTACAGCAGTGTGTGCAGGTTTAGCAGCTGTCCAGGAGGGTTTGTGTAATTGTGTTGAAGGTGCATAGAAACTGCATACAGAGACTGTCAGTTGTGTGACTGATCCCAGCAGCACATACCCTGCAGGGAGTGGACACATACTCCTGCTAAAAAACACCTGAGATTATTATTATAGTGTAGTGACTGACACAACACACTACCGCAGACTTCACTGCACTCGTAACACTTGGGTCGTAACATTCATTTCATTACCCAGAAAGCTATCTTTACCATAAATCCAAGTTGTTACCTCAAAATAAAGTAATTCTAGAAGTGGCAACGATCATAATGTCCTCACTTTGGAGGACAAGAATGTGCGCACACACCTTAATCCCTCATCGTGTCACATCAGCTGTCCTAAAAAAGTAGTTTATTTTTGTCAAAATCCCAAAGCCCTCGAGCACCCCATCCATCTTGAACTTCCACCCTCCATCAATTACATCGTCCACGGCGTCAGAGGACGAGTACGGCAGACACCTAATCACACACCCTTAAAGTATTGGCCTGTCTGCTTGCTTTGTCCCCGTAAAAAGAGGACAGAAAAAAAATGAAGAACAATAGGACAAAGAGAAATGAGGAAGTGTGAGTTGGGTGGTGGTGGTGGTGGTGGTGGTGGCTGGGTGGGGGGGTTTAGGGTGCTGTCAGATGCTCCCTTTGGTGTTTGTTTTGTACAGCAGTCATCATTACGTAGTGTCCAAAGGTCATCGTTTGCTTCTCATCGTGTGTAGTGAATGAAAAGGCGGATATATATTTGCATTAAGATGTCAGTAATTAGTTTCCATCCATCCATCTATCCATCAATCACTTCCTGTTTCTCCGTGTGCCACTTTGTGTGTCTGGGAGAAGAGACAGCGATTTGAGCTTCATGCCTCCACACACCGTTGCACCACGCTCTCGCACACTTCCATGGCCAGGAGGTGTTTGTTTCTCTTTTAAATGGGCAACGCGCCATATGTGTGGTCATTAGTCTAAAGACCGTCCTTCAGCCGCACCAGAGGACAACGTGTCAATGAGTAGATTAACTAGCCACCGGTGTTCCCCGGCTTTACTAAAGGACCTTGAATTATAGCAACTTTCACTTTGTTTCACTCCCATCAATTTTATGGAAAATATCACACAAATCACAAATGCCATGACGGATGCGGGGCTTCAGGGGGAAAAAGCCCGAGCATTTGTTTTGAACATGTGACCGAGTGAAAAAAAAAA
Source organism: Sebastes umbrosus (assembly GCF_015220745.1). Classification (NCBI taxonomy): domain Eukaryota; kingdom Metazoa; phylum Chordata; class Actinopteri; order Perciformes; family Sebastidae; genus Sebastes; species Sebastes umbrosus. Next base: position 5,593,975 of record NC_051270.1, read on the forward strand.
AAAAAGGTGGCGATGCGATGAAGTGTTATTGCCAGGAAGAGAGGAAATAATTGGAAACGGCGTTCGCGGAACACAGGATCAATTTGTATGTTTGCCTTAACTTGTGTCGTGGTTCAACACGGAACAAGGCGCTGCTCTTTGCTCCACTTAAGGTTTTTAACCCCTATTAGACTGAGGCCCGGCTGACACCGCGTCCTACTGTAGCTACAGTAAATTGCCAATTTGGAGCCTTATATCTGCCCCAGTCCTCTCTGTGTCCATTATAGGAGAGTCATTGTTTTGGTGCCTCGTCTCTGTCACACACACATAAATACAGGCACACACATCCACCTTTGCACACAAAGGCGCACACAATCATACTTGCATCATATTCCCAAAAACCATAAAGACACAAACAACACACATATTGGTGATTTAGACGTAGGCTGGGTCTACACAAAATAAATATGAAATGATTTGATTCTGGAGCCAGGTGATTAAAATACAAGGTACAATGAATAGATTAGGTTGAGGTTAGGAGGTTAGTATGCTCTATACCTACAGCATTAAACGGGACATATCATGCTCACTTCCAGGTTCATACTAGTATTTCGGGTTTCTGCTAGAACATGTTTACATAATTTAAGGTTCAAAAAACACATTATTTTTCTCATCCTGTCTGTCTGAATATAAGTGTATTCACCCTTTGTTTGAAACGCTCAGTTTTAGTGCCTGTCTCTTTATGAACCCCTACTGAAAATGACCAGTCTGCTCTGATTGATTTACGAGAAAAATATGGGGCACCTTTGCAATGTAGTTCTCAAGCCAAAGAACATATATTGCCAAGAAGTGAAAGTCTGTTGTTTGTTCCATTGCAGCAGCAAATCAGCGCCCAGCAGCAAAGCTACGCTTCCGCCATTTTGGACTGAAAGCGCCTGCCAGACGCCAGGTCTGCCTAAAAAGTGCCGTACAAAATTAAAAACGAAATTATTTCTATTCTACTGTCATATTCTACCGAAATATCCGGTGTTGAATAATAAAATATCATAAATACATTAAGCATTTTCAGTTCAAAATGGCGGCTCCAAAAAAAAACTCTTTGCTTCTGTTTTCTCAAGCTGTGGGCGATATATTCTAAGATAGAGATACCCAAATGGATATATACAAGCACTGAAGAATTGAGTTTTTCATTATATGTCCCCTTTAACTTGTGGTGTAATAGAAACACCATTAAAAGCAAGTTTTTATCTATCTTTAAGCATGTTTAAACATCAGAAAATATATTGTCAAAATGAAGGACTTATTGTGCATATTAAGTACATATATGGCCCTGAATCACAAGTTACATCGTGCTTACCCAGAAGCCAAAACTATTTAGCTGCACAACAAGGAACTAGTATTCTTCCTCTAGAAATTGAGGTTAGTAGATTCAAAAATATTTAAGAGAGAAACAAACTGTGTGATTTTAGAGGAGTGAAAACTGCACCCCACTTTTTTCGGTATTGTACATTATTTTTTTTCAAATTTTTGGGTGATTAATTCCTACACCGGTGGTGATTGTTCAACGTATTGTAACAAAAATGGCTGATCGTCTTATTGTTCACGTCTCATAGCAGCTGGCGCCAAATCCATAAAACCCAAAGTCAGATACTGGCCCTCCAGACCAGGTTAGCAGTTAAATGAGAGCACATGTTCTTATAAACAGCCGCTTACAAGTCCACAAAGGTGCATTGGGTCTGGCAGCGGTGTAAGCAGTTAAAGTATATTTCAATGATTAAACTGGAACAGCTGTTGGTTTGCAACAGCCTATTGTAGGACTGGGGATTTGTATCTAGGGAGTGTCAGTCAGTCTTTCAGTCAGTTTGTCCACCGTTTTGGTCCAGACTGATCTCGTCAACTATCTGATGTTTTTTTGTACAGACATTCCTGGTCACATTTGATTTTTTTTTCTTGCTATTTATGTGCTATTTATGTAAAACATCTGCAAGTGTCAACACTTTCATGAAATGGTTCAACAAAAAAATTTAAATATTCTGGTTTACAAAATCAAAAAATGTAATGGCCTCTAATTTGCAAAAGAAGGCAATATGGACTGTACAGTTAGTCTTTGGTTTCTATTCTAGGTAACAATAACAAATATGAAAGTTTGAAAATCTGAAAATCTGATTATGCAAATTATGTCTTTGGTTTTCTTTTTTTTTACTTTTTGTATTTGAAAGTATACAAGTTGCATTCTGGGTCTGGTTTATTGTATATCAATTTGTGGTGTTTTGTGAACCCATGCAGCTTGGAGCATATTTGCATGCACACAATAATAAAAACATCAGCAGCAGCATCATCTATATCAATGCACATACCCTCTCACACACAGAGACAACATGTACTCACATGTACAAATATCACTCAGTGGTCACCCTCACAAATATAAAAACAGCACTTTATTGTGAGCACCCATGTACACACACATGCTCTTACCTAAACACCCAGTAATTGAAAATACACACCCACACATGCACTCTGTCACACACCCCCAGCGTGCACACGCGGAGGATGTGGTATCCAGTAGACGCAGGGCCTTACCTGGGCCCTGCTAGCCCTGGGCCTGTCACTGTGTATGGACCGACCCATTTATCATGTAATCTGGTGGGGAGAATGGACGGGGCACTATCAGCAATCTGCTATTGATCCACGCCTGGGGCCCCAGCTATTGTTCATCTGTAGCCCTCGACTGGCACCCAGCATTAATGAAAGAAACTAAACAATGCATAGCAATCAGACACCCCCCCACCCCCAAATCACCCCGTCCTCCCTCTCTCTGTCTTAAGAGAAAGAGGACAGGAGCTGGTGGTGGGGGGGTTAAAGAAGGGAAACGGCAGAAAAAGAAAAGTTTTTTTCTCAGTTTGGACGAAAACTTTTGTTATTATGTTTCTCTTTGAGAAGGTGTGAGCAGGGGGAGAAAAACACATTTATCATGTCAGAGATGGCGCATATCATCCCTGACCCTGAGCACCAGACGACTCAGTTGATATCGAAGCCGCCTATTGAATAATGCTCAACGCCATCCTCTGCCTAGGAAATAGAGACGTATGGTAAATCGGTACGATTGAGGGCTCCCAAGACCAGAGCGACTGGATTTTTGCTCTGAATATTAGCAAAATAGTGATGAAGTTGGGGTGTTGAAAGCACACTTGGCAGGGGTCAAGGACCGTATTTCATTGAGCATGCAATGGGGTTTTTTCACCTAGACAGCTGGCTGGGGCTTGTTCATTTATTTAAAATGATTATAGTTACTCAAGTTCAGCAAATAATTGAACAAATTCCACAATCAACCGAAATACAAAAGAACTGCTGGTGGTGTTTCTATTCTTGATTCAGATGTCCGCTTGATGGATGGGATAAAAACAACAAAGAAACTCTGTTCTAAACAACAAAATAGGGCACTTGTCAGTGTCCTGCAAAGCAGCCAGCATGATTATTTAAAAAATGGCATGTGACTCTGATTTGTCAGCCCTCGGGTTAATGTCTGGTTAAGTTTAGGAAACTAAAACTACTTGGCTTAGGTTAGGAGAAGAGTTTGGACAGGAAGCAACATAGCCTACAGTGCTTTTCCATTTTTAGGGACTACGACAGTTAAGGAGCATCAGTTTACAATTTACAAGAATGTACCTAATGTATTCTACCCAAATTGATCATAAATCAGTCTTTTCTCAAAGCCAGGTTAATTCAAATAAACATTTTACAAAGCAAAGCTGGGTCATTGTACATTTAAATCTTAAAAAAAATCAATAAAAAAAATGAAAAATGTGGTATAAGACCAGAACTTATATTATTAAAAGTTAAATGACACAATTTATTTGGCAGTAAGGGGGTAACAGTTTTATTTTTAGGGAGTTAAATACCCATACATCTAGTAAAATGATGCCTTCTCACAGTATTTGGATTTCATCATTATGTTCCATTGTATTCCATTGTCTCCTGTGTACAGACCAAACAGAAACCAAAATACTAACAAATCCCTTTTTTTTGCATCCTCATGTTGCAAGATGCCCCATCAAAGAACACCTGTGTGTGTCTGTCTAAATCCCTGTAGACTGACATACCCATACACACACAAGCATAGCCCACAGCATGTCAGACAGGTTTGTCCTTTCAAATGAATAAAAAGATGTTGCACCTGCGAGATATGAAAGTGGACCTGATCTGGACCAATCAGGGTCCAGTGTGTAGGAATCTGGGCCACTTTCCAGGAGCTCCTGTTTCCAGGCAGACGAGATGCTGATTTATCCATGGAGGCTCCATTGTCATGTTGCAGTAGGAAGTATGCCAGCCACTAAAGCACAGGACCCACAGGACTTGGGGACTCATCTGTCGCTCCTGTCATGAAATAGCAACATACACGCTGCCCCAAAATATACTCAAATACACACAAAAATAGACATATATACACTCACGCAGAGACCAGCAGATGTCCACACACACATAAATTACATTTATAAAAACACTCCTGCAGTCAGTGAAGAATCTCAGTTCGCACATACACGCTGGAAAAACTAAAACTGGAAGAGAAAATGAATAATCTATTGGACAAAAAGAATGAAACTAGAATGTGTTTAAAGGCCCTGGGAACTTATTTCTAAGTGATGTGACAACAATTTCTGCCAAAGTTAAAAAAAAAAAAAAGTTTTGGTTACTTTCTTATTGGATAATTTCAGTATTTTTTTTTTGTCTTGTGCTCTTGTCACTAGTTTGAAGTGGGTGGGGTGCAGCTGGAAAAATGGTGATGTCATGTATTTCTGTGCATTAATCAGGATTTAGCTACATTTAAATCAAAACGTGATGACAGCTGGTGGGTCGTTTGGCTTCTCTCATTCAAATCTGACGCCCACACAGCCCCGATGAAGCGGATTAGTTGAGTTTCTCTAAAACTTTTATGAATCATTCCAAAATATGTTGTTTGTTTTGCTTTCACTGATGCTTATTAGGTTGTGTCTTGCTGGCTCTTAATTTGCTTCGAGCTGGAGACATGAAACTTTGTCCCATAACTGGAGATGATGTGCAGGAAATATGACCCCAATCGGCCTGATGGTGGCCGTAATTCATATATATATCCTACTAAATCAATTTGTGTGTAATTCACGTAATCGTGAACCAGGAAATATAAAGACCAGCGAACGCCGTATAGGGAGGAAGTTGGGTTGGATGGCTGGGTGAAAAAGTACCGGACTTTCGCCCAAGAGACCAGCGTCCGTATCGCTTGTGAAAACAGAAGTCAACGTTGATTTGTCACGTAAGTTACGTACTTAAGTACGTAAGCTTAAGTAACTAGTTTTCTTGCCTAAACCTAACTAAGTCAATTCGTTGCCTAAACCTAAGGAAGTTGTTTCCTGTGAAGAAAGTTCCAGGAAGTTTATTTTGAAAAAGACTGTATGCATGTAACAAATTTTCCTCAGCACCATGGAGTGTTTTAGCGTCTTCCACATTTTTGGGTTTACAGCTCGCAACTTCAATATTTTGGTTCAGTCTCATCACTCTCATCAACCTCATTTCGAGGCGCAGCCGATTGTCGTCTACCTGCCCAGAACCAGCAGAAAAACAAAAAAGTTAGTGAACAGCTAGAGAACAGTGGAGCATTTAGCAGCTAAAGAGCTGGATATTTCCCTTAGGAGGTGATAGAGACCAAAACTGAGCTAAAAGGAGAGTGAATATTGGACTTACATTTGTGAGGTGGACAGAAACACTCAACTCCAAATGTATGCAAATGTCTCTCCAAGAGTGCTGGATGTTTTACTTCAGAGTTTAGATGTTAAAGGAACAAATGGTATTGTTTTTGGGGGGGTTTCAATATCACTTTGTTTCCTGGCTCGCTCCTACAATGAATGCTTTGTCATTCTACAGCTCAGTCTGTCTGGTTGGTTGTACACAGTTCTCTATGTGGAAATACTCTGTCTCTCTCTTTCGCTCTCTCTCTCTCTCTCTCTCCCATAAAGCAGTGTGATTGCCCATAGCATCACCATCTGCCAGCTAGCACAAGGTGAAACACTAAGCACTCTAGTGGGATGAATGAGTGATAGGAGCATGAGTGCTGTGAGTGTGTGAGTATGTGTGCATTCCCACGTTATCAACACACACACACACCTATCCTCATGGTTAACCCTGTCTGGTGTAAACAGCTCAGTCTTACTGTATCATCGCTGCCGTGACAGTCTCCAGGCAGACAGACAGACAGAGGAGCAGACAGAAAGTTGGTCACTGGGTAAAGCCTGAACAACACTACATGATTTAAAACCACTATTTATCCATGGTGGCTGATTTTGAAGAAGTGAGGAGTCCGCGCTGATCCGTGCAAATTAGGGCTGATCTCCATGGACAGTCGGCACATGTTCCAGCATCTTGTAACGCGTACAGGTTCAGCATCCAATTCAGCAAGTCAGTTATTTCAAACTGGTTTTGGTTTCCATCTAGAATCTGGAGATTTTGAAGGAGTTCCTGTAGTTTCAGCTGGCCACGTCCATGAATGTTTATCGACAAATACTCGGCGACTGAATGTGCAACTTCGACAGTGATCTATTTAGATTTGAGTTTTCTTGTTGACCATGTGCCCCAGTGGGAGGAGAGGCGTGGTAGAGGGTGTGGCGATGGCAATCTAGTGGAGTACTGCAATCTTGCTTGCCAAAAACGAGGCGTCTCATGACTGATCGACTGGTTAAGTTTTGTGCAGCTATCATCAGACTGTTGCAAAATAACTGCAGAAACCTCCATGCTTATCTGCACATCAGACTTGTTGGTTCTGATTAATTATTCTATACAGTTTCTCCTACAAATGAAACAAGCGTGTTTGATACAGTTCACACAGTCCCATGCAGTAGGCAATTTGGTGAGGGATGCCATGGGGCAGAGGGATTGTTTAGTTGAATATGTTAGTCTAGTCTGCCTGACTCATTGATCCTTTATCTGACTGACGTTTGTGCAAGTTAGAATCTATGGCCCCGACCACGACTCAGTAGCCGAATTGTGCTGTGTATTGATGAATCCATGGCGCTGTCCGTGGTGCTGAAGTAGCAGATGGATTTGTAATTGCGACTTTTTCTCTGAGTCCTGCCCTTCTGTCAATTTTATCTTTGGGGGGGGCGCTCATTTACAGGTCAACGAAATGAACCGTCCCCCCACCTACTGGTCCCTCAGGACTGTCCATTCAAACCACTTCTCTCCTGGGGTATCCATCAAAAACACTGAGTATCCGAGGACAACAACTGCGGGCGTCGTCTTCTTTTCGAATGGCCTGGAGCTCCAGCTCCATTTAGAATTACACATAGAAGTGTTTTCTGATCTGACGCCTCTAATGGCACGATAATGTAATTTGTTTGTGCATTCAACCCGATACCACACCAAAGCGTGTAATAGACCTGCCTGTCCACCAAAAGGACAGTGTGTCAGTGTCACGTTTTGCCGCGCAGAGACGTGAATATTACACACCTGTATGAACATGCAGTACCAGCAGGGGGCAACAAAGCAACTCACTTAGGTTTAGGCAAGGAAACGATTAGTTAGGTTAAGGGAAAACATCATGGTTGGGCTTAAATTAACTACGTAAACTACATCAGTACGGACAACACGAGACAAACATCATGTGACAACCGTAACTATGAAACACATGACAAACCTCACTAACATAACTTGCAAAACAAAACAAACACGGACCCGTCTCGAACCCGGGTCTCCCGTTTGAAAGTCGTGTATTCGTTTGACCCATCTACGTTCCCATCTGCCCACTATTAACTCATGTTGACTGGAAACAGGAAACGGAGACCAATCTTGTCTTTTGTTGTCCCATCCATCCAACCTGACTTCCCTATGCACACGTTGTCACTCTATAGTAATGTCACCTGACTTCCGCCTTCATAATTAGTGGGTATTGTCATAAGTCCCATAGCCACTAGAGGCCTTTGTTACGTCAACGTAAATATATGTTGTTTCGGGGCACTTGTAGATACGACTGTTTTTTCCTTGAAAATCAGTCTCAAAAACCCTCAAATAAAAGAGGGGGTGATGAGAGTGTAAAACCAGTCAGCACCAGGAAGAAAAGGGCAACATATAATGCTTTTTACCAGCAGCATTACGCTAACTCACCAGTGTATTCTGCATCGTTCCATGCTGTATTCTGATTGGTTAGATGGATCACTTACACTGTGTTTTAATGCAGCTGAATTCACAACACAGTTGTTCTCATTTACATATTTTTCTGTATCTGTTGTCAGACAACAGAATGAGAATGAAATTTGATTGCGGCTCATAAATACTATGTTGATCAGCAGTCATTACCAAGCTGCTGAGCTGCAGATAAAATCATTATTTTACGATCACGACATCGTCAGACACTTGCCTCGCGGCGTCGCAATGAACAGAGATCTCAGTAGGTTTTTTCCTCAAGATTGTAAACTCATCTGAGACAGACAAAATTGTACAGTACACAGAGGCCTTAAGTCAGAGACATAGAGTCAGTGGGTAAGTCAGACAGACAGTCAGGGGTAAAGTCAAATAGACATAGAGTCAGTGGGTAAGTCAGACAGACAGTCAGGGGTAAGTCAGACAGATATGTATCCTCCCCCGAGGGCTCCAGGGGGAAGGGGCTGTGGGAGAGGCAGCAGCCAGGAGATAAGGCTCTCACGTGGGGCTGCTGTCGTGTAATTCCCCCTTCTAATACAGCCAGGCCCCTGGTTCTCAGCTCAGCCCTGATCTGCACAACCTCTCCTGAGACTCAGCTGTCACAACCCGACTCTGCCACGACTCTGAGCAGCCACACACACACACACACTCACACAGAAAGGTGCTTAAGCGTTTGCATGGGTGTGTGCGTGTCAGAGAGCGAGCTCTGAGCCATGTGTGTCATTTTCCATGAGAAGCTCAGGCAGGCTGAGGCTAAAGCCAGACAAGTTCCTATAGAGAGAGAGGATCAAGCCACAGCAAGGGTTACTCAGATCTGTGTGCTTACAGTGTACACAGCTGTGTGTCGACTCTGTCTCAGTCTGACTTCATGTGTGTGTGTGTGTTCTCATACGTAGACATGAAGACACCCATCCCGACAAGTTATTTTTACTTGACTCTTACAAGGTCTCCACACATTCATGAACCACTGAAGCTGCTAAGCAAACCAGTCTTCTACTGGTGTTCTATTAGAGTGCATTGCTCAAGGGCACCTCAACTTTAGCATCAGTACTACTCCCCACCGTATAGTCACTTTTAATTTAGGCTGCTTAAAGGGATAGTTCAGGTCTTTTTTAAGTGGGGTTGTATGAGGTACTTTTTAGGGCTGTCAAAGTTAATGGGATAATAACATGTTAACGCAAATTTGTTGTTACGCCACTCATTTTTTAATGCATTAACTGGCATCATATGAAACGTGAAAAACGTAAGGAACCCATTGGTACCAACCATGTCTTATTAGCTCACGAAGGAGGCTAAATAACGCTCCTCTGACCTAAACATATTTGAATGGAAATGGGTACCCACGAGTCTCTCCTTTACAGACATGCCCACTTTATGATAATCCCATGCTTTTTTGGGCAAGTCATAGTCAAGTCAGCACACTGGCAGCTGTTGGGCTTGAGTTTGCAGTACCTTTGAGGGTTTCTGGACAATATTTGTCATTGTTTTGTGTTGTTAATTGATTTCTAATAATAAATATATACATGAATATGCATAAAGCAAGAATATTTGCCCACTCCCATGTTGATAAGAGTATCAAATACTTGACAAATTTCCTTTTAAGGTACATTTTGAACAGAAAAAAATGAGCAATTAACTAAGGACAATCATGCAATTAATCGCAATTAAATATTTTAATCGATTGACAGCCCTACTATTTAGATATTGTAGAGAAAATAATCTGAACAATTTGGGCAAAATGTAGCTACAAAACATTGTCATTGAACATAACGTAGAATAGGTCGGGATGTTCACCTGCCACGGCACATAAGTTATATGTTTCATTTGTGACTCATAGTGTGTGTTTGTTTGGGGGAGAAGGGATACGCGACTGCAGCCTCATCTGTATCGCTTGCATGTTCCTGGTTATTAATATGTCCTACATTAATAATCATATGTGACCATATTTAATGTTACATAGCTCCCTCCGGTATGGAGATATTACAAGTGGCCAAGTCATCTATCATCCTCTCTCTGTCCCCCCCCACCACCACCACCACCACACACACATATTCTTACGCCGTGATCCTACTGGTCAGCACTCACTGCTGCAGCACGTCGTTTAATTATAAACATATCATGGAACCATCTTTCTCTCTCTCACACACACACACACACACACATGCTCACGCTGCTGGTGAAAGCGAGATCTTACAAATATTTCCCCGATTTGTGGGATCTTTACGCCCACTTACAAAATAATCGATGAAGAATTTGCACGTTGAGGTCCGTTCACAATGTGTGTAGAATCAAACAACAAGAACACTTTAATTGGTGTAAATGCAAAGGCCCATAATCAGATAGCATTATCTATACATGTATGCATATTAATGCCAGTTGTAAATGAACATACACACACAAACATATCAAACCCAGCCCAACAGTGCTTGCAACATGCATGCATTCACAGTATCTACTGTTTTTTTATGTAAGCCGTCATTATGACATATTTATAGAAATGCCAAAGAAGTTCTGTACCATCAGCTCAGAAAAACTATACTTTCTTTTCAGAGATGAAGAGTATGAAGACATCATCTTGCTTTGAACTAGTGTAAACAGTACCACCACCTCCGCTCTACTGCGTAGCGTTCATAACTGACTTAAAACTGCAGTGTGCAGCAGGATGATGCATACTACAGAAATTTGGAGATAGCTTCTAGTTTACAGTAAGTGTCTGCAAGGGAGGGAGGGAGGGAAAGAGAGAGACAGGAAAGAGAGAGCAGAGGAACAGATGAAGGGGAGGATTTTACTAAGATTAGCTTCATTGAGAGAGCAGTTCATAGACAGACAAAACTGACAAACAGGTCGACATGCAGACAGACTGTTTAGCCAGGGAAAGGTGATAGTGGATGCTTGGTGGCATCACATTCCTTCTTCACATTCACTCTGTATCACATGTTCCCACTGGCAAATGCCAGTCTTCCACTGTTGGGTACTGATAGGGGCAGAACAGCAGGGGGTCGGCCTCTGGAGCTCCAGCCCCGACTGTTTTCTCAAAAGTAAGGCTGGACCAAATGGAGAAAAACAAATATTTTTTACCAAATACCTCAATATCGAAATTGCGACAATATTGTAGGGTTGACCTTGGGTGCTTTCACAAAATATTTAATGAGATTTTTGATTAATAATCATCAGTGATGAGGATATAATGATCAAGTGGGTAAAGGCAAACAATAGAACAGCTAGAACAGTCTGGTAAGTTCAGAAAATTACATAAATTGCATCACTTTACTGTAATGCAGACTTTAAAACCAGGAGAAGACAACACTTATGGCATATTACGATATTAAAATATCCCAAAATCAAGATGATATCTAGTCTCCTATCATGATATTGATATTATATTGATATATTGCTCAGCCCTACTCAAAAGCCCCAAATATTTTACCTTCAACTTTGTGTCATTTCCCCTCAGTCTCTGTGACTGGAGCTTTGTTTGAGGGCATGCCAAACCAGCCGCTAGACGGGTATTAAGCACCTGTGTTACTTGGTGACATCACCATGTTACGTAAGAAAAGGCGGGACTTGAAGCAAGGTGTTTCAGGCAGTTCAGGAGCAGCTGTTTCTCTGGCGGAAAGTAACTCCTTTTTCCATGGACTTTGGGCTTTGTAACTTTGCAGACCTGTTACATGCATAAAAACTATATAACACAATAAAGGAAAGGGGGAAAAGCATAATGGGTCCTCTTTAAAATGCATTTTTTGCCTCTTTTAGGTGGCAGAAGTGAAAATGAGTCATCCTCAACAAGACAGTTGGAGAACAATTACATAGAAAATAGGATGTCGGCTCGACAGGATGATTCTTTTCCTTGGATACTATCATGTTTTTCCCAAATAATGTATAGATTTTTAGACATTCTGTTAACTACTGGCTTCAAAAATGGTGCATATAGATGCTGTAAATGAGAAAAAAAAGGCCCCAGGGGGAGGATGCCCCTAGACCCCCAAGGTCTGGGCTGAGCCCTGGATGTTAACAACGTCTGGCTCCACCTCTGGGGACCGGGAAGTGAGGGTTTCAACGTCTTTGTTAGAGGATCCAATCGTCAACTTTCTGGTTAAACGTTTCTAATATGTATTCTCCCACCACACCACAAAGTTAGCCAGGAGAGAAAAAGAGAACCTGAGAGACACAAGTAGACACACAGACGGGGCTTCACGACCAGCAGTGGATAGCATCACAGAGCCATTTCCTCTCCCATCAGCCTCCAAGTGCTCCAAGAGAAGAAAAAAAAAGAGTTGATTTAAATCCTACATCACCTTCCATTGTCTAGTCCATCACTAACACTTAGGATTGTATCCACATTGCCCGTTCCTCGTTGCCCCACCTTCTGTCTGTTCTCACCACTACGATGTCCTCTTACCCAGCAATGATGAGCCTGTTTCAAGTGGTCCACGCTGATGCAAGGAGGCACAAAAGACATGCACACACACACACTGTGGAAATGTGGAATACACTAGACAGAACAAATGAGACAGTAGATGCAGTGGATATGGACACAAATGCATGCAGACAGGAGCACAATTGCAATCATAAAATCCCATTTCCAGAAAGGAGGGGGTATGTGTATGAGCAAGAAGTTGACAAAATACCAGAAACACCATATATAGAAGTATTTAAAGGTAATATATGTCTATTGTGCTGCTCAACTCATAGTAACATTCATGTAGTAACATTCATGTTGCCTCTTCATGAATCCTTTTTACATCTAATGGTCAAAATATCAGCTTATACAAAGAAAATAGTAAAATTATGTTAGTTAGTGCACTGGGCTAAGAGTCTGAAAACAGTATAATCGGTATTGAATCGAAAATCCGTTCTGGTATGGAATCGTGACAGAGATTCCCATCCCGAACTATCTGAGCAGCAGTGTCCAATTTAAAGCGGTCATCACTCTAATGTAAGTTTCAAAGCCACATTAAGCTAAGCGGTTATTTATGGCCATTTGGAAGCCAGCTGTATCCAATGCACAGACGCACATAACCTGCATGAGGAGCACAAAAGCTGGAGCCCCGAGCACAATGAACACCAGGGTGAGTCATACATCCAGATGGGGGCACATTTGGAGAACTGTTTTCCCCTCAGCTAGACCAAATGTGTCCACGTTGAGCTATTAGAGACACATGCTGCTGGATCTGTAACAGGCAGCCATCACTCAGTAGTTTGGTCCTGATGACTGTTCTGCATTGCCGGCTGTTTGAATTGATCCAGATGATCAAGATTAAGTTAATAATATCTCACACCTTTCATGATTTAGCCTATTAACTGCTAATTACATAATTACACTGCTGCCAAGGCATAGGGAGCCATAAATTTGTATATTGATTTCCTACCTAAGAGCATAGACTGTATATAAGAAGTGGACATAGTCACCGTGACATCACCCATTGGTCTGTGGACTGCAGTTTTGAAACCTCGAGTTCAGCTATTTGGCCGTGGCCATCTTGGTTTTTTTTGCAACCAGAAGTGACACGAGAGGGTGGAGCTAAGTATAACCGAAAGCTGAATACGATATTTTTAAGCGACCAAAATGTTACAGTTAATTTTTGTAAGACGAAAACACGGACAACTCCTAGACCGGACAACGTCACGGTAGCAACCTGTCAATCACAAGGTATCCACCCCCTAAAGCATCCCCTGCTTTATGGTCTATTTGACTCTAAATGGGTTCATAATTTACTAAATTAACATCATGCTGTATTGAAGAAGACTTGAAACTACCGATTGAGTTCGTAACCTCCTGTTTACAATGTTTACCGAGGTAATAAATCAAGTAAAAAGTAGGCTCATTTTCTCATAGACTTCTATACAATCAGACTTCTTTTTGCAACCAGAGGAGTCGCCCCCTGCTGGCTGTTAGAAAGAATGCAAGTTTAAGGCACTTCTGCGTTGGCTTCACTTTTCAGAGTCGGATGTTGCCGCCTGCCAAACAGACTTGAAAGAGACTTTGGTCAAATTTGTATTCATCTTGATGCTGGAATTACAACTATTCCTTTCTGGGCAGCTGTCAGCTCTCATTTCCCCATGCATACTCCACTTTTCTACCTCCAGCGTTCATCACCAGCCAGCAACAGAAAGTGTCCAGCTTCGGGTCCATCTAATGAGCTCATACAGAGTACTGCTGCAGGTCACATCCATCTAGATCTTTAGCTGAAGGATCAGTGGAAACACTTGTATGAACAGATGTATTCTTAAGTGGCGAGTCAGCATGATTTAAGAGAACTTGCTGCAATTACCACTTTAGAATTTCCTCTTAGGCAAGAACAAAATTCCCAGGCCTGTTGTATGAGTCATGTACAGATAGTCAGAGCTCATGATGACTGGGCCTGGACTAGAAATAGTCTGGATTTTACATTTTATTGCCATACTTTGGCATGGGAACTTCAGTAATGCTGCTAGGAAAGTTTTCTCACTCAAACAACTGTCTTTATGAAAATCACTGACCAGAGGAACGCACTATGTTGCACTCAACCTTTGACAGCCTCCCATCTAAGTCATGGACCACCCATGGAAATGGCTGGTCTATATCCTGCGACACTAAGACGAGACCAAGATGAAAAGAGCAATTCATGACAAGTTGGTGCTGTTAAAGCCAAGTCGAAAGTCGTCAGATCGTTAGTACTCTTCAGACTACACACTTTGCTGTCTTAATCGCGAGTTTTTAAGTCATTGTGGTTTTCACACTACATGACTGACTGGCGACAGAAGGTCACAGACTACAAGATCTTTCACCAGGAAGAATCCCCGATGTTTTTTCATGAACACACACGTGAGAAATACACAGTAAATGACATGATATCATACGCGAGACACATTACTGATGTTGTTGTTGGCACGTGCTCACAAAATAGCCTTTTTCCACCAGTTTCCTCACTCTTTTTTACAATTTATTCCTCTAGGCGCATGAGCAACTTTGCTCCGTGTTGCAATTGCAGCACATACAGTAAGTGCCTTTTGTTACAGGCATTCTCATTTGCTGTAACTCCTGGCCAGAGTCCCCGACAGGTCCAGATATTTAGCATGCTAGATATCTGAAATGTGTCTGCGAGGCATCGGCGAGCATCAGCAAGCCTCTCGGCTCACGTAACTGAGCAGTTCACACATGGGGCTCAAGCGGCGATGTGCTAGAGGCGAGCCAACGCCGATTTGCCTCTGATCTGGGGCTTTTGTCGGGGATCTCAAAAAACTGTCATGGAGCGGAAAATCAGGGTGAAAGTCATGTAGTGTGAACTAGGCATAAGAGAGTTCATTGAATCTGACTCAGAACACTCAATAAGGCAAACCTCACAAGAAAGAGGTAAGACGCTCATTTAGTGACCACTGCCATTAAAAATGTGCCTCTCTTTCAACTAGTCTCTCCTGACTGAAATGTGCCTTTTGTTGGTGCCTGTGGACACTTCCTTAGCTGTCACACAGCAACAGTTTTTATTGTGAGAAATTACCAAATTCATATGACTTTCCACAGAACCCATGTCAGCTTATTATTTGTCTTCTGGGTTTGATTTCCTAACAACATTTTGCATGCGCTGCTTTTCAGTAGGTGGATCTTGGAGTGTCATTGAAGGCTCCGGGATGACTTACCCCTGGCAGTTTTCCAACATTACTTTGTACTTTTATAGGCCTCAATAAAATGAACTGCAACTAACAGCTGCCCAGAGGGTTTAAATCTGTTTTAAAACCAACTCAGTTTTTTGTTTTTATATATTGTGTTTCTCTTACTTTGTCTAGGACATTTAAACTTGCCAAATATTCCTTTCCCAGCATTCCCCGCTGCAGCCGTGTGAGGTTTTTCTCACTGCTCCCACCTCATTCTAAACAGCCCAAGAGCCGTGGTCTTTCTCAATGCCGGGTCATTATGTTCACATCCTTTTATCATTTGCATATAGACAGTCTCCAAAAATACCTGTAGTCACAACAGCACGCTCTCCTCAATTTGCTACTATATTGGTGTGCACACACACACACACACACAGGCGCAAACAAACACAGATGCAGTCACACACACACATACACAAGGTAGAGACTGTGATTTGTTTGTGACCTCCAAAACTTCTTTTGTTTTCTGTACTTCTGTCTCATAAAAATGAGTCAGATCGCACGCAGATACAGCAAAAGAAGTGTCCAAACACACACATACACACACACACACACACATATATAATACACACTTCTCTGATCATACAGACCCCAGACAAGGTGAATGGGAATTACCCAGAGGACCTTGCCAGAAACCTTCAGGTTGACACCGATGCCCTATGCAGCTTCAATAAGTGTGTGTTTGTGTGGACCTGCGCGTGGGTGTGTGTGTGTGTGTGTGTGATGAACATGTGTGTCCTTTGAAATGTAATAGTGCATTTCAAAATGTGCTACACAAAGCACATTCTAAAACTATGGCTTGTCCATTTAAGCAAACATTCGACTGGGTGAATACAGGTCAGGAGAGCTTTTTAAAATACATCACCTCTCTCTCTCTGGACAACGCCTGGGGCATCTGAAGGTTGACCCGTGTCTTCCCTCGCTCCCTTCATCCTCCCCTCTGTCCACCGCCGGAGCAGCAGAGTAGGGTCACCGTCCTTTTTTTTTTTTGTTTTGTTTCATCCGAAGATATTAGCTGTTTGAAAATGATAAATGTGACATTGGGAGAGAATCTGTTTAGGCTTTTATAATCAGAGGAAATGGTCATCTCCACCACCCCCACCCAGCCAAACCTTCCACTAAACTTGTTCCAGCAGGCCTGATGACCTTCCAGCAGGTAAAAACAAATTAAACACACAATGCTGTCTTTGAGTCCGATCTGCAATCTGAGGTTGTCTCAAGGACAAGCTGGCTTCAGGCTGCTGTACACACACACACACTGACACACACATACACTCTGATAGAGCCTCCAAACCACACAATAATGCGCCCCCGCCCCCAAAAAAAAGATTATTTTCTTACAACTACAGCTGGGTTTCCATCCATTTTGTTCTGCAAATGTACTTACTCTGACTAGTAAAAGGACATTTTGTATGCACGTAATCAGGTACTAATTTAAGACGGCTTGAAGTGGACCAACAATTATAATCAATTATGATGATCTCTAATAATAAACCACAGTGGAAATGAACAGGCTTCCAAACCTAAACCGCAAAATAGCTCATTTGTCATGGCCTTCCAAAAAATATAATTCTGATCTGGCACCTGTATGGTTTAGGTTTGGTTACATTTAGCCAATTATAACTACTTGTTTAACGTCAGTGACCAATGGTTAAAAGAAGCCAACATTGCCTGTTGGCAGTAGTGGGTAGTAACCTGTTACATTTACTCTGTTACATGTACTTAACTTGAGTCATTTGCTTTAATAAATTGTAGGCCTACTTCTAAGGGCACTTTCACAAGCCAACATTTAGTCTGCTTTATTCAAACTCTGGTGCAGACCAAAACAACCAGACCGAGAAAGCTCTTGAGAGCTGGTCTCAGACCGTTTCCAAGCGAACCAAAACGCAGGCTGCCTGTGCGGGCATTTTGTTGAGATGGACACATCACGTAAACGACAGGTTAACATGAGTGGGAGAGGACGGACCTGGACTTCTGTAGAAGTCTGACGTTTGCTTGACATCTGGGCCGAAGAGAAGATACTGAATATACTAAATAAAATCCGCAAAAATAGTGACGTTTATAAAGTCGTAAACTGGAGAATGAGGGATTCATGCGCAGTTGATCAGTGCTGAGTCAAATTGAAAAAAACTTTGACACCATAAAAGTCCACAATTCCCTGCATAGAAGTGGTCTCAGAATGAAAAAGATGAATTTACTCCGTACGTGCCCCTCAACTTTATTTTTTTTTATTTGGTCCGGTTTGATTTGCGCACTGTGAAACCGAACCAGACTAAATAGAAAACAAACCAAAAGTATCAATTTAAGTCTGATTTGGATTAGCCAAACGGACTATGGCTTATGAAAGCGCCCTAAGAGTAGTTATTTTGCATAATACCTTATACTCTTACATGAGTACGATAAAATATATGTTCTTCTACTCCGTTACATCGGGCAACACTCATTACTTTTACTGATACATTTAGCTAACTTTTATATTCAGCTGAGCTCACACGCACAACAGAGATTGTCCGACAAGCGAGAGATAGCATACTAGCCAATCAAAGCACCGCAGATGGAACAGATTTGTGGCCCTACCATGAATGTATAAAGAGAACTGGATATAGTGTTTGATGTCGTTCGTTCCTATTAAAGTTACTCTGGTTCATGAAGCCAAAATGGCTCCACTACAGAGTATGGATATTTTCATTGCCGTTCTGTTGCTAGGCCAACATCTTTGGTCCAAGTGTACTTCCTGTCAGCTACCGCATTAACAACCATTGGTACAGGAAATACAAAGGGGCCCATTTAGAATGTTTATGCTGTCAAGTTTGAAAGGGTCTATTAAATGACGTGGATCTTCCACATCTATGGACCCATAGAGCAAGCACACTAGCGTTTCCTTTAACTCCACCTCCCAGCCGATCTGTTTCAGCTCGCTCACATGAATGGCAAGTTTATTATGGCGAGAGAAATAACTCTGGATTCAACTTTTAGTGCATTTTACAACTTTTAGGACTTATAAGGGCTATTCAAGTGTTCATACTGGGAAGTTGATGTACATAAAAAAAAAATATCCACTGATTTACAGATGTCTCTTTCCCAATGTAAGGCTATGGGAAAAAATATTTTTGGGCCTAGTGGCATCACGTGACCTGGAAGTTGTAATGTCATGGTTTGGCCAATACAATAATTGGCTTCAAAGCCTGGCGCTCTTCCTGGGGGCTTGGACCCTAACCCCTCCATGACCCCTCTTTAACTGACGACAGTTCAAGATCATGGCAGAAGATGAAACGCCTCCGTCTCCTTCAGAAGAGGCACATCCCATCCCCATTATTCACACCTTATTATTCTGCCTTTGCTTCTGAGAGAGAACAGTCATTCACATGAGCACCCAAGGGGTCACTTGTAAAGAAAACATAAAAATAGATAATTTTTTGATTTCTCTGATAGCAGAATGTCAAAGAATGGCTTCAGCGTAGCAAAAGTTGCCTGATGAAAGTCTCACTGTGCATCAGTTGGGAAGTCTGTTGAATATCTCACATAGAAACCATTATGGCTGCAATGCCATTAGTTGGTGGATTTTTAAATTTGCAAGAGCATGAATGCATTTATTTGTTTTGATCATCATGAAACATATCCAACGTTAACCCAGTACCCAATGTTGTGTGACACATCGTAAACAAAGCTTAAAATTAGGTTGACAGATGGATGAGGATACAGCTTGTGTTGGTGGTGAAAATCTCCATCGGAGGCACCTTGTTAATTCAGCAGGATAAGGCACATACCACTGCATTGTGGGTACAAATCTGGCCAATAATTTGTTCAAATGTCATGAGAAATAACAGTTCAGGGGTTTGAACCTCTTTTGCTTGAAAAAAAACAAGTTATTACAATGCTGATCATGCTTTTGGATCATACACAATCATTCCTAAAGTCTTATGTGTGACAGCCAAACAAATGCAGGATTGTGCACACACATACACACACACATTCAGACAGGGTGGCAAAGGGTTGTTTGAAGATAAATAGCATTAAGAGCTGGAAATACACACAGCCTGTTTACCCGTTTGCCGTGTTCACCCGCCGTTGCCAACAAGCCTGTTATTTGTTCTTTCATGTTCCCTGCTCTTATTTCATCGGTAGAACTACACCTCAGATCAAAAAGACAAAAGAGCCAACAAGCAGCTTTGAGATATTTACACATGTTGCTGTGTGTGGGGGTGTGTGCATATTTGTGGGGAAATGCGAAGCCATGTCTGTAAACTGTTATTTAGTATGCATGCATGTGTCACTCACATGCATGAACATGCAGACAAACTGTGCGTCTGTGTGAGGCAATAGCTTATTTTTAACCACTAGGGGCAGCAGAAACAAGCTGTGAGCATATGAACACAACAACAATTGACACATCCAGTAGACACACAGTAACATTAGTATTTATTTGAAGTTGTGTTAATGGCCACATGACAAATTTAAGTCTATTATTTGCTCTCCTTGTAGTTCTGTTTTTGGTCTCCACCAACTGAGAAAAATATCTGGCTCTTTTGCTGCTAAATGTTCCAATATTTTCAACCAGCTACTGGCTATCATTGGCTAAGAAGGGGTCAAAGATCATTGACCAGGAGTCAGTGGACAACCAAGGAGGACAATCACATCTGGCACCAGAGATGGCCCTTGAACATAGACAGGGGTTACAATGTTCCCGCATTATCATGTGATCGATGTTACACAAAGAAGCTAATGAGTATTTTTTCAAAATAAATGGATTTATTATTCGAATTATATTCTTGGCAGTGTGGAGAAAGCTTCAGAACATAATTTAGATCATCATGTAGGGAGTTAAAATGTACAGAAAATGTAATTCAATTTGGGAAAGCGGCCATAATCAATATTCTCATTTAAAAATGGATCACATGACAAGGAGTCGCACATGGTGACAACCCCACAGACAGCTTTGTCACTGACAGCTGATGAGTGTTCATTCAGTCTGGTGTCCAGAGTCATTGATGTTTCACAGATGACATTGAATTTCCTGAACCCACTCACAAATAACCAACCCGGTCTCACGAGAAGGCGAATAAATACCACGACATTACACAGACATTACGCATCATAAGTATGCATTTTAGCCTTATTGCATGTCATTTGTATGCCAAGCAAAAGTCCGCAGTTAGGTTTAGGCAAGGAAACCACTTAGTGCTCACAACGTTCAGTTTAATTTCCACTTTACAAACAGTAGTTTTAAGCCCAACGATGTTGTTTTCTCCTAAACATAATTACAGGGTTTTGTTGGCTAAACCTAAGCAAGTTTTCGTTTGAATTCACAACATAAAGCATGTTTTTACTGCGACCAAAAAGTGACGCCAAGGGGTCTGACAAAACGTCAGTATGTGACGAGTTGAAAGAGAACATGTTGGACTTTCACTCAGCAGACCGCTGTTTGTGACCCGTATGAAACCAAAAGTCGACCATTGACTTATTTACGTATACTACTTAACTTAATTCATATAACTCTAAAAATGCTTATATTAGACCCTTCTATGATATTTTCCTAAACCTGAACAAGTTGGGAATGAGAACGAGGCATTGAATGACACGCAAAAAGCTTAAAATACATACACACGACGAGCAAAAATGTCCTTAAAAGTGTGTGCTATTTGTACGCCTTCCCATGAGATCATGCTGTCTATTTTTGCCAAGAACGGACAATTAAATATGTTGCCTCATAAATATCAGAATCACCCTTTTAAAATGTGTATTTTTTTGTGTAAATGTAGAATGTAAACACCTCCTCGGGTTGTTAAATGTCTTTACACATGCATGCAAAGAATGTAAAATGCCTGTTTTGTCAAGCTTTACGCTGGGCCCCGGTTTTGTTTCCTGTCATGTTTCTTCTATGCGACAGTACGGTTGAGGGCAGAAAGGGAGGGAAGAGGGGGGGGGAGGTATATTAAGCATCACACCGAGGGGTGGTAAGATGATTCCTTATGAAGAGCTGCAAAAGAAGAGGTGGGAGTGTGTTTCTGTTTTCCACCCCAACCACCCACCTTCCACCCGCCTCCACCCCAAGCAAAGACAAAACGTGTAATAATTACAAGGCCGAGACACAATGCGGTGTCGGTTGTGGCGCGGGGAGAGCTGAGCTGTAGCTATCACACTGGCAGATAAATTCAACGCACAATTATTCATCCGGGGACTATGGCATGTAGATTAATGAGTTTGATAACCCGGAGCTTTGCACTGAGCTCCAGCCTGCCGTCGTCATCATCCTCGCCTCGCTTTCTCTTCCTCTCTGTCTCCAGCTCAGTGCTGCTGATAGGGAAGGAACGGAATGGAGAGGTGGTCATCAGTAGATGGGTGTTTTCACGAGGACGGACAGATGAGGAGAGATGGGGGAAGTCCTTCGAAGCCAGGACATTTGTTTGGTCTTCACTTCTGCAACAGGCTCGTACTACATAGGGTTAGCACTTCAGTTAAAATAATTACATTGACACATATCATCAATTTGTTCTGTTCTGAGCTTTACAAAAGTTTTTTTTATAGTAAAGTTTTATTAATTTACTATTCTGGTGTACTTATTCTACCGGCTGATATCCCAGTATGTCTTTTATCAACCATTGTAAAGCCAAAACATCATGAAGTTGGGTGAAACTGGTTATTCCTAAAATCAGGTGCAAAATTGAGATGAATGATCAGCAGATGATAAATGTAGATAACCAGCCCGTTCTCATTCCCAGGGTGTTAAATATCAAGGCATTGTCACGACTGTCGGCGTTCAGTACCGCCGCACAAGGCACCCTTTACTGCCGGTATGAAACGCACCGGGAGTTCCATTAACTACAATGTAAACCCATCCACGGCAACAGCAAACGCTCTGAGAAAGTGCACCAGGAGTGTGGTTACGTAGTTTAAAGAAGACACACCTAGGTGGATGGGTTCGTTCCCCAACCATGTAGTTCTTTCCTAAACCTAACTATAGTGGTTTTGATGACTAATCCAAAAGTGACGCCAAGGGGAACTATGGCGGTTTTGATACCGAAAATAAAGTGACGGTATATGATGAGTTGGGATGAGAATGTGTTGAGATAACAATTTTTGAGCTGTGGATTATTGCAAAAGGGTTAAGGTTCAAGTGATAACTTTATAACTATAAGATCCTATTCATATGCCAGCGAAAATTGATTAGTTAAAAAGTTATTCAAAATAAATCTCCTGATTCAGATGTCATGTCAAAAAGAATATCTAGTTGTGGCAACGGTGTTCCTGAGAGTGTTTTTACGTGGAAAAATGTATGATTTTTGTTTGCATTGTACACTCAATACAGACAAGTGAAGGTGAGAGCTGTGAAAAATCAGGATGCTTCATAACACCATCAATGTTTTGTCCAGTTATCCACAGGGGGAAGAGAAAGGGCTGTAAGAAATATTGGCAACAACTGTGTTTTTCCTTATTGTTTTGTTTTTTTGTGACTTATCTGCTTATCATAAGCAGATAATGCAAACGATGCACAGTGTGTACACGTGTGTTTGTCTTTGCTTGGGTGTTTAAATGTGTGCCCGGCTGTATTTGTCTTTGTGTGAGCGCGCATTACTCACTGGTCTCTGTCCGAGTTCAGCGTGCCACCAGTGTTTAGTTTGTGTTTGCTTGGATTTAAGTGTACATGTGTGTTTGCCGGTATGTATGGGTGTGTGTGCTACATGTTTTTGTGTGTGGGGGATTGCGGGGCACGCTGGTGTTGAAGGGTTTCTGTCCCAGGACGGCCATAATGGATGGAGAGAGAGACTTCCCAGATGGCAGACAGAGGAGGGGACGACCTACACCGCAACCAACAACAAGGGAAAAACAAGATGGATACACACGGGGGAGGTGTGTGTGTGTGTGTGTGTGTGTGTGTATGGAGGGGGCTACCAGCTTAAGAAGCCACCAGTAGCTCTTTGTCTGATAGATAAACTCTTTGTCTGTCCTTAAACAAAATGACAAAACACATTGAAAGTATTCCACCATTAAAATCTCCTACAACCTCAAAGTCAGACCATGTCCAAACTGAGCCTGCTAAATTCTAAAACATGTTGTTTCCTCTCTGTGTTGGCCTTCCATCCACACTAAAGGACTTTTCATTCAAAGTGTGATTCATTTGCACATTGATATATATTTTAAAACAGTTGTTTTTGTCATTAGTGCTTTCCCACAGAAAGTGAATATTATGCGACAAAAAAGCAACGTAATGTTTTTTTTCAGAACAAGCTTGATTTTTTTTTTAGCTTTTGTACCGCGAATTAAGGCATCAATAGTTTTCCTAATGTGTAGGAGAGTGGAAAAAAACTGGATGATTTAGGGTGGCCTAAAAATGGAGAAAACATGACGCAGTGCCTTATAGGCTGCCCTACATGCTAGTAATAATTTGTGCATGCTGGTGCCCTTTTTTTTCCGCCCCTGCCCCTCAGACAGCCTGAGTCCGCCACTGGTCATGTTCATTGTTTATGTTCGTTATGATATGTTTACGTACATAATGATAATTTTGGGGGAGTGGCTTAGGAGGAAGGCCTGAAGGGACGGGTTGTCAGTGTTGCCGACTTGGTGACTGTCTCGCCAGACTTTTGGAGCTAGTGCTGCTCGCTACTTTCATTGAAAAGAGTTGGCTGGGCTGGGTTTTTAGGTTAGATCATTTAAAGAATCTAGCGTTGTACGGAATCACGTTGTGCAGAACGGACATATTCAATACGCACACTATAGTGTACAACATGGAGGCTCCATAGTCCGAACCAAGACGGCAAACTTTATTACTCTTTTCATCTTTGATAAAGGCAGCACAGACCAGATTCAATCCTTCCATTCCTATCTTTCACAATAAAAGCCCTAGCTTACATTAATTTAGGACAGTTTTGATGTCAAATATTTGCAGGCAGGTAGTTTGGTGTTTATCGTCACGCCCTGGTGTGTAAAGGCCTTGAGTCGACCCAGGTGGCCCTCCAGTGTTACCTTGAACCCTGAGTGGCTGTTTATCTACTCCTCATTGCTTCCAATCTGATCTAAATAATTCCCTAAACACTTTGCATGTCTTTGCATGGGGACAAGCCCTTTATTTTGTTATCTGTTTTAGTACAAAAACACACACTGCTGAGGAAAACATGCAGAGGAGAAATGAAGATAATTTTATTTAAAAGGGGGAGTGGGTCAAGTTTAAAACTGCCCCGGTGCTAATGGACTAGAAAGATTCCTTCTTTCTGACAACTGCATTTATGCCGGAGAGACACAAGGCGAACACACATGAATCAGTATGCATGTAGACACACTCAAACGCACACCTCCTGTCAAACACACACACCATTTAAAGCGGTAAAGTGCAGTCTCATCGGAGTGGCAGGCAGACATCCTGAATAAAATGGAGTGGCATTAATATTAATACCAGTAAAGTGCCTTTATAATCAGACAGTGGCCTGTCAGCTGGCCAAGTGGGGCTGCTAGCATCTCACACACACACACACACACATACGATGAAGTGTCGCTGACTGAGAGACGCACGTATATAACCACACGTACTGTATAACATGCAAACAAACACACTCACAACGTACCCTTTCATACGCTACATTCTACACACTGTATACAGCCACTTGAATGTATGCACACAGGTAGGTCTTCATGTACATATTAACACACACACATGCACACACACAAACAAACATCCATCAGGGACCCAACAGGTCACTGGTTATTGGTGGATTAGGACACTTACACATGTGTATTATAAACAATTGTATACATTTCTCAGGAATTATTCTACTGTTCAGTAAAGATTTGATAACTTGTTGGATGTTTTACTAGATTGTGATTTCCTACATGACCTTCTCTCACACTCTGTAGTATCATTCAAGCAGCCCTGTCTCCTAAAAATTACATTCCCATACAACAAAACTGCATTGTGAATACCGTTTCGTGGATTACGTTTATTTCTGACATATCACAAATACATCTGTAATGATAGTCCGCGACTAAAATTTACAATTTAACGACTTTCAACCGTAATCTGGGAGAAAATACTTTAATGAATATAACTTGTCAGTTTCATCAACATAAATAAAGTGATAACATCTTGATGGATTCACTAAGAGAAATGCAGATACAAAATATGACCTTTTTTATTTTAATTAATTTACAATAATGATGATAATGATTTGTTATATGAATATAAATTTGTTAATAGAGGAGCAAACCGTTTATAGACAGCAGTGAAACTGTTGTTTTTGAAAGGCTAAACGCCGACAAATATGGAATGAAGCAGAATATTTCTTTAGATAAAAACGTGTTGTGAATTTTAGAAATTTCTACTTCTATCTTGCAATAAATGTTGACTTTTGGACTTTACAGTGCTCTGTAGGATTGTTTCAGACTGTTGTGATCCACACATTTCCAATAATTCCAGAGCCACCACTGGAATCTAATTCTACAAATAGTAAAATACTAATAATAATAGTGTAGCCTTATAACTGGAATGGTACAATATTACCCTGTCGAAATGTAATTATCTTCCTGATATGTTGAGTTGTTTTGGCCAAATATTTGGGTCATGAAAAAGCTCTAATGTGAAATGTAAAGCTTTGTGGCCACAGTGGGCCCCCTGACACGAGTAAGCTGTGCACACAGATCCACGGACACAGCAACCACACATGCATTCCCACTTTTCTTGAAATCTGTGAGCTGATACGCCTGAATCATAGAATATTCACTATGCACACACCTCCCACGGTAGGGAACAGGCCCGGCTCAGAGGTTGTAAATAAAACGCTGGCTGATGTTTCCAAAGAAGCTCCAAAGGGAGACAGAAAGCTCCAGAGCTGGTCGTGTCCATAAAACAGTGAAATACTGTGAGAGGTGATGGCAGCAGCTATGAGACGAGACGCTCTGAGCATTTCCAGATGGACCTCACCACCACTGGGCTGGAACACCCACCACACTGTGGACAGCAGGAGAACAGGAGGCCTTTCAGGTACTCACTCCCTCTGGAAGACATTCTGTTGGGAGGTCTTATCTGTGAAATTGAGTACTATTACCACTGCAACATTTGTGGCCAAAAGATGAAACAGTAGAAATGGATTTGAAGCATGTTGTTTGTACAAAGAAAAAAAAGCCAGTGTGAACATGAAACAGACCAGAACTAAAAGGAAATGATGTATATTTTTTTTCATTTGGTCTGGACCAAGAAAGCGCTCTTATATGACTAAACTTTCTACACCTTAACCATAGAGGTGGCAGATTAGAAAACACTTATATGAATCATGATTAGCCATGCTAGCTGCATGGCTCTGGGGGGTCTGCTCTGTCTGTTGGTCAGTCAGTCCACCACTTTGGTCCAGACTTAGAACTCGGAGATGATTTGCTATGAAATTTAGTCTAGACCAGTGGTTCCCAACCTGGGGTCCTGGCCTCCCTTAGGGGGGCACTAAAGATCATAGGGGCTGTGCCATTGTCTGCTGTATATAAAGCTATTTTACTTAGAAGCAAACTCTCACTAACTATTCTGCTTCAGTACATATTTGTTGGCGTTTAACCTTTCAAAAACAACATCCTCACTGCGGTCAAAAGCCTATTTGCTCTCCTGCTTGACGAACACAAAGGGGGGCCCGCACTTGCATTAACGGGGCAGTCTAGCAGCACTCAAACAATGCTTTGAGCATTTGGTTCAAGAACAGCCTCACAAAACAACTAGCATGGCTGTAGACTCTTAGTCTTGTTTGTCATATCGATTGTCTTTGTTGTTGTCGTGGGTGTGTCATCCTGACATCGACTTTTTCTGAAATATTAACATGTTGGATATTCAGTGAGAATGCAACCTCTCTTTTAGGGCCAGGCAATGTGATCCTAAAGCCATAGTATGCTTGAAATCAAGTGCTTGTCGAACCGTCTAAAGGCCTTTACACACTGGGGGCATTTTATTTTCCGTGAGATTAATTTGCACGCCAACGGAATGGATTGAGTTGCGCCTATTTTTACAAAACAACAACATGGACGCTCCGTAGTCCGAACCAAGACAGCAAACTTTATTACTCTTTTCAACCTTGACAAAGGAGGTGCATACCACATCTACTCCTTCAGTTCTTATTTTTCACAATAAAAGACCTAGACGTATAATATTCGCAAGCAAGTATTTCACATTTTTGAGTCACTTATTTGTCACGCCTCCGATGTGTAAAGGCCTTAACTGTGTCTGAAGCCGCTTTAGTCCTCGCCTCTTATTAACCAAACAAGGTCCTGCTCCAACATGTCAGTTGTAAGGTAGAAATTCTTGCAATAATGTTACATGTATCTATTTCTTATCAACTTAACAAGACAAAGCCAAAGTGGTGAAGTTCGCTGGTAGATACCAGTGCTGTAAGTGTCCTACTTTAAATGAAAGGCTAAGACAAAGGAAAGGAGGAGGGAGGGAGATGATGAGAATGTAGTGGACGGAGGGAGAGCAAGAGAAAGAGGAGAGCATTTATGGCTGTGTTACTGATAGAATGTCAGCTCCAATATGGTGCCATGTGAGCGAGGCACTCTTGTCACTCTCTGTCTATCTGTTACACGCAGACACACTTAGACACTCACGCACAGACACGTTCACACACACACACACACACCTGCAGACTCACACACTCATACATAAAGTCTTAAATAGCAGGTGCACATCAGCTGTGATGTGTTCCTGCTAAATGTCTCCTCAGGAGGCTGTAAATATTCTATCAGCCTGTCTGTCATTGGCCAAATAAAATCATAATGAAGCATGAAGATCATTCTCTATTCATGTGACAACTTTAGCCCCTTTCCATATGGAGACTCAAATATTCATCAGAATTGAAAAAAAAAAAACATTCAATGTAAGCAGTGGCAATGTAAAATGGACCCAAAAAGATTTAAAAAGAAGAAAAAAGAAATCAGACATGAAAAGAGGCTTTCTAATAATAGCACCCAGATTGGGTATGGTGGCAGCATTCTGGTTGGCTGGTTTTTATTGCTTGTTATTAGATCCTGGCAAAACAATTATTAATCTTATAATTTTTTTCCCCCTGCTTTTGCTGGTAACACAAAAGAATTAAAACAGTGCCCTTGGGCTGCACAGTCCTACTGTAGTGATTAAAAACAGGAAATTGTGATGCATAAACTATTAGACAAAGCCGTAATCAGATTCATTAATTTCCTTCATTTCTAAGGGCTAACGGGTTTTCTTAAAGTGACACAGCCTTTAAAATAGAGATGCGTCCGGAAATGTGCAACAACACCAAGCCTGTGCAGGAAAGGATGCTTTGTTTATGTGATTTTAATAATTACGCAACATGGTAGTAGTGTAAATCTATCTGCAACCTCGTCCTGATGACCTGAGTGACATAGAGATCATACTTTAAGGAATTCAAGCTGTTGTGCAAAGATTTATATAGCAGCTTTCAATGTGTTTGTTTTGCTTTCAACCTGCCCTTGTGGAACAAAGACCTTGTGAAATGTTATTTTTAACATGTGAAAAATATTATTTCACATGTGAACTGAGGCATTTCTCATGTGAATGACAAATAAAATGCTGTATCCAGAGGGTTTCAGCAGTAAGGCCCAATAACGTACGGACGTGTGTCTTAAGCTTTTGCAGTTTCACTAACCTTGCGATGTGAAAAAGATAATTTCACATGTGAAGTGAAACATTTCACATGTGAATGTCAAATGTAAATAAAGACACATAAAATGCTGTATCCAGAGGGTTTCAACAGTAAGGCCAAATAACATACAGACGTTTTTAATCTTAAAATTCATGTGATAAAAGACACCTTTTCAGCTTTGCAGTTTCACTAACCTTGCGATGTGAAAAAGATAATTTCACATGTGAACTGAAACATTTCAAATCTAAATAAAGACAAATAAAATGCTGTATCCAGAAGGTTTCAACAGTATAGGCCTAATAACGTGATGAATCTTAAAATGAACGTGATGAATGACAGTTTCAGCTTTGCAGTTTTTCTAACATCCCAATGTGAAAAAGGTAATTTTGCATGTGATAAAAGACATATTATCAGTCTAACATGCATGCAAACTTTTATATGTGAAAATTACAATTTTGCATGTGAACTGAAACATCTAATAAGACATTTTTGATTTCATATGAAGAAAAAAATTCAATAAAATTCAGCATTCTGATGTAATAAATGCAAGTACATTTTGATACCGTAACACACACACACACACACACTCACGCTAAAGAGAAATACAGACGAGTGAGAATGACAGAAAGAAGGAAGCCCTTGAAACCCAGATGAAAAATTACAACTAGGAATGACCACAATCAATTCTGAAACACTGCACAAAATTAATTAGGTTTCTGCATGGAGGGTGTGTGTGAGTGTGTGTGTATGTACATGTGTGCGTCATTTGTCTCCGTGCTTCTCCACTGCCACTATGCTGTTGAGAAGGCAGGGAGGGAACGGGGTGGAGGGGGGTTCAGCCCTCTCTCTCACCTCACCTCATCCCTCTTCAGCCCAAATGATTAACTACAAATTACTGATCTCACATCACAACAGTGCTGTATGTGTGAGTGAATGTGTGTACGAAAACCATACATCAATATCCATAACAGTGACAACCAATGACAAGTTACTCACATACATACATATTAGTCATATGCACAGATGCAAACAGCTACAAACACACAAGGCCGGGACGCACCAGCATTAGTAACTGCAACTTTCTGACTGAAATCAGTTCATGTCTATGGAAAAGCCCGATAATTGGGTGAATACACATGAATACGCAGCCTTAGCGTAGAATTCACATGAATTAGCGCTGTCGCAAACTCTCAGTGCTGACCTTTAAGGGAACAAAGAGCAGCGAGTCAAAAGAAGTGGAAGCACGTCATGTTAGCGGTGTCACATCATCGACTTTTATAATGCTGCTCTGCTGGAGTTTAAATTACTCCACAAAAGAGTCGATGGCACAAATACGTCTGTGGATTAACGGCGTTGGGGTACCGTGTGGAGTTTTTGACCACTAGTAGCTACCGCACACAAGTTTTTTTTATCAGCTGGTTAGTTTGTGTCTCGTGCAGCCTAACAAGAGCACACAGGTGACCCTCCTGCTGACAGTTCATTATTCCTCTGATCGATGGGACGAGGGAAAGACTGCCAGCCAGGAAATTATAGGTTCAAACATTTGTGAATGCTTTAGGACGAGGGAAATGCATTCAGCGTATTTGTTAGACCTCAAGGATAGACTACACACAAGTCATTTGGTGCGAGACACTGAATGTACCTATGCTCAAAATATTCTAGGGCTGACAAAAGTTAATGCGATAATAACGCTTTAACGCAAATTCGTTTTAACGTTTTTAAAACTTTTCAAAGCTAGAGTGAAGATACTGGTATCATATGAAACTAGAAAGGCTGAAGGATCTATTGGTACCAACCATGTCATACTAGCTTGTCATGAAGGAGGTTAAATGACACTCCAAACTTGCTAAATTCTGTCGAGCATAAACTGTCATGGCCATTTTCAAAGGTGTCCCTTGACCTCTGACCTCAAGATATGTGAATGAAAATGGGTTCTATGGGTACCCACGAGTCTCCCCTTTACAGACATGTCCACTTTATGATAATCACATGCAGTTTGGGGCAAGTCATAGTCAAGTCAGCACACTGACACACTGACAGCTGTTGTTGCCTGTTAGGCTTGAGTTTGCCATATTATGATTTGAGCATATTTTTAATGCTAAATGCAGTACCTGTGAGGGTTTATGGACAATATTTGTCATTGTTTTGTGTTGTTAATTGATTTTCAATAATATATATACATATATTTGCAATAAAGCAGCGTATTTACCCACTTCCATGTTGATAACAGTATTAAATTCTTGACAAATCTCCCTTTAAGGTACATTAAATATTAAATATTTTAAGTGATTGACAGCCCTAAAAATTCATAAATGAATTTCACTGTGCCACTTCCTGGTTTTACCAAAAGTAACATATACACATACTAACATGTGAAGTTATTGATTTACTTTTGTCTTTTTTTGTTAAACGGATATCTAGACATGTATACACACTCATTAACACAAACTTGCATTCTCACATTCACTCTCTCTTATTGTACATGCACACACACACACACACACACAAAGGAGAAGGTAGTGCTCTCATTGTCTTTTCGTTCAGCACTTTGCTCTGTCAGTAAAGATATTCCACTTAAAACAGTGAACCTTCTGAAGTCCTCATCAGAAGAGAAGTCCACGCTTTCATAAAGCTGAGACACAATTAAATACGAAAAAAGATGCTTTTATCAACACAGCGCTTCAACACACACTCACACTTACACGTACACACCCTCCAGTCTCCTAGCCTGTGAACTTCAATCCATCGCTCTAACTTGCGGACAAAAGGGACCAGAATTTCTTTGGAGTGCGCGCGGACATGAAAAAACATGATGTCTCGACTTGTCGGGAAAGCGAGGGCCCAGACGGTTCCAGCGCTCAGGGGGCCTCTATGATCTGATATATTTTTAATTAACGGTATCCCATTCAGCCACTTGAAGGAACAAAATAAAAAGGGAAAGAGAGAGAAAGAGGGAGAGACTTAAGTTTTGACAGCTCTAATTAATGTGCACGGACAAAAAAGAGCAGAAAAAAAAGAAAAAGAAGAAGACGAGCTGATCTCATAGCGGACTGGTGAAGGATTCATTAGACAGCCTGGTCCGTCTGAAAGACATCAAACACTTGTCTCGCTCCCTCCGCTATACTGTTTCTTTTTAATTCCAGTCTTCTTCTTTTTTTTTAGATTCATAAGACTTTTTTTTGTAAGAAATGTGATGGAAGAAAATGGAAAAGGAGGAGAAAGACAGAGGAAGAGTGGCTGAAGATGTAAGCAAAATGAAAGGAGAGGAAAGAGAGAGAGATGGGAGGCTGGAGAAGAGGGAGAGATGGAGATGGAGGAGGAGGAGGAGGAGGAAGAGGAGGAGGTGGGGGACGGAGCCCAGAGCTGCCTCTTCACAACAGGGGAGATGAATGACTTTTTACCTCTGGACACTGGGCCTTAATGAAACCTCCAGAGGCCAAACAATGGCATCTCTGACACACACACGAACACACACACACACACACACACACACACAAAAGCAGACACTATATGTAGGTATGTACTCACATGCATAGAAACAGTACCAGAGATGGACACTTCCTGAACACACACACAGTGGAAATATGAAACCTGGTGGATGTGCACAAAAAAAACATGCAGGCATATTCACATTATCACAAACACACACACACAGACAGAGTGTGCAAACAATAAATGGACAAACACAGTACCAGAAAAAGCACACACATGCACTCACTCACAGACCTACACACACATCACACGAACTAGCACAAAAGACACACACACACAGCCTCTGTGGTTGAAGCAGGGCAGAGCAGCAGCGGCGGTTGGTGGAGACACTGTCGGAGACATGGAGGCCACCTCTGGTAAAGCAGGTCAAAGAGACTGAGTTCTCTTAACAACCCGACAGCCCATAATAGCATCATAGCTGCAGCTCTCCGACCTTCTGCCAGAAAGACAGAAACGGGATCCGCTGTATGTCTGTAACCTGAAAACATTCTTCAACTGTGAAGCAGTTTAAAGGGGACATATCATGCTCATTTTCAGGTTCATACTTATATTTTAGGTTTCTACTAGAACATGTTGACATGCTTTAATGTTTATTGTTCTCATCCTGTCTGTCTGAATAAACCTGTATTCACCCTCTGTCTGAAACGCCCCGGTTTTGCTTCTGTCTCTTTAAGACTCCCTCCAGAAAAAGCCCAGTCTGCTCTGATTGGCTTGCGAGAAAAATATGGTGCACCTTTGCAAAGGTAGTTCTAATGAGCCTGCATGTCACATAGGAAGGGGAAACAAATCTGAATGGCTTGTTGAATCACATGAAGCTTAAAAATAACTGACTGGGTTGTCTTATGTCACTTGTTTGTGGGTTGGTAGACACTCCAGATACCCAAAGGGATGAGAACAAGCACTGAGAAAGTGATGTCCCCTTTAAATATGAATTTCCTTGTTGTAAATTCTGCAAGTGACATAATTGTTTCCTTATATTTTCCAGCATTAACAGTGTGTTATGCAATATACTGTATGTACATTGTTAATCTTATTCATAATTCAGACAATACAGACATTATGTCTGTCTCAATAATGTGTGTGTGCATGTGAGCTGTAGTGTGGGGGTGTATAATGAAAGATGCTTTTGAGTTGCATTATGGGAAATGCAGGATCCAGTGTTTTGTGTGCTTGAACTACTTGAGACTTTTGAGTGAAATGTTCGCCTCACTCACTCATATGAATGATGAAAATGAGATTCAAGTTGAAATAACCATGTCTTACATAAATCCCTGTTGTTATTTCCATCCTATGATCATTTGCTGTATCCTATTACTATCAGCAGAAGTTTAACCCAAATACTACCGACCTTTTGCCCTCTTGAAACCACACTTCCTCACACTTCTGATGATGGACTCAGTGGACTCCCACAGGTCTCTCCGATGCTTCAACTGTGGAAATAAATTGTCCTTGTAAAGCTATATTAAGTCCGAGTGTCTCCGGGTCGCGGCCCGTCCTGCTCGGTTATGATGATAACCTTTTATCCACCGGACCGCCTCAGAACTGAGAGGGTTGAAAAGTTTTGGGAGTGCCTTGATTGATTCCTCCCAACTTCGCCGGCCTTTTCCAGACTACATTTGCAGAGTCA
The DNA here is from genome assembly GCF_015220745.1 of Sebastes umbrosus. Classification (NCBI taxonomy): domain Eukaryota; kingdom Metazoa; phylum Chordata; class Actinopteri; order Perciformes; family Sebastidae; genus Sebastes; species Sebastes umbrosus. The sequence continues at coordinate 5,628,472 of NC_051270.1, forward strand.
ATCACCGGCGGGGAGTGATTTATTGGCACTGCTGGCATTTCCGTGGTATGCCGCCACCACCCGCCCGCCGCCACCACCACCACCTCCCAGTCCATCCATCCCTCCCTCTAATACCCTCAATTAATGCATCAAGGCAAGCGCCGGGTTATCGTTCCCCGTCCTCCTCCACCCTCCTCTCCTGCACTCCGACGTCCCTCCATCCCTCCATCCCTCTCCATCCCTCTCCATCATTCTCAATTAAAGGCAGCTGCATGGGTAGCTCTTATCTGCTCTTATGAATATGCAAGCGCCTCTTATCCGTTGGCGAGGCGGCAGGTAAAATGGTTACCGGCGCTCCACGGACTGCATAGAAATGACTTTGTGTTTGGGGTTTGGATGATGACGCGGTTTAGACAGGAAATACCCTCGTTCATTTGATCCCTTCATCTGGGTTGCACAGTGATTCTTCATACAGTAAAAGCGTATCTCCATTGATTCTAATTGAATAGATAGTGACATGAGACATCTGTTAATCTGGTCCTCTGGTTTCTTTCTTTTTCTTCTGAGTCTCTGATATTCTGGGGTGTGTACCGCAGGTTATACCTGTAACTCACTGATTGTTCTGCAAAATGTTCCAATCATGATTGAGTGTCTTTGATTCATGGAAAATCTGCATTTTATTACACTTTCACTACAGGAATTATTCTACTTTTCACTTTTTATCAGTGCAGAATTTTTTATAAGAAATGGTACGTCGCTGTCCTGTGAAAACTTTTCATGTACTTAGAAAAACAAGCATGTTTCCAGCTTTAATACCTACACGACTTTAGCCCTGATTTTCCCCTCCCCGACAGTTTTTGGAGATCCCCGACAAAAGCCCCAGATCAGAGGCCAATTGGTGTTTTGCCTCGGCGGGCGCTCAGCGCTCCGTGTTGAGCAAAGTTGTTGTTGCACCTAAAGGAATAAATAGTAAAAACAAGTGTGGAAATAGGCTGTTTTGCATCAGCAATGTGTCTTGTGTATGGTATCACATCACTAGTATTTCCCGCGTGTGTTTCCTGACATAGTTTGGAGACCTCATCGTGGATTCCTCCTGGTGAAAGATCTTGTAGTGTCTCTGGTCAGTCATATTGTGTGATAACCAAAACGACTCCCGATTACAAGAGCGCAAGTTGTGTGGTGCGAACAGTACAACAATCTGACCACTTTGAAAGTCATGTTGTGTGAACTTGGCTTTAGTTTACAGGATTTTGTCAACCCAACAAGGAACACGTAATCCTTCAGTCTATCTAAAAAATTAAAAATCACTAAGGTTGGAGACATGGCAACTCTCACTCTTATTGTGTCCATAGTAACCAAACTTCACCCAAAAGAGGATACACTTTATTTCTTTTGAATGCAGCTATGCAACAATAAGGTAAACCTGAAAGAGGATGTCCTTCCTCTGAGACCAAACTATATCCAAATGACGACAGATGACAGATGGTGATTCAGGAAGTATTTTTTGAGGGTTTACCATCTGTTCCATTTTACTCGTCGTTCCACTTTTGTTTTTTTCCACAGATGCTTTGTGGACAATTTCTTCATTGGTTTTTCATGTGGGCATTTGTTTTGGTCACATTATGCACGTTTAAAGGTTGTGAGTGGTCCGATTTAATGGGAGCGCTTGTTGTACAGTGACACAACACTTCAAGGAAAACTGAAAATACAATATACAAATATTATTGATCATTTCACTGTAGAGCCTGAGAAGAGGTAAAAACAATCGGCTGTAACCTTTGAGATTAATGCAGAAAAGAAAATGCATTCAGACCTCTTGGTTTAAGAAGCTTGAAGTTATGACTGCAGTTATAATATTGATAATGTATGTCTTTGGATCTTCAGTTCACGGGGTCATAAACAGCAGATACAAAGCGCATTTTTAATAAACCCTTTCATTCAAACAGAGAGGCATTTTTTATAGTTTTGTGGCTGAGAGAAGGAAGCATCATCAGTATTGGATCATTAGTTTAATCCCCGTTTGAGGCACATCCAGCAATCAAAGGTATACGGTAAAAAGAAGAGAATGAAAGAAAGAGGTTTTCCCTTCAACAAAAGAGAAATAGAGGCAGAGGGGAATATTACTGAGCACTTTCTGTCATGGGCAACAGCACCATCTATAGGATGTTAAAGAAAGCAACAAAGAAATAAAAAATAATTCAAATCACTCCTTCCCTGATCTTTAAAAAGATCTTATTGTGTAGCGGAGGAAGCGAGGAATATAGAGGCAGAGGGGGATAATAAAGTTAGGAAAGGAGGCTTCACATGCTTCAACCGTTTCACAAGGAATAGTATGTCAGTCCGGCGCTCACAGAGTTGGGCAATCTTGTAACAGACCAGGTCCAAAACACACTGGATTTAAGGCAATCAACTTTATAAGAAGACTAACGTGTTGACACCACGTGCGTCTCCACCAGAGTCAAACAGATCTGAGAGTCTCTTAAATAACCTCCTCTGATTGGGAACTGATTCAGCATAGGCTGGAAAAATGGGGAGGGAACAATACGCTGCATGTAGGCTGGGTAAACAATCATACATCATATAAAAATAAAAGAGAGAAGTAAATATAGAATAATAAATAACATGTGCTACATAGGTAAATTTATCCAACATCCAAATATCATAAACATCTTAATTATCTTAAATATTACACCCTAATGAGAAGCATCAGCCTACAGTGGGAGAGTGGGCTACATTTAGGTTATCAATAGATAAAAAAGACGTAAATAAGGGGATAATAAAGTTAACAGAAACACTAGAAAGGAAAGAATGAAGTAAGGAAGAGAGACAACGAGGAAGGAAGAAAGGATGCAGAATGGTATGATAAAGATGTTCATAATTTTGAAGGACTAACATATGAAGGAAATGAGTGATAAAGGAAGAAAAGAAGGAAGGAATCAGAGAAGGATAAACAGAAAATAAGTTTCCACTTCCGTTAAAGTAACAAATCAATTTGAAATTATAAATATCAAAGTTAACGCGATAATAACACAAGTTTGTTTTAACGCCACTAATTGTCACGATATTTAGGTTGTAGCGGGCTCGGTTTTAAAGCTAGAGAAGAAGATAATGGTATCATATGAAACTAGAAAAACCTAATGAATCCATTGATACCAACCATGTCATACGAATGAGGAAAAATAACGCTCCAAACTTACGCTAAATTTTGGCGAGGAAAAACTATCATGGCCATTTTCAAAAGGGTCCCTTGACCTCTGACCTCAAGATATGTGAATGAAAATGGGTTCTATGGGTACCCACGAGTCTCCCCTTTACATACATGCCCACTTTATGATAATCACATGCAGTTCTGGGCAAGTCATAGTCAAGTCAGCACACTGACACACTGACTTATTTGTCATTGATTTGTGTTGTTAATTGATTTCCAATAATAAATATATACATACATTTGCATAAAGCAGCAGAACAGGTAAAAAATGTGTGATTAATTTGCAATGACAATCATGCGATTAAATAAATATTGTAATCGATTGACAGCCCTACTTGAAATCATTGTTTGTATAAAAACACATGTGGTATTATCACCTCATGTACTGTACTTAAGGCCTCCAGTAAATTTGACACCTGAGTGAACCTCGTAACCTCCCTCTGTCTCATCGGTTTGCCTCATTACCCCGCAGCCCAAATGGAGGACTGTTCCATGTCAGGAGGAATACGGGGGTGGGGGAAGGAACGGATGGAGAGGGCCTGCAGGCTCAGTGTCACTCACATCAGCAGATGTGTCAGTGAATTTGACATATGTCTGATATGTATGTGACACACACACACAAAACGCATCCATAAAAACACACACACACTCCTCAATGCTGCTGCTTCATAGCCAAGGGCCTACCGTTGGCTACTCCGTCATTTCACACACTTTAGAGCTGTAGCCTCAGGCAGCCAGCAAGCCAAACACACACACACACACACACTCTCCCGCAGCGGGCACAAACACAGGATCCCAATCCCACTAACATGCTCCCTTTAATGAGCGGCACACAGATATGTATGGACATGTTTGTGTGTTTGTTTGGAATATAGGCCAACGTATTTCCTCTGAATCACACAAATGAGTTGTGAGTCCATCAGTATGGATATACTGTACACATGAAGCAGTATGGATGAGCGTGTTTCGTTGTTTACCATCTGAACCACATGGTTTTTTAAGATCTGTGGTGGAACAAATCTGACTCCATTTAGTTGCGTTTTACATTATTTTCTTACAAATTTTAATGAAAATGGTGCAATGTGATGATTCGGTTGAAAAATTGTAGCATTAGTGTGGAAATAACACACAAAAAAATCACTCATCAATTAAAACCCAACCAGTGTTTCATCTATTCTTCTGCTTATATCTGTTATGCCTTAAATTCTTTACCTAAAGGTTGATCACACCCTCACCAGGAAGACATCCCTCTTCCATTGTAAATAAAAATAGCATTTTGCCACACCGTTGCTGTTCCGCTCACTTCCAAGTTCACCCCAATTAAACATGAGCTCTGGCTGCCCTTTATAAAACATCACCTTCCCCATGACAAATTAAACATTACTATTAAAGCTAAAGATTGAATTAAAGAACCTCTCTCTCTCTCTCTAACTGTTCTCCCAGTCAGTAATAACCCCGGCTCTAATTAGCAGCAGGGCTGAATCTCCAGACTGATTCGGTTCAGACCAATTTGTCTGTATTATTACCTGGGTGACATTCAGCTCGGCTGCCTTTACATATTTGCAGGGTTTATTCTCCAAAAACGGAATTTATATTCGGCAACAGAGCGAACCGATATCGTATCTTCCTGTGAAGTTGACAGAAATGATGGAGACCTGCTAGAAGATAAGATTATACCTACACATAAATGCAGCTTAGCAGAAGTTAAAGTGACTGAGGGTGTCTGCTCTTTTAGTTCAACCGATCCGATTTTGCCACGACTTCTGCAAGCCCATCATCCCGTTGCTGTCAAACCTTAAAACTGTTCCTTTTTCTGCTGCTGTCAGCTGTCATTCACCTCCGGTCTCTACATCGTCTTCCCAGTTGGTTCTTCCAGAGAGCTCGTTAAAAGTCCTGCTCCACATCACATCCATACAGATCTTCAGCCATTGCTCTTCACCTCTTCACCACAACCCCCGCCACCAGTGTCTAGACTCCACCAGGAGAATATCCGTGGACAGCTCATGGCATCAATACCACCTAAAAATGATGGGGTCAAATCGCCATAGACTCCTCACATATTTCTTCTACTGTTCTTATTGTGCACATTATGTCAAATACATTAATTGAATTGCTCTTTAAGCCCACAGACTGTATATAAGAAGCTGGAACACTTATTGGTTGGTGGACTGCCGTTTTGAAGCCTCGAGTTTGGCATTTTGGCCTTTGCCATCTTGGTTATTTACAACCAAAAGTGACACGAGAGGGTGGAGCTAAGTACAACCGAACGAGGCGACCAAAATGTTACAATTAACTTTCATGAACTGAAAACACACTATGAAAGAGTTAAAGTTGTAAAAAGAAAACACGGACAACTACCAAACCAGACAACACCATGATAGTGACTTGCCAATCACGTGGTAGCCACCTCCTAAAGCATCTCCTGCTTTATGGTCTATTTGACTCTAAATGGGACCATAATTTACTAAATGAACATCATGCTGTATTGAAGAAGACTTGAAACTAGCGATTGAGACAATAAACTCATGTTTACAATGTTTACTGAGGTAGTAGGGTCATTTTCTCATAGACTTCTATACAATCAGACTTCTTTTTTGCAACCAGAGGAGTCACCCCCTGCTGGCTGTTAGAAATAATGCAAGTTTAAGGCACTTCTGCATTGGCTTCACTTTTCAGTACGTTGCCGCCTGGTTATGAAATTGTGCTGCTATTTTGTACAGGATGTCTTGAAACAACAGTACAGACGTCTACAGCCGTGCTAGCAGCAGTGTGATGCTGTACTTGAGCTGAATGCTAGCACATCGTAGTTTAGAGTTCTATCATTAAACACAAACTACAACAGAGACTGACGGATATGTCATTAGTTTTGCAAGCCAAAGTATTGGGCAGTTGAAATGCTGACCTGATGATGACACTAAGTTAGAGGATCACCAAAGTTATTACAATTCATCCTGAGAGGGACATGGATGTTTGTAAATGTGGTGACAGTCCATCGAGCAGATATCGAGATAGTTTGGTGGGTAAAACTTTGACCTGTTGGGGGATGAAAAATCAGGCTGTCACCAAAATCATTAGGATTCATCCTCTGGGGACCATGGATATCGGTACCAAATGTCATGGCAATCCAGTCAATGGTTGTCAAGATATTTCAGGTTGGATCGTTTCCCCAGAGCCACACCGCTAATAAATATGACCATCACTGACTTTTTTCTCATTTTTTTTTATTTATCATTACAAACGCTGTATTTAGATAACACCTTTAGTGTGTGTTCCCGTAAAATCATCCAGTGCTGAATCTTCTACTTCCAATATTTGTACTCAGAAGACCGAGAAAACAGTTCTTTGCTGGGAAATGGTCAGTGAGGTCTGATTAACAGTCCTAACCTGGTCTGAATATGGGCTCCATATTTCCTCCGCATTTGAACTCGCGACACATAATCATACAGACTTATTGGACCATTCATTCAAACATTGTCATCTGGCCTGCTACATAAAAGCCCGGGCCCCTGACCTGCCCACCTATGGCTTCATCCCCGGCTTTCACAGCATCTTGAAATATCAAATGCATATTTCACATTTTTGCACAATGACCAGTTAAAAAACAAAGCAACACACTCCATCTGAAGCTGATATTGCTTATACTAAATCACACGTGGCTGGACAGACAAATTGGTTTGACCAGGATGGGCCGAAATGGGTGGAAAAAATAGTCTTTCAATGCTCGACACAAACAAGGGAATATATAGGAATATATAGGAATATATACAAACACAGGTCTGGTTAAAAAGCCAATACATTGTGGCTGCAGCAGAGGTGATGAGCTTTTTCCCTGTAGCCTAATGGAGTGTTTGCTACTATGTTTACTAGTCTTAAACATGTCATAAACAACGCTAATAGGGTCAGCTCTGCATGTCTGGGGTCAGTGCCAACATCAGCGAGAGCGAGCCAGAAGGAGAATCACAGCTCGGCGCGATAAAAATCTCCAACCACCTCAGAGCTTATGCACTTAGCGTCCTCAGTTTAAGCTATGTACATGTTGTATATCACGTGCAATATAAACTGTGAAGTGGAAAATATTGACTGTATGTCACCTGGTAAATGTCAAATATTGACATTTACAAGGACAATTATGAGAATAGAGGCGCGGATATCTCTTACAAGTGTCGCACCGCAATAACGTTCAAGGTCAAGGTTCAGGTTGCCATTGGATACGCAGACAGTAAGCTATTAAAGAAGGGAGAGGGAAAAAAATAAATGCATTCAATATTCACTTTCAAAGGTTATAATAGTTATCCAAACTGTGTAAGGATTATCCACATTCCATATTGGAGGAATGAAGTTCAGCGAGTTATCACACCTGTCATCAAGCTTGTTGCAATTACAACTATGCGTGTGTGTGTGTGTGTGTTTGCCACGCAAATGTGGAGTGTGCATGTGCATTCTCCTCCAGCGTGTGTAGTGTGTCTAGACATGAATCCAAGTGGCCAGCGTGTGCGTCAGTGCGCCTGACTCATTAGGACACATTAACAGTGATTTCATTGGGGCTGACGCCAACGTCTCCGTCTCATCCCAAATGAGAGGGGACGCGATGACAGCGTGCGCACACACGAGAAAGGGATAGCTCCTTTTGAAAGACGGGGTTGGAAAAAAATAGTCTAAGCTGAAGAAACAAGATTGTGTGCATGTGTGTGTGTGTGTGTGCGGTTTTTTTTTCTTTCTTTTTTCATCTCTAGATAACAGAATTGCAGCGTGACAAACTCAAAACCCCTCGCTTTCCGCCCAAGGCCACGTTAATTGCATTAATTTGCTCTGACAATTGCACAACAGGAAAAGAAAAGACAAGGGAGTGGGAGTGTGCCTGGGTTGGAGTGTGTGTGTGCGTGTGTGTGTGCGTTTGTTGCAGAACTGCTCTTGTCATTTTTCAGCGATGATTAAATTAGCAACAAGAGTTCTGTCTGGCTATAATCAATCATTACCCTCTCTCCCGTGCCACCCAATATCACCAAAACCATATTTCCCCCACTTGAGGACAAAATGTTTCTTGATTGTGTGGCACACTTGTCTATAAATATATCAGACAGACCAGTCGCTCCCTGCAGTATTGAGTTTGAGTTTTTTTTCCCTTTCTCACAACATGATTGTGTGTGTGTTGAGGGGGGGTGCTACCTCTGTGTAAATGCGTTTTGTTTGGAGTGTGTGTGTGTGTCCAGGGTTCTTTAAAGAATAAACATCTGTTTCCCGAGACAGATCAGTGACCTGAATACAGCGAGGCCTTGGCTGACCAGCAGAGCATTTAGACATTGTTCAGCACGTTAACTGTTATAATCACTGATGATAAATATCTGCACCACAGAATATTCAAAAAATACTATTCTTGAGGAACAGCAACAATAGGTAGTATCGTGAACTCCGACCAAACGGTCAAACTAGGCAGCGTTGATCAAATATGAATCAATATTCTGTTACTAAAAATGCCTATTTCTCGCCTCGAATGTTTTTAGAATCATCTTGTAGTGTACTGTTTAGCTGTAAAATTAGAAAGTTTGTGACTCCATATCAAGATCAGTTGAGGAAATACCAAGCACCACCCACCAGCCGGAGCCAACTTTCTTATTTTTCAGCTAAACAGTACAATACAAAATGTTTCTGAAAATGTTTGACCGGAGTTTGCGAGTGATTGACAGCTGCCTCTGTTGAATGAACAGCCAATAGGAACGCTCTCTCTCTGAAATGACCTGTGATTGGCCAAAGTCTCGGGCTGGATTTTCTAAAGCCTGAAAACAGAGCCATGAGGAGGTGCAGAAGTCTAGTTTTCTCTCAAAGCACTTGAATCACAATATGCTGAAATGTTAAACATTTAACTTACTGCCACTTTAGGGTTAGGAAATGATTGTTGTTTTGGTTATAAAACGTCTACGCATTCTGTCATCATTGACTTTGAGTTTTCCAAATCATAACCGATGCATTCAGTAAAAATGTGTCATTATTATGTTGATAAAAAAAACATAATCCAGGTGGCATTGTGTTTCTTTGGAATATTTTTTATCTCATATTTGCTTTTGCAATTCAGTCGTATGTAACTTTATTTTTTAGGAGGCGGTTGTGTAATTCCGGGTAGACATCAAAGAAAATTAGATAAGAAATAAAATTACCACATAGGGAAATTATTTACATGAATACCTTTCAGAAAATGATAGAAAATGTTAAAATACCAAGAAGTTTTAAGGTGGTCCAAAGCTGTGTTTTTTGGAGTAAAGTAAGTTCTAAACCATGTACTTCCGTATATTTCAAAATGATGTTAGATTAGGTCGTACAGATTTAGATGGTGTGATGGGCTTCATGATTCTAACTAATCTTTACAGTCGTGGCGTTACCGTGCTTGTGACATTCTTTCTTTTTTTCCATATGAACACAAATCATTTAGTGCAACTGGTGCGTCCCAGTCAGCAGCACGGAGCTCCGTCCTCCTGAACCCGTACATAATGTCACGTCAGAGCCCATATCAACTTGATCGCTGTGTTCGGGGTCATTGCTGGTGGTGATAGTCAGACAGGGGCCATTGCTCGCTGTGGTGCCTTGGTGCCGTGGTGATTTGTAAGCCGATTTGTTCCTTTATTTCCCCTGGCCATACACATGCAGTCACAGGGCCTTTATACTCGCAAACACACACTCACGCATACACGGAGCGAGCAAAACACACAAAGGCCCTCCCAGAGGACAATCTGTTCTGAATCGCATTACAGCCATTTCCCATTCTGTAGGTGGGGACCGGCCCCAGCAGAAATCAAATATTTATCATGTTGTATTAACCCCCACTGCTGCCCTGCACACTCACACAAACACACAGCACAGGTCCTTACACTGCCTCTACACACTGAATTCATTATCCTATTAGGCCATAGCTCAGGCACTGCGGCTGGTGTGTGTGTGTAAACAGATGCACATACATGAGAATGTGTGTGAGCGTGGACGTACACACACACATACACACACACAGAAATTCTCATATTGCCAGTAGCCTGCTATTGTTGGGTCGGTTAGCTTTAATGCAGTATATGTTATAAATAATATAAATCACATCTAGTTCTGCTATTGATTCCACATTACTGTCAATCTACTGCACCTCCGATCATTTGTCTGTCAGTGAGACTACAGCAAGATATCAGGAAATCTGTCTGATGGTCACACATTAAATAATAAGAATATCAGTCGGTCACTAACATCATCCAAACTCTTTGGTTCTGTTGTTTGTAAGGTGCCATTTTGAGTTTTTTCCAGGACAGAATCTTTTATATATATATATTTTATTGTGTTTGAATTGTGATTTGTATTTGTGTTCTTGTGTTTTATGCTGTTAGACTATAATCCATTGTTATTGTATTGCATATATCTACAAGGATGACCAAAAAATGTCCAAGACTATTTTTTTTTTTTTTTCCATTGTGGTCTTTGATGTACAAAGATTGAAGGGTATACAATATCTGGCAGGGCAATAACATACTTCCATTAACAAATAACAGCTCATCAATAAAATTACAGCTCATTGAAAGGAACAACATAGGTAACAAAATTGATATGCACATCCAAAGTCTTCATAATATGACCTTCTTCTTCATTTTAGAATTCATAATTCGAATAAGAATATATTATAAACAAATAATAAGTTAACAGAAATGAAAATTCTTAGTCCAACACTCATGGTTAATGTTGTAAATTGAAACAAAACAAAGCAAAAACGCAACAAAACTGGTTGTGTTTAGTAGAAAACATCATGGTTTGGCTTAAAATAAGTCTGTTAGTTATGTTATCTAAGATACGGAGGTTACTTAAAATAAGTCAAAGTAGATTCTTAGTTTCCCACGGGACACGAACGGCGGTCTCCTGGGTGAAAGTCCTGTGTTTGTTTGACCCGTCCACCCCGACCTCAGACTTTGATTAGAAACCTATTTTGTGATAGGTCAAAAACAAATGTAATCGAGGAGAAAATACCTGTCCTTGAAACGTAATTGAGAATGCAGTTTAGTTGTATGGGAACGTCATTTTTAGGAAAGCGGGCTGCTCACCCACCACCCCAGCCCTGACCCCAGTTTATATTGCAGTGATATTAATGATTAAAACGGTAGTCTCATTTATATAATTTTCCGCCACCAGTGGCAGCGCTGAGTGAACTGCTGCTGAGGAACACAGTAGTCTGAGAGAGAGGACAAAATTCTGTACTTAGATTTTATATGGTTTGTGTTGGCTTTAATGTCAGTTCACATGACAGTGTTTTGCCTACCACTGGATGAGCTCATGTAGCTAGTTTTATGAACAGCAGAGCGAGTGAGATATGTCGGTTCTGTACGTAGCATGAGGCAGCCCTGTCTCCTACAAAATTAGGTTCCCATACAACTAAACTACATTCTCAATTACGTTTCGAGGGAAACATATTTTGTCCCGGACTACGATCACAGTTTTAAACAGTTTCAAACACATGGTTAAAGCTGTAAATTGAAACAGTTTGTTACGTTATTAAGCTGTGGACGTAAATTGAAATAAGTGAAGGTTGACTTTTGGTTTCATACAGGACACTAACAGCAGTCTCCTGGGTGAAAGTCCTGTGTTTGTTTGACCCATCCGTCCACCTCGACCTCCTCCTCTACATGGACTTCGGCGGATTATCATTACAAACCTATTTGTGATATGTCAAAAACAAACGTAATCAGCGACAAAATATGTTTCCCACAAAATGTAATTCACAATGAAGTTTTGTCGTGTGGGAACGTAATTTTTAGGAGACAGAGCTGCCTGTTAGTACCCCATCAGGTCCACCACCACCCTCATTCTGCGGATACAGGAGAGGTAGTCCCCGTTGGTTTAACAGTACCAGTGGTCAGTGTAGTGATTTTCCTTGGAAATAAGATAACAATCTGACTTCTATGAAAAAAGAAATCCTATAATTCTTTTTAATGTGTGTGTCTTGATTAAAATGATTCAGCCACGGTTGGTGGGATTGACATTACGTTTTGAATCCAACTTCAATGTTCAGTTACTCACTTAAAATGCTGGAGGACTGCTTTATTATCCAACTCAGCATGGGGCATCAGTCCACTGGGGACACGTGGATGATTTCACTGTCAATTAAGTGATGAGTCCACCGATGGAACCCTCAAACACTTTCTCTGAATTCATTTAACTTCGAAAGATACAATGAAAGAAAGTTAGACTTTTAGGTTTGGCTGTTGAATACATCTGAACGTCTATTGAATTTCTGCAAAGCAGACATTTATCTTCCTCTGTGAGTCCCTGCCTGGACTGGAGAAAGAGAGGAAGACACAAGTTGCTGTCCTCTTTATTTTTTGGGGGCTCTTCTTTCTCTTCACATCACCTTCTCTCTGAGGGAGCAGCATCAGTGTTGGATACATCAACCCAGCCACACATTGTTATAATCAATAAGCTGGTTGTTATGGTGATCAAACTGCATCCGCTTTTTTTTGTTGTGTGTTTTTTTTTGCGCCCCTGTGGCAGGTCAAGACTAATGTACCTTGTCACCGCATGTGATGATAAAGTGTCTTATTACCCAACAAGCAGGAATTTTAAGATTACTATGAATATCTTAAGGAATCAATCTGACTCTGTTCAGTCGTTGCTGCTTTTGACCTAGTTGGGTTGAATGTTTGTTTGCTTCTGTGCATGCTCATACTGCACACACATACAGTACGTGCGTGTTCTCGTGCACACATACATGTGTGGAAATGGGCACGTGCATGTTTGTGGCCAGGAGGTTGTGTACTTGCTGCTGAATGAAACAAATTGAATTCCTTTGTGCATCTCTGCTTGTACATGTGTGTGTTTCTATGCACGTTTGTGTAGTTTGGTAACTTTTCCTCCTCTTTGTCCTAAACTCTCCATACTGGAGGGTAAAAAGGCAATTAGAAGCGGTGAAAAACAACCGCAGCGTCTCCCGCCAACATTCATCTCCGTCCTGCTGCTGCAAAAAAGCCAACTGGTCGGGCCGTCCACCCCTGTTATAGCTGCGAGGTGTTAAGGACGGATTTATCGATGTAAATATTTTGACTCCTTGACTTTGCAGATAATTTCAACTTTACGAGGTGATATTTCCGCCCGCTCTTTTTTTACATTAGGTGAATATTGCACTTAAAACTCCACCATTTAATTATTTGCACCGGCCCAATAAACATGACTTTACGGCGTCCATAAATCAAGCAAACAAAAACACACTTCACACTGTTAATCTCACGCATCCCACCATAAAGCACCATCTATAAAAAAAAAAAAAAGATGTGTTTTACACCAAATGTGTGTCGCTGAATACCTTAAGTAAATGTAATAAATGCGGCGAGCACGGTGCGTAAATCTCACGTGCCGCATGTTGTTAATTTGATACATTAGGCAATAATTTGTTATAAATAATTGTTTATTAGCCGGACCATCCTGGACCAAGGCCTAATGATATGTACTTTGCAAGTTTTAAGGGAGGTTCCAATCAGCGCACAACTTTCCAGCAGCAGGAGCGTTTATTAAAAGGAAAGAAAAAATTATTGCCGTTTAACTATTCGTATAATTCAAAACAACTAATCATTAAAGGGAGGGAATAAATATTTTTTAATTGCTCCTTTAAACATTTTAATATAGGATTTTTTTAGAAAATGTGATTATATCCCCTCAGAACATACTAACATGGAGGGTTTCAGATTACAGCTCTCCTCAAATTTCCTTTTAAAAGTGTTATATTTTAACAAATGAATTCTTGAGTTGCACCGGGCCCTGTTTTGGTAGTAATGAAATGGAAAACAAATGGAATCTGCCAACCATGATGTTTGCAAATGTGAACAAGTAGCCCACATATGGCCCGCTCTCCGCTATCTATTCACTTATTTATTAATTCACTTCATTTTATTCACCCGCTCTCTTGATCAATAAGTAATTAATTTCCCTGGCTGAGGGAAAACAGGCCCTATAATGTCGCTAATGTCGCTCCAGCCTCTGACTTCTCTCTTTTTTTTTTAGAAAACTTCAAATTTAAATTAGAAGCAAGAGAGGGAAAGCGATAAATAGATGTCTCTCGCCTCGATTTCTCTGAGAAGGGAATGAGTGTTCCTTTAGCTCTGCTCTTCCTTCCACTGATAGCGGACAACATCTCGTGATAATATTGCATTTGTTTTGTTGGAGGAGAGCCAAGGACAGAGGAGAGCAACTTTGAATTGAGTTACTGTACAGTTAAGTTACTCTTAAGGTGGAGTCTTTTTTCTATTGTTTACTCACTTTCAACTTCTTTTTTCTTTTCTTTCATGGACTCACAGGCTCATTAGCAAAGTCAACTAAACACATTTAACTTGAAGTAAAGATGATGACTTTATATTATCTAAAAAAAAATCCCATTGGCTTTTTATCGAGGGAACCAGGGCGATTATAACTTACTGGTTGTCCCATAAAAATACATCATCCCTGGAGCACTCTATACATTCAACCGGGAAACCATTGTTACTGTTTTTTACTCGTTTTGTGCATTATTTTGCATTTTATGTAATTTTCTGATTTTAAAGGTGCTGTTGATAACATTGATAACATTGGGCCACTAGATGTCGCATTCTCCCTCCCCTGTTCCATTGCATTCACTTCACAACAAGTGGTTGCCAGGCACTTACCATCAATCTCAGCCATTTATACGTTTTTTTTAACTAACTGACGACCTAGAGATACCACGCGATACAGACGTCATTTTACTATTGGCTCACAAGCCTTTGTTAGAAGTGGGAACCAAACGTCAGATATCTTCCACAGAGATAAACAAAACATACATTTTTGACCCGCCAACATTTTAAAATTATTAATTCACAATCATTATATTTTTTTCAGGAAAAGCCATACTTTTATTTCTAAAAGCTCTGTGGATGTATTATTATTTTTATTTTTTTTAAATATTCATCTACATAAAAATGTTATCAATAAGACTTTTAGAAAATTATTTCAAATGAAGGGGACCAAGTAGAGTACAGTGCCTGTGTTGATTTTATTCTAATCAGGTACATAATTTAAGGTTTAGCTGCCTTCTCAGGTTGATTTAAAGGATAAAGCTGATTTTTTTTTTTTTTTTGTGGAAATCAACAATGTGTTAGTTTGTTTATCAATACATTTTGACTTTCATACCCTGTCTGTGGCTCTCAGCCCTAAGCCCAATGATTCCCACTCAAGACATTAATCTTTAAAAGTGTATACAAATGTATAGTTTATATATTTATTTTTTCCAAAGGGCTCGATACTTTCCTAAAACAGCTGGACACAGCTGTAGTTTATAGCAAATGTTACTCAAACAAACGAAGACAGTGCATTTGTTGAGGACTATTTTCATCTGTGGATTAATACACATTTGTTGCTCAAGTGAGTATTACCAGCAGCAGGACGGTGTATGTGGGATTGACTTATAATAAACTCCAGTGTGTGTGTTCGTGGTAATGAAGGAACATGTCACCCAGTGCAACAATGTGGCTCATTCACATGTTTTTAACAGTTTGT
The DNA here is from genome assembly GCF_015220745.1 of Sebastes umbrosus. Classification (NCBI taxonomy): domain Eukaryota; kingdom Metazoa; phylum Chordata; class Actinopteri; order Perciformes; family Sebastidae; genus Sebastes; species Sebastes umbrosus. The sequence continues at coordinate 5,644,175 of NC_051270.1, forward strand.
GGACACCAGTCGAGCTCCGTGGCACAGAGGAATAAGATATAGGAGGCTTTGGGTACACACAAAAAATGTTAATTGGTTGGTTTTGTTTTTTTCAAAGGATTTGTTGACAATTACAAAAAACAAAATACTGTTAATATTGTTTAGTTTATTGTTGTATATGATCATTAGCACTTAAAGAGAACTGAACAGAGGACTATAAAACATGTCTGAATTCATATAGTAACACCACCATTCATGGCCAAAACACCTCGGCGAACCCACTGGCGCTTCTCGCAGCAATCCCCTCGACTCCCCCGCCGCCCCGCGGAGCCCGGTCTCCCCCAATTCCTCCGTATAATAACATGATTCATATATTTGATATGGCCCAGATAGCTCATGAAGACGCATTATTCCCCATTCCTCAAGTGAAAGTAGTATTATGCCACGCTGTTGTTAGTGCTGGTGTTTTGGTGTAGAGAGGTCACACTATTTTTCTTTTCCAGGTGAACCGTGGCTGCGAGATTGGCCGGGGCAACAGAAAGAGAAATCACACCAGAGAGGAAGGGAAATCGGATCAGCGAGCACAATAAAGCAGCAACTCCAAAGAAAATGACCTGGGAAGCAAGCCCACATGTCCACCTCTCAAAAGGGTGTGTGTGTGTGTGTGTGTGTGTGTGTGTGTGTGTGTGTTAGTGGAATATATTTTTAGGGGAAGAAGGACTGCGATACATATAACTACAGGCTGTCGTTTTGTTTGCTCACTCCCGTGGCAAAATGGAGGACATACATCGTCTCTTATTGCCTGAAAAAAAAAGAAAAGAGCGGAAAAAAAGGGGGGCCCACAATGCAATTCCAGTTGCCCTTGGGTGTGGCATGGCGCTGGTCACTCAGGGAGTGTGCTGCAGGAGTCACATGGCTCAGATGGATCGCATCAATTTGCCACAAAAACAATACCCACCCCCCTCTCTTTCTTTCTCTCTCTCCCTCCTTCATATATTCCTCCTTCGTTCTCCCTCTTTACCTCCTCTCAGCCCTCAGTCCATCATCACATAATAGAAGAGAAACACAAAAACCACAGCCTGACCTCTCTCTTCATCCCCTCTTTCTCACTTTTTCTCCCTCGGCCTTTACTCTATTTTTTCTCCTTTTTTACTTTCATATTCTCTCTCTCATTCACCCACTATCTCTGCACAACACTTTACGTAATGATTAAATCTATTAATTGATCTCTACCTCTTTCCCTTTCTATCGTTCTTTTCCGTCTCTCAGTATCGGGTTTTTTGTGTCACTTTATTTTCTTCAATTTAGTACATTTCAAATGTGTTTCACTGGAAATAAACTCACGTTAACAAAGGACAGCCCTCAAGGTTAATATCTAAAACAGATGATTGATATTAATTAAAGAAAAAAAACACTAATATTAGCGTTATCAGCTATGATATAAAACCACTCAATAACAATTTGGTTCAATTCAAATTCTCTCTGTGTGTCTCAGTCGTTCCCTGCTGTACATCTCCCACTGATGACCAGAAGGTCACTACTGCCACCCTGTGGTCATCTTTGGAACAGCATTAAAGGAAAGTGCCACCAAATTGTCATGATGGGTGTTTCATTTGAACATTACATTATTTATTTACAGTAAGTCTGAGAGTTGCATGTCCTTATGGGACCAACCTGGTGTGACCGTTTACAGCGAGATTATAATCATAAATCATAAAGATTAAACTTTTTGCACCTCTGCATATAACCCAAAGAATAAACCAACACAACAGAGTTTTTCTTCACTGGTAATCTGTGCTCTGAGTTCAACAAAAAATGAAGTAAATTCAATTGAATTTGTGATCACTGCCTCTCTGCCTTTGCAGTCTTAAAACACAGCTGGTGGGGGATTTATAAATTATAGCGTTAAACTTACTCACAATTTCAAATGGAAAGACCCTGAAAATTGTCGTCTCAATCAGCTTCTTACTATCCATTATGGTGTCCTATGAACACAACATTTTATGTTATGTCAGTTGACATGATTCATATTTCTGTATTAGGCTTGGTTTTTGTTCGAAATGGGCAGGGTTTCATTGACAAAACACATACCTCTGCACATCAATTACAATTTAGCAATATTTCATTCAAAATGTGATTGTGGTTGTGGAGTTGTTGCTTGTGCAGGGACGCCGCTATCAATACAATCTGATAACATCACACCTACACAGTCCTGACATAATATATCAGAGTGTTAAACTCTTAATAAATAGTATCTGAAGATGTTTTATTTTCTGACCATTATACTGGAACATGGACTGATGCTCATTTAGTCATGAGCATTTAATGTTGTAGAGAAATCCTCGAGATTTCAGGGGCTTTATGTAACAGATAAATATAACAATGAGCAGTATCCATATAGGTATTTAAGAAAGGCCTTTATATAGTGTATGGAGGCACTGATAAGCTTAACTTATCTCAATTTCTCCTGTGTGTATCTTAATTTACAGTATAATACAGCACTACGAATAGAAACATTAAGTATCATGAGGTTACAACTCAGCCTTTGAATACAGATGAATACAGTTTAGTCTGGAACAGCTTAGTGAGGTGAGGAAACAACCCCGATGATGTCATTTAGGATGACCTCAAAATATAAATTTATGACAGAAAGTCTCTTGTTTAAAAAACAGAGGCATGAGAGCAGAGAGGGACGGGGGCAAGGAGGGTCTAATGAAAATGTTATTGAGTTGCATTATGGGAAGTGTAGGAATCAGTTTTTTTCCATACAAGGAACTAATAATGAGGATATTTCTGATGTTATGGAAGTGTATAAATCTCTGGAGTACCATTTTAATGCAATGAATTATTAACAAGTTCAAAATAAAATCTAACTCAAAGTCCACTTACTAGGTTTCTCCACATCTCCTGGTCTTCTTCAGCGGATGCAGTTTAGTCAGATGTCATGAGGATAGCGCAGTTGTCATCATGTGATCTAAGTATGGATTCATATACAACTGAGCAAACTCTCATCAACTCAAGAAGACTGTGAGCTGCAGTTGAAAGGTCCAGAAAGAGACAAATTCCTCTCATTTGCCTTTGTCTTAGTACCCATGGTCCACTGAATCACACATCTTCTTCCAGCCATGAGTCCAATGCAGACACATTATGTAAAATGTTGGTAAACTATATACACTTTTGCTTTTTCTTCTCCACATTTCCCGATTCTAACCTCTACTGTGTCCTCTCTTCCCCTCATTCACATTCAATCAACCCCTACTCAGCCCTGCAGTTGGAGAGAAAAAAATAATAAACCCTGAAATAATAGCTTAAACTGAAGTATTACTTTAATACTTCAATAGAAATAACCTGGTTCCAACATTTTGAAAGGAGCAGGCTCAGTTGCCCGAGGCTACGCTGTAATGTGTGAGTGGAAGTATATGGGCTGTCACTTCAGATTAGAGAACAGTCTCAGTGTGCCTTTGACGGAGAGGCAACAGAGGTAATAGAAGGTGGAAAGGATTACAGTTCATAAAAAAATCACATATGAATGGACATAACCAACAATGAAAGATGTCATTTTCAGCACAGGCTTGTTTTACCACCAATTGGGCCTGAATTACAGCTATTGTAATGGCGTGGCATGTGTGTGTGCGTGTGTGCGTGTGTGCGTGCGTGGTATTGAGAGGTTTTGTGTTTAATGTCTCTCTCTAACATCTGCACAGCTGCATTATTTGCTTTGCACTGCAAATTAATCTACAATTATTGTTCACAAATATCTTTAGCTTTGAATTTACGGCTCTGTCTAGCCTCTGTGCAGTTTGGAGATATTGATCATCAAATATGTGACATACCAGCTAAAAACATCGTCATTCAACCTTTCTGTAACACAATAACACCAATCAATAGCAACCGCAACATCATCATAAGCATGACGGACAACAAAAAAGTCAGTGAGAAGAACATTATCTCATAACGATTTAAGATGCAGACAGAGAGCCAACCCGATTAGACTGTTATCAGCTCATTAAATGAGCGCTATCAGTTGTTAAGCCACATAGATGTGGGTGAGTAGGGGCCTGCTATACCTACTACGTTGTAAAAGTGAAAGCAAAACTTAAAAGCAACACGTTCTAACACGTAAAACTGAACGTTACGTTTTTAACACAAACAAAATAACTCTGTTTGAAAATTGAAAGTGAAACTTAAGGTTGTTAACACAAAGACAACTACACGTTGTTTGTTTCAATCGTGATGTAAACCCCGGCATCCTGGGTCATATATGTGTTTTGTGTCCCATCGCCCCTGACCTTGACTCCATATGTAGTTATACTCTGTCTATACTACAGGGCCTGACTTCCTCTTCTGCTCCTGTCATAATTATTACAGTCGCTAGAGGTCGCTGTTGTTCTTGTATTCCTTCTTTCGTTGCTCGCCCATGTGAATCGATGGTAAAACCTACTTTTGGGTGCAGCAGGCCCCTTCTGACCCACATCTATGATCCACATCGACACACATTTATTTAATGCAATTTTCCCATTTTCTTTTCTGTGTAGAAAATGTATTTGAGATTGTCATGGCCTATAACTATTTTGATTTAAAGGTGCAGTTTGTAGGATTTGGTGGCATCTAGATGAAAATATAATAAATAAATCCTTGCGGGCTGCTGTCCTGTTTGAACTTCAGCACATTTCTGCTTCTTCTTTGTATCCTAACCAGAGACAGATGTTGGAACTTAGATCTACAAACTTCTCTTAACTTATATTGGAAGTGATAAGCAAAATATCTTTGTCAAAAATATTAAGAAAACTGAATAAATGGGCATTAAATAGTTCCCCATTAATTGCTGTGATATTTTTTCAAATTTTTTTTATTCAAGCTTTATCTTTTATATACATAGCACATTGTAGTGCTTACCTTTACCACATATATCGGTATGTGCAATATCTTCAACAAATAACACCATCACAGATGTCTTAATAGACCCGTCTGTCTTTCAGTCCCAACATTTTGTTGATTACTTCCTGCTGCAGCATTCCTTTCTGGATCAGGTGGAAACTTACAGAAGCACTGACCGTTAATCACGTCGTGGTTAATGTGTACAAGACTTCATGGTTAATGATCATAGTTAAATGAGAACATGCATCTGCTTTCTTTTGGCTTCTTGTGCAATTACAGTAATCTACGCAGAAAAATGTGTTATTGAATACAATAAAATTATTTTCTACAATTAAACAATTTAATTTAGCAGATGCGTTTGTCCAAAGCAACGTACATCTGAGAGTTTGTGCAACACAAAATATTTTTGAAAAAGCAAAATATTTTCATTTTAGGACGTTGTTTTCCATCCAAACATTGCTCTGCTTCCCGGTGTACTTTATTCTCTCACAGTTGTCAGTGTAATAAATAAGATGGAGAGTAAGAACAAGGCACTAATTTGAGTTTTAGTAAACTGTGGTTGTAGGAAAATTGCAATATAAATAGATTAAGCTAGGGTACAGACAACAAGGATGTTTGTGATGCTGTCAGTATTCCTTTGGGTGCCAAAATATTGTTTAAACAAGTGATTCTTTTAAATATATGCATGTGAATGATGTACACATTTATTTGTGCTTAATTTGGAGATGTTTATCACCATATTTGATATAATATAATGTATATAGTACCACGTGGCTTGCTTGCTTGCAGTGCATCTTTTATTGTTATCAATTTGTCATTTAACACAAATCCTGTTAACTACAAATAATTAACCTTTTCTCGCTAACAATAAAGTAATTTATCCATCATTGTAAAACTGCATTCTAGAGGAGTTATGTAAAGATATATTATTATAACATGGAGTTGCTCACAATGAAGTTTCACACACATTTTTTTGTAATTTGCCCATTTTCTTTTCTAAGTAGTAAATGTATTTGATATTGTCATATACCTAACTATTATGATTTAATAGTGCAGTTTGTAGGATTTGGCGGCTTCAGGATAAAAATATAAAAAATAAATAAAAATTAATGAATAAATTGTATTTTCCCATTTTTTGTTACCTCAAAAGTGTTTTTTTATTCCATCTCTTTTTCCAATCTCAAAACAAGTCAGAGATAATCAGACATCAGACTTTTATTATTATTATTATGATTATTATTATTAATAATAATAATCATAATAATAATAATCATAATAATAATAATAATAACATGATTTAGGGGTTGCCCTTAAATAATATATCAAAATGTATAAAATAAAATAGACATTTTTACTAAAACCCATTAAATCCTTATCACTTTGAGAAAACAAGTAGGTTACTTTATACTGTAGGGTATTCTATACAGCTGAACAAATCTAACTCTATCTATAGTGAGATAATGTAGAGCATAAACCCCCTGTTACATTATTTCTCCTTTTAATTTTGTCTTTGCAGTGACAATACCAGTTATTACAAAATGTCACTTAAACCCCTGAATGCACTGTTTGGTATTTTACGAGCAGTACTTGAAGGCAGCATCAAGGCAAAACCTGTAAACCAACCAGCGGTCCGCCTTTTGGTCACCTGACTCCAAACTCCAAGTCACGTGACTGATATTCCATCCTCGCCATTTTGCAATGTGGGAGAGAGAGAGAGAGAGGGAGGCCACTTCTTTTCTTTTTATGACTGAACGAATAAAACAAAGCAGTTTTATGTGTTGAGGACAAAGAGCGACGAGTCTTTCTGTGTCAGTGAGTATATATTCTTTATAAAAACACAGCCACGTGGCTTCTCCTTCACACATTAACCTGAAAGATAGTTAAAATGCTCTTAAAATGTACACTAAGCTAGCTCTGTGTGAGACTCGTGTCTCTCTCTCTCCTCTCTCTCCTCTCTCTCTCTCTCTCTCTCTCTCTCTCTCTCTGTGTGTGTTTGAGTAGCTGTGAAGCTAAGAGTCTGTCTTCTGCTGCCACATGCTCACATTTCCTTTCTCCTTCATGTGAAAGTCTCTTTAGTGTGGCAGCAGCTCTAGTAGCATGTCTGATAACATGAGCTAGCAGAGTTAGCCTGGTGGTGTTTCAGTGGGAGGCTGTGATCAGCTTCACTCTACAGGGGAGGGAGTGGAAGTGGATGAAATATTTTTAGATCCTGACATAACAGGTGCTCATCTGAGACTGTAGAGCACATGATGGTGTCTACAGACCACAGGCACTTCATAAAACTATAGACTACAGCAGGTTTATCTTTGACACACTTTAAGTTATCTGAGTTGCTTATTTGGCACATGTCCATGTTGCTTGGATTAGACATTTCTAATAGAAGTCCATTAATGTTGACTGTCTACAGAGAGGATACACTGAACACTGGACTACAGCAGGCCTAGCTTTTTGTTTATAACTATTTTTTATTAAGAAGCATGTGCATGTCAGTGATACAGACTTCTGTGGGGTGTGCATCATGCCTCATTTTGATATATATCAACAAAAATAGACAATACTAAGGGCAAACAAAAATGGAGACAAGTTAATACAAAGAACATAAGAAGTGAAATGAAAACAAAACAAAACACAGACATCACCCTAAGGCACACAAATCAGGGAGACATTTGCGCAGGCCTAGCTTTTTATCTTTGACACACTTTTAAGTTATCTGACCATGAGTTGCTTATTTGGCACATGTCCATGTTGCTTGGATTAGACATTTCTAATAGAAGAAGTCCATTATTGTTGCACTGAATTTATTCCAGTGTTAATAATACCACTGGGCCAGTTTCAAGCTGGATAACAGCCAATGACTCTTGCATGTGGTAACCCTTTCTCCTAATATGCATCCCACTGTTTGGATATAGTCACACAGAAGCAGAAGTAGGAGAAAGAGGAAGGTGATTTGCGGTCAGAAAGAGGAAAGTTTTTATATTTGCAGATATGAAAGGAATTTAACCGCATGAGTTAGGACCATTTCCCTCATTGCTTGGTTTGTAAACAGATGCACATGGTGCTGCACATGTTTGCAAGCCTGTCTGTTGAGGAGCAGTGACAGGGCTTATCATGAATGAGTTAAGCTGTCACGCTTGTCATGGTGGTCATTTGGGATCCTTCCCTGTTCTTCTAAATAGCCAATCCCTTCACTACACTTGTAAATAGTTTTCTTGAGGTAACAGTTAGACAATGTCCCCATTTAACTGATGAACCCAGAGGTCACTGTTACACTCTAGCCGTATTTTTCAATTGCTTGTACTCATGTTCGCTGTTCAAGGTTCAAGGTTCTTTATTTGTCGTTTGTCAATTCCAGCAAAGCAGTCATTGGCAATGAAAATATTTGGTCTCAGGTTCCCTCAACAATTGGGGGAGAGAAACGGGAAATCACTCAAGTAAATGTAAAAGCAAAATGATAATCTAAGGCATGTATATTATATATGTGTGTATATACAATATATATATATACATATATATATATATGTATATATATATATACGTTTATTTTTAATATTATTTTTGCTATATTTAATGCCATATTTATTTTTTTATTTAGTCATTTATTTATTTATTTTTGCAGGTTCCGTCCTCCATAATAAGTGTCCCCCTAACATTTTGATAAAAGTTGTATTTTTTTATTTCATATAGCACCAACCAGTTTCTCTTTGTTCCCTTGTGTCTGCCAGGTCATGGAGGAGATCAGCAATGTAGCTGTTCTCATCACACACTCCTCCACTGCCAGCTCTTCCTCCTCCACTCCGTCAGCACTGGGATCCCTCTCTCAAACCCGAACCCAGCCAGAGGCAGAGGAGGACGCCTCCCACAGTTTTCAGCAAAAACAAGCTACAGATTCCCTCATACAGGTGATTGAGAAGCTCAGCAAAATCGTGGAGAAGCGGCCCCAGCGCCGCTGCTCCTTGGCGGGACAGAAAAGGGGAGGAGGAGGAGGTGAGGAGGGGACGAGGGGGAGCAGAGGAGGCTCTCCCATAAAGAAAATTAAGAGGAACTGTAAAGGGCAGGAGAACGCAGAGGAGGTGCAATTAGATGGCAGCACGGCTGGCGCTGCTCTTTCTTCACCCGTGTCAGGTGACGATAACAACAACAACATTGCCTCCAGGGTCACGGAGGTAGCTGACAACCCCAACAGCGGCGACCACAGGCGGACAGTGACGTGCTATCAGTGCAGCCTGTGCCCCTATCTCTCCCAGACGCTGCCCCTGCTGAAAGAGCACCTGAAGCAACACAACGAGCAGCACAGTGACCTCATCCTCATGTGCTCCGAGTGTCGCTTCACCTCCAGAGACCAGGGGCAGCTGGAGGAACACGTCAGGCTGCACTTTGGTAAATGCAAGGAAGAGGTTTTAAGTAAGCAGGATGGGGAATGGACTGGGAGCGGTGGCAGCATAGGAACCGAGGTGATTAAAAGCTCGTTGGAGCTACCACAGAAGAAGAAATGGTATAGCTACGAGGAGTATGGATTGTACCGCTGCCTGATCTGCAGCTACGTGTGCAGCCAGCAGCGAATGCTCAAGACCCACGCCTGGAAGCACGCCGGCCTGGTCGACTGCTCTTACCCCATCTTCGAGGATGAAGACGGGGCGACCCCGAGGAGAGACGTCCAGGCTGCAGCGAACACTGCTGCAACCACAGAGGAAGTAGTTGTCCTTTCCCCTGTTCTTCAAGATAAAAGCATGCAAAAGCTGCCCTTCAAGCTCCAGCTCTGCATGCCAGTGGATGTTGAGAACAAACGGGACGTGCTGAATCATCCGGTTTCCGATCTCAATGAAAGTCTAAAGACGGAAGAGGAGGAAAGCGTGTACCCCATCAAAGACCTGACCTCCGAGGTGCCCATGGTGGAGGTGCAGGTGACGACGGAGGCAGAGTCTGAGGCGGAGATTGATAACGCTTCCATCGCGGACAGCTTACTGTCATCAGCTCAGAAGATCATCAACAGCAGTCCCAACAGTGCCGGCCACATCAACGTGATTGTGGAGCGCCTTCCGTCAGCTGAGGATTCAGTCATGGCGACTAACCCACTTCTTCTCAGCCCAGACGTGGACGGGGACAAGAGCTTACTGGATGCAGAGGTGAAAGAGCGGGATCATGTGGTACCTGTAAAGGATGAGGTGGCCCCTGACAGCCAGCCTTTAGGAGCTGAAATTAAACCCTCTGTGGGTAGCGACTCTCCACGTGATGAGAACATTCCCCCGGCTGGTCGCAAGAGGACACATTCTGAGTCTCTCCGCCTGCACTCTCTGGCGGCTGAGGTCCTGGTAGCTATGCCTATGAGGACCTCCGAACTCCCCACTGCCAGCACCAGGGTATGTCTGAAGACAGTCGCAGCCCAGGCACAGAGCCCAGACACGGGCCAGAAACTCATAGAGGTGACTACAGCTGGACAGACGGCTTCTGACGTAGAGACGACAGCAGCTCTGTTGGACTTGGAGCTTCACGGCGAGGGCAGAGAGGAAGATCTGGGGTCCCTGTGCCTGGGGGAGGGAGACGAGGAGGGCCCTGCAACCAAAGCAGGCATCAGCCTGTCGCTGCTCACCGTCATCGAAAGACTCAGAGAGCGCTCGGACCAGAACGCCTCAGATGAGGATATCTTAAAAGAGCTCCAGGACAACGCTCAGTTCCAAAACGGAGCCGTGGCCGGCGTGGTCACAGGCAACGGAATGGACGGGTTGGTCGCCTCTCCTGATGGCGGTCTGGTGGACTACATCCCCGGCAGTGAAAGGCCATACCGTTGCCGCCTGTGTCGCTACAGCAGCGGCAATAAGGGCTACATTAAACAGCACCTACGGGTGCACAGGCAGAGACAGCCGTATCAGTGTCCAATCTGTGAGCACATCGCATCGGACAGTAAGGACCTGGAGAGCCATATGATCCACCACTGTAAGACCAGGATGTACCAGTGCAAGCAGTGCCCAGACGCCTTCCACTACAAGGTGAGGAGACGCCAACGCTCACATGCAGCATTCAATCCTGTTACTTTATATGAGATTATTTAATCCTTGGGCCTCACTGGGGACATTTTTGGCTTTTTAATTTTGGCTGTGTTAATGCATACGCTATACATTCTGGCAAGGGTTTGATTCAACTTGAGCTATAATAAGTCTATAATAAACTGTGTAACTAATATACAGACACTCAGACCCTTAAGGACAAAAATGTCCCCATTGAGACCTATTAAAACATCAATTTTTGATACTACGGCCATTACAGCATAAAACATGCATTCTATTATACCATACTTTCAATCTAGAGCCCTGACTTCAAAATTTTAGTTTTTGTCATATTTGCAAATACCTGCTATTTTCCTGGTCTCCACTAGGGGCATAGCTGCTGTATTATGGAGCACTGCAGTGTTTGATGCATGCACCAATACCAAAGTTGTTTCTAATCGTTGGCATTAATTGTTTCTATGGCATTTAAAATAAATTTAAAAAAATACAGTAGTATCATGTAAACAAACTGGCATTTAAAGTAGAGATGCACCGATAAACTTTTTTTCAGTTCCGTTCCCATACCTGAATTTGTATATCTGCAGAAACGTCTATAATCCCATGATCGGAGCTCTTTTTGCATCAAATTTGCATTGCATTGCAATTTTGCATTAAATGTAAATGTATTCCAAAGCAATTTATTTGAACAGTCTGTAGGTTAAGTAAGCTTCACATACAAACAGATGTAGGAGTGCAAATTGCTATGGTAACTCATTTGAATGTTTTGAAACATTTGAACAAATCACTAATCGATTTTTATACATGAGTTCAAAAGTAATAAGAGAATTTCACAGAGGAGTGCGACGGCAAATTGACAACCCCTTCAGAAGGTTTTCAAAGTGAATATTTTAAATAAAAGTGCAAGAACTGTGTAGAGAAATAAATATCTCCACTATCAAGTAAGTTAAAAACAACAATGTGTGTGACTGCATCTTAAATCTGCTGCACTGTGAAAAAACAAACCAGAACATTAGAGCAACTTATTTAAAGTGAGGCGCAAGGGTTAAATTGTGCAGTATATTCTAATGTTGAGGTAGCTGGTGCTGTAGTCTGAACTAACCTCTCGGCTCTTCATCATGGTAGGTTAGACAGATGCAGGCCATGCTGAGCCAGATGCTGAACAGAGACATTGTTTATGTATTTGCCAGTAAATGTAACACTGGCAGTCCACCACTTTGTTCCCTCCGGCTCACTCGCACCACTGTGTAACAGTTTCCAACAACTGGACTCCTACAGTTCTAATTGTCACTTTTGTCCATGTCCTCATTATTTTTTTGTAAAAACACATTTCACAGGAAGTTTATTTTCCAAGTTAAAATGCCAAAAAAATTCTCCGGTTGAGAATGTGATGCTGTTCTTTTTCATACATGACAGTAAACTGGATAATGAGACTTTTGGTGGAATGAACGAAGCAGTTTGAATGTGTTACATTGAAATTATCCTGGTCAATTTTTCACTATTTTATGGACAAAGCAATTAATTGAGAAAAATAATGGTCAGATTGAATGATAGAGGATGTTATACATATCACCTGCTTCTAAATCAGGGAACATTCAGACATAAACAGGTGATTATGGTCTTTTAATAAACACTTGTTACTGCCAGCTAGCTCCATAGTCGTGGCAGTTTTTGGTTGGAAGACAACAAAGGTCACCGTGTATTTTATGTAATATTTTGAAAACAAAAAATTTAATTTTTTCAAATATCTGCGTAATATCACAGTATATTGGTAGATTAGAGTTCTTTGCATGACTGTAATGCAGGCAGTGGCTTATAAGGAGGTATGAAAATCCATTACACCCACCCCAAACCATCACAAACGTATGCATCTATGTACATCTGGAGGCAGATGTCAGCATGTGTGAGCGTTTCATCGTCCTCAAACACTAAGTTTATATTTGCTATGAGACTTCTCTCCTGTCAACATCTGTGTTTATTTCTCAGCAACCCAAACACTAAAGATGAGTTGAGGCCTAAAGAGATAAGTTAAATTACGTCTGTGCCTCGGGTTGATGATACAGGAAAAGGAGAAATCTATTGATCCCGTTGCTATCATGGAACTCCAGCGCCCATATGCAGCCGAGATTATTCATCATTCAACAAGTTCATCACATTATTCCACAGCTTTGGGAGTTAGGCTCAGAAAGTTGTTGTAATCGTGAAGGTTGGTCTCTTAAAAAAGGAGTAGGCAGTGTATTGTTGGCATCATTGGGCAAAAAATCCATGATAACCTTTCTGCATTTTGTAATTCAAGTGTACTGGGAGACTTCTGCACTTCATCATAGCTCTGTTTTCAGGCTAAAAAAAAATCTAGGCCATGACAGGAGACTTTGGCCAATCACAGGTCATGTCAGAGAGAGAGCGTTCCTATTAGCTGTTCTAGAAATACAGATGTGTGTGCACGTCCCTTCAGATGGTGAAAGCCTGATTCAACAGCGGAACATCCTGCAGGAAAAGTTGATATTCCAGCATTAGCAACAACTGCCACTGCAAAGCAACCCAAAAAAGGAAGACAGACTTATCAAAAAGAGAGTCTGGCAATATAGGCGAAGAGATGGAGAGAAAATGTTCGGAGCAGAAGGCCAGACTATTATATATTATTATATTAGCAACACTTTCTCTCCATCTCTAAAACGCTTCACTGATATTGCAGCTTGCTAGAGCCTCGAATATCAATATGTCATCCCAAATTGCTTTACAGCGCCAAAAGTTTGCAAAGAAAACAGGAGGGTAATTCTCATAGAATTGTCACTATTTAACAGCATCGGGATGATGTTTGAAATGAACGACTAGTACTCCTTCAGGTTACTGTATGAAGCTTGTGCACGTGTCTGTGCTCGTCTGGTGGGAGGGGCTTAGGACAGAGAGAGGAGAGCTGCAGAATGAGGGCTGTATTTTCAAATTCAGGCATGTTTTTGACTTTTCCAGAAAACTGCCTACCCTGGGGCACCACTTGAATTACAACATGCTGAAAAGTTATTAAGGAATTTTTGCCCAATGACACCAAAAATAAACTGCCTCCCCCTGCTTTAAACCAGCACGTTGCATCAGTGAAGATCACTGCAGGTCCACAGTTTAGATATTTTGTTGAGACTGACTAGTGCAAAACAGCATTTGTCATAGAATATTCCAATAGAAGACAATACGTTTCTCATCTTTTTGTCAACCTCCATATCTACGGTGCCTTTAAATGTATTTTCTATTCCATAGAGGCCACAAATGACCACTTTAAATAAATTGGTGAACCATTATGCAACCTCAGAATTTCTATGTACTTATTGTACCTTGTCTAAAATGATCAGCCTCATACATTTTCATTAAATCAAATTAGAAAAAAACATCACATTTGGCTGGTTTACTAGCAGGTTCCAAGTTGGTAAAAACGTATATTTGAAAATCTGTTTTGAATGTGAACTGTATGTATTGTCATTTCTTTGTGTAGAAATCTGATGGTGTGTGTTTTCCTCACTTAGAGTCAGTTAAGAACTCATGAAAAGGAGCACCACAGCTTCAGTGATGACATGGCAGCCCTCACCCCAGTCACTGAGACCGTGGCCATGGTGGAGGAAGCTGAGCGGGTAACGGATGAAGGTAAGACGTGGTTTTATGGCCTCATTATGTGTTAAGATGGGAGCAGAGATTGTTACTATGTATTTACTAGCTGACACTCATCAGAGCAGATCTCTTCTGTTGCCATGTTTTGCATTTTGTCAGTGTTTTGAGGAAGTTGTAGATTTGTTTTCATTTGTCGTCTATTACAGAATGTGGTATGCAGAAGATGTACAAGTGCGACGTGTGCGATTACACCAGCTCGACATACGTTGGAGTGAGGAACCACCGTCGGATTCATAACTCTGACAAGCCTTATCGGTGAGTTGTTAAAAAAATACCTTGCAATGCCCCACTATCACCTAAAAGCATGTACTCACACCACCAATCTAGAGTAATGAATTGTCCACAGGTCCTGAATGAAGTCTTGAAATGTCTGAACTTAAACTAAAGGTGATTCTTGCAGCAGCTAGGAGCAACTGGTGTAGGATTTGGGTTTTTAATAAGAAAAGCTATGTAGGAATGTATGTGATGTGCTATGCAAAGCAATTGATATTACTGAAAACATCAAATAACTAAAAATCAGCTGTGATTTTTATGATTCTTCTAGCTTACGTATAGATGCCAGGACGGTATGAGCATTTCATTGAAATGTGAATAAAATCTATGTCCCGTTGCAGTATCTGTGAATGTCATATGCTGACAGGAAGTACAAAGTAACGTAAAGTAAAAAGCAACATGGACCCCAGTACTGCAATTCCGAACTATACACAAACATGGCACACAGTGTAAAGGTAACAGAGGAAAATCAGTCACAGCCATAAAGTGTATATTAGACGGGGATGAGCCCTCAACATGTTTCACCTGTAATAGTCCTGCACTGTCCACCTTCTGTCAACACTAACTAGACTAATGACGTCAATCACACATCTGAGGAGACGCCCAGGTGGAGCAGTGTTCCTTATTTGGAGCTAAGGTTTGGGTCGGTGCTATCAGAAATCAACCTTAAAGTTAAGTCATCCCTCCATGCACAGCTGTTTAGAATCAGATTCTGGTTGGGTGAAAGATAATTAAACTCTGTAATTTATGGAGTAACCACGTAAAAAGTATGCGAGCATAATGAATAATTTATTTAAGTGCACATGCTTCATAAATATGAAACTGGTGCCGTTTCAACACCTGCCTGTTTGACTGATGAGCAAGACTGAATTCAGTTTCAGTTTCTGGTCGTCAGCGGTTTGTTTCAATATGAAATGTATTTGTGATAAAATGTATCTTCATAATAATCAAAGTAAAACTATTTAAAAACACACAAGACAGTTTGCAAATACCTTTAATTAATTAACTATTTATTTGACTTAATACTATACTTAAACTTGGGCTCCATGTACTGTTGATATAATACTTACCCTATATACTTACCTCCTTTAAAAATTTTGGGTTTTGTTAGTTTTCTAAAAACAAATATTTGTTTGTTTTAGTTAAACTGTGTTTTATTGATTTGATATGTTAATGATAGTGGCAGAAATCACACCTGACATTTAGGCGTAGCTGTAACGACAGTGACATTAATAAAGTAGACACCAATCTGTATTTTTTGGAGACTGATTGCATATTTTTGGGGACTGATTGCATATTTCTTATCTGTTGCAAATTGGATATGAACTTTACAGACTTCTGTGTTCATTCTTTTTGCAGACTTTATCCTGCCTTTAGACTATAATCTTTTCATCAGTTTCAGAGATTTGCAATCTTTTATGGTTTTCTTTCTACATATTAGAAGTAAAACTTGAATAAAATGTGCGGCTGCCACTAGCTTTGAGTGAATAGAATATTTTTAGACTTCAGTATAATTTCTGTATTTCGGTTGTGTCCTGTGTAGTAGTGTTAGTGGTCAGTGGATGTTGCATTTTCAATGGTCACTTCCTATTTCAGGCAGAGTGAGTTAACCAAATATTTGAGGTCACCGGCCGGTCTTGCTTTTTATGTGCTGGCTCTCATGCAAGTGCCTGAGCTGTACTTGTCATTTCAGAAAGGTCCATTAGATGGCAGTACATGCTCACTGAGTGATCTCACTGTGTAGCCATTGTCACACTTTCTCACATGGCACCCTCACTGCTTCTCCCCCACACACACACACTCAGTATTAGCACAAAGCTGCCATGAGGTGTGAACACATACAGATGTTTGCGTCAGTTTCCTTAACAGCGTGCTGTCGTCGCCTGTCCTCTAGGGTCAAATGTGCATACAACAATACTCGCACAACAGGATTTCTCTCTGCTCTGGAAAAGGTCAGGTGGCATCTAATTGCTGTTTCTGACCAGAATGGTCAACCATCACGTCAGCCAATAATATGAGAACAAAAAGTAGATGATCCAGGTATAAATATTCCAGCAAGTACACTCAAATTGGTGAAAACATCCAAACTTAGGCAACAAAGAAAATAGCTGCAGATGCCTGAATAAAGCAGGGCTGTCGTTGTGAAGGAATTTCCCCTGCGGTGATAATGATTGGCTCAACAGTGTGATATGCAGTATTTTCTTTTTCTTTCTTTTTTTTATTATTTTTTTTTTTAACCTAATTTTAGTGCCATATGAATAGGCTTCATTGTTAGGCTATTATTAGATATATTTTTCTTTTTAAATGACAAAGATAATAGTTCTAAAACAAATTAAATTCGTCATTGTAAAATGCAGAACACAGAAGGACAACGAGGCGCAGAAGTTGAACTACTTGAACTGAATTACTTACGTGGTGGAAAATAATTCATTTTGCTCAGAGTTAACGTTATTGTTCCAAAACCCAAGACATGACATCAGCTTTATTCGTTTGCGATATCAGACGCATAGCATGAATTTCAAGTTTTAAACACACTATTATGGTCTATAAGCTAACATTAGCATTGAGCTGGCTCTTATCTGATGAACTACGGACGCAAATGTTTTGTAAAGATGTAACTTAAACTGTAATGTCGATGATGTGAAATATTCTTAAAGGAAAATGTTTTATGAGAGTACGACTTTTTAATGCCATAGCAACAGACAGATCGGCCGCTGATCCATGAACCGGAAGCAGTAACTTAACGTTACGTTACGTTTTTCACCAAAAAATTTTTTTGTTGGGGGAATCTAACCGACAGTACTCAACATAGATTATAAATGCTTGAATATAAAAACAACTCCTTGAATTCGGTTGATAAATGTAAACGTTATAGTGCTTTTTATCTAGAAAAACGGCAGCTCCCCCGTCAGTCCTGACCTCCCCAATATGGCGGCAACGTTGACGAACGATCCAAAAGCCAATGCGGCATCTACACATATCTATCTATGGTTATATCAGCCCACCTATTGTAGAATTGTCATAGTAAAAGCTATGATAGAAACTAAAATATGTAACTTGTTAACAACAAAATAAAATGATAAAAAGGTAATAATAATAAAACACAAATTATAACATATTTCTGTTTTTATATTTGCATAATCTCATTTAATCTATCTAAAACAACTACTCTATTGAAACAATGTGCTGTTAGACTTTTGTTTTTGTTTTTTTTTCCTCATAAATTGTTTTTGGTTGGTCAAATCCGTCTTTTTAAATATTCTAGCCCCAGTAAACCTCAGATGATCAAGAGCGACTCTTTGTGTTGCTGCCTTTTATTTTAATGCAGTGCAAGTGGCCGTGAGTCGACTGTAGCCTCCGTCTGCAGTCCTTGTAAAGTATTTGCCTGGAAGCAACTAAAAAGCCAGTTTCATCTTCCAACCGCAACATCCAAAGTGCAACAAAGTAGAAAATATTGTGATCTATTTCTTTTTCTTTAAGTGGCAATTTCCTCTCTGTTTTTCTGTAAATCCCTTATCTCCCTTCAGGCTACAAGTGTAGAGAAGCAAAACGATGACCTCAAATGGCAAGCGTGTTTAACTAAGACGCTCTATCTCCAATGTTCTCTCTCTCTCTCTCTGTCTCTCTATCTACCAGGTGCTGTAGCTGTGATTTTGCCACCACCAACATGAACAGTTTAAAGAGCCACATGAGGAGGCACCCTCAGGAGCACCAGGCCGTGCAGCTGCTGGAGCAGTACAGGTGAGAAAAACCTCAAACACAAGTCCACCACAGAGAGTGAATGAAAGGAATGATGCTGGACCTCTGAGGTGAGAATGAAGCGCTGTAGCTGGATATAAAGAAGCTGGGGTTATCACAGTCTACGTAGGTCTGAACCTGTGTGTGTCTATCCTGGTGTCAACAGACTGGAGAGTTGAGAAATGGGCTTCTGATTGCAAGGTTAGTGGCTGGTGGGTGGAGAACGTGAATGGGAGTGAATACGCTCTCCTCCTTGAAATGTTAAATATCCTCAACCTTGAGCGAGGCACTGATTGCAGATTTCCACTTCATTGAATCCCTGCACTCACATGCTGACACATATGTGCTACCTGCTGATACCAGCTGATGGATTTATTAGTAGTTTAGCTTTTGAATTCATGCTAAAATCACATATCTACAATCCCACAGTCCCGGTCGGTCTTCTTTGGTTCTTTGGTGTGGTACGTTAGTGGTAAGAAAGCAGTGTTTGTTTGGACCACCTGTAAAAGGCAGATCTGGGTTCGGTTGTGTGGTCTGCACCAGAGTTCGGTTGACAGCTTTAACACCAGCCCAAAGGAACCAAACCAAACATGTAAACTAGGGCTGAAGTCAAAGTTAACGCAACTTGCGAATTTTAGGTTGTAGCGGGCTCAGTTTTAAAGCTAGAGTGAAGATACTAGTATTATATGAAACTAGAAAACCCAAGGAATCCATTGGTAGTCATAGTCAAGTCAGCACACTGACACACTGACAGCTGTTGTTGCCTGTTGGGCTGCAGTTTGCATGTTATGATTTGAGCATATTTTGTAATGCTAAATGCAGTACCTGTGAGGGTTTCTGGACAATATTTAATTGTTTTGTGTTAATTTATTTCCAATTAACATATATACATACATTTGCATAAAGCAAGCATATTTGCCCACTCCCATGTTGATAAGAGTATTACATATTTGACAAAGCTCTCTTTAAGGTACATTTTGAACAGATACAAAATTTGTGATTAATCACGATTCAATATTTTAATGGATCGACAGCCCTAATGTAAACACATTACAGTTTGTTGGGTGTGAAAAAACCTAATATGGGAGGAGCTTAAAAAACGCTGGATCCTACACTTCCCATAATGCATCTAACAGTATATTTTCAGCCCTCCTTCAAACTCGATATGTAATGCAGGGTTTGTTTTCTAATTTGTATTCTCCTTGCAAAACTTTCATTCATAATTGCCAACGCAGCCTCCATAATTCTCGATGGGGAAAGAGGCAGAATAAATATGCAGAAAAACCCGATATGACCCCAAATCACAGAGATGCTGATTCATACTCATGAGATTTTCATGACTTGGAAAACATCGTAGCAGCATCACACACCAGCCTAGTGCGATATTTTAAATATGCACATCAGCACTGGCTGCTTTATGATGAACCTGTTGTCACAAGATCTCGTCCAGTCCGTGTGTTTGAGTTCTTTATCCTAAATGAAAGGAACTTCAAGAATTTGAATAGTTCATAAAGACGTGATCCATAATTCTTTTCATTTTGTGAGATGACTTCACTAGTGCACTGTAAATCCTATTTCCTCGCTCCACTCTCTCAGGCTCAGTATCCCCTGTGGAGTCTCGAGTCAGGATGATTCCTCTTGATAGAAAGTAGAAGAAGGATTAGTTGAACGTCAGTACGCATATTAAATCAACTTGGACTTGATCCTCTCTCACTCTGTTGCTCATCTTCTCTCCTCTGTACCCCCCATCTATCCCCTCTCTCTTCCAGGTGCTCTCTGTGTGGCTATGTGTGCAGTCATCCGCCGTCACTCAAATCCCACATGTGGAAGCACGCCGGAGACCAGAACTACAACTACGAGCAAGTTAACAAAGCCATTAACGAGGCCATCTCCCAGAGCAGCCGGTAAACACATGAACTCGAGCACAGCGCTATCTGTACTTTGACTTCCTTTCAGGTTTCAGTTCTGTACTTGCAAATATCTACAGTACACCATAGGCATGGATGTATTAAGAGAACTGGATACAGTTGGAGGCGTTGAACTCCCGTTCATTCTTATGAAAGTTGCTCAGTGGCGCATGAAGCCTTAAATGGCTTCTGGAGGAGCTGCAGCATTTATTTCTGCAAAAACTGCAACTTCCACTGAACACTCACTTGATATTCTCAAAGCCAAACTAACTCTCTCCTGCTCCATTAGCTCACTTGTCGTTTGTTGGCGTTAGCAGACTCCATTTCTAACTGAACGTTAGCTACGGTTGCACACTAAAGCCCAGAAGCGGAGCTGAAAATAAAGGCACACGTGAGCGTGCATGACGTCACATCCGTTGGATTTTACAGGAAAAAGGGGCCCGCGTTCTTCACATTAAAAGCGGTCTACAGGCTGATAGAGGAAACCCAGAAAGTCGCGGAAGGTCTCATTTTTTAGGTTAGATTACAACCTGTTCACACACTGGCAATACAATTTTTAATTTTTTTTTTAAACGTTTATACGTGTAAAAGCTTACATACAGTCCCTTTTTAAATAAAATATTTTTATGTTAGTCGTCATTAAACCTTGCACTACATTTGTGTACCCTTTCAGTGAATGCAAATTGTTGGATTTCTTTGACACCGGCACTAAGGAGCTCTAAAAATATCGTAAATGTTTTGCATTAATGCATTGAGATTAATGCTTATTGTTGGAGGGAGGGAACGACTGTTTCTTTGTAATTGTTGTGTTTTTGAATGTGAAGCTGTCTTTCTTTCTATTAACTGTACGCTTTCTTTTATCTCTTATTAAGCTAATTTGATATTAATGATAAAGCTTTAGCTATAGGCTATTGTTCTCCAGTTTGTTTGCTTTCTGAAGAAAATATTCAGCAACATTCAGCGAATTGCAAAGGTTGAACTTCAACGTATTCAATCCTCATTGTACTCATTAGTTCACGTTTTGAAAGATATAGCGTGACACCAATAACTGGCAGCTGCCTTACAGATACACACTGCGTCAGAGGTATAATAGATTATGGGCAGCAAGTAAATTTATACATCCAACAGATGTCAAAAAACACAAATAGCACACGGGCAATTTTACATTTTCGTCAATGGGCCAACACTGCCCCAAGAGTGAGATCTACAACTTGGTCATTTTATCTTGCTCCCTCTGTTGTTGTATTCTTAATGATGGTGATTTCATCTGTTCTTTCCCTCAGGGCTCCTCAGAAGCTGTCCGCGGTGCTGGAGTCGGTGGCAGAGCGCCCTGCGGTGGCCCAGCCCTCAAAGGACAAAGCAAAGGGCCCAGCGGAACCACTGCCAACACCCACATCAACGACAGCAGCTGGCCTGGCTGTGGACAGCTCGGCGGGCCTACCCACACCCACCACAGACCCTTCACAGTTGCCCGGTGAATCCCCGAGCCCCCAGGGGAAGGACCCTGCACAGCTCCAGTCTCAGTCCCAGAGCCAGCCGCGCGCCGGCCCGGCCCCCGCTGCGGGGGCGGGGCCGGGGCCGGGGCCGGGTCCCGGCATGGAATACTGTGTGCTCCTCTTCTGCTGCTGTATCTGCGGCTTTGAGTCCACCAGTAAAGAGCGGCTGATGGAGCACATGAAGGAGCACGAGGGAGACATCATCAGCATCATTCTCAACAAGGAGCAGCAGCAGCAGCAGCAGCAGCAGCAAGCAGAAGCACAAACAGCAGAGTGAGACCTGCCCTTCCCTCCCTCTCTTTATATTAACACTGACCCTGCACTCTCACAATGAGCTGCTGCCCACGAAAGTATTTCATTATGTTTCTCTTACTAGGGGTGTAGCGGTACGTGTAACGGTATTGAACCGTTCGGTACAGGACATTCGGTTCGGTCCGCGACATCTTTTCGATAGAAATTCTTGAGCGCGAGTTTTACCTGGAAAGTTTTGGTTGTTCTCTATCAGCTGTAGCAGCGCTGTCAGTTTGCTGTGTAAATAAAGCTCATGAATTGTGTCAAACTGTACGCCGACACTGTTAAACTGAAGTCGGGTTGATTAGCGGAGCGAAACAGAAACAGACTGGACATCGGGTTCTTCTCCCCACAGCGTTCAGGCAGCCTCCCGCTGCAGATTCAGACCGTGCCAAAGTAACTAATGATAGTGCTCACATCGCTGTGCTACAATGTGCCTTCACCTGTGTATTTCCAACACAGTCTCACAGCAGTTCATGAAATAGTCACGAAATTGAATCCATTTGATTCGTCTACATAAACATGAAATTTCCATTTTTTTGTGACGCGCAGCACGACTTTCAACAACGTATCTTTCGTGTATTTTCCTAGGAATGTCCAGCAACATATGACACACGTGTCAATTTCTGCTCCAGTCTTTTCAAAATAAAACTACTTTGTTAGGTTTAGGAAAAGATCGCGGTTTTGGTTAAAATAACACCTGAAGTGGCATAACTTAAATACGGAAGATACGTGACAAAAACTAACTTTACTTTACAGACATTTCTGTTATTTATTTTTGTTATTTAGGCCTATCTTTTATTGACAATATGCCAGTATTTGAGTGCGTTATCTGTTAAAGTAAGAATGATGGCCAATGAGCAACTACAGAATGTTAAAATTTAAAAATACATGAAAAGAAGTTATTTTCTGCATTTTCTTTATTTTCCCCATTGTATCAAAAACATACCGAACCGTGTCCCCAAAAACCGAGGTCCATACCGAACCGTGAATTTTGTGTACCGTTACACCCCTACTCTTTACCTCAAGGTGGTTGCGTCGGATGTCGAGGTGTAAAAATTTCACGTCTACTACACTATAGTATTGTCATGTCTCAGAATGTTCATCTGGTTCAGGTCGGTTGTTGTGTCAAAAAGTTTCAACTGTATCTGTGTTTCCATTCAATGTCAAGCAAACTTTTGAAATGTCGCAAATGTGAATTAGGCGCGTTTCAATCGACTGGTTTGAAGTGAATAAACTCGGCTACGGCGTAGTTTGATCAGAAGTTGGCACTATAGGCTGAAACCCGCCAGTAAACAGAGTAGAAGAAGAAGTAGAGGTCGCGAACCGGAAACAACACAATTGGGCAAGTTTCAGCTTTTTCAAGTCATTACAGCTAGTATAGGCATCTATTGAGACAAAGACAAGCATTCACGTTGTAGGAATATTCGAGAAGACGCCAACAGCGGAAACAGCTGATCAGTCGTGAGTTAAATGCTCACCAAGTCAGAATTTATGCAGCAGTTTTCATATCACATTTAGTACATCAATAAAACTTCCTCGATTGCGAAAAAAAAATTTTTATGCTCGCTTGAGATGGTTTTTTTCCGTTGTTGAACAAGAGTATAAGTTCTGCTTCAACAACGGAAAAAAAACACCTCAAGCAAGCATAAAAAATAATTTTTTTCGCAATCGAGGAAGTTTTATCGAATGTTGCCGTTTCCATTCAGCTTTTCTGATGCGATACGTGAATGGAAACACTTGTGAGGCTGCGATTACCGCTGTCCAACGCAGACACCTCGAACAGGTGTTGAGAAAAATGATGAAATTATTTGAGTGGCATATCCTTTTGGAAAAAAACAAAACAATGTTATAAGCTGTGTCAAACATCTTG
Organism: Sebastes umbrosus; assembly: GCF_015220745.1. Taxonomy (NCBI): domain Eukaryota; kingdom Metazoa; phylum Chordata; class Actinopteri; order Perciformes; family Sebastidae; genus Sebastes; species Sebastes umbrosus. The sequence continues at coordinate 5,668,266 of NC_051270.1, forward strand.
ACATTAAAGAGACACAAAATGTGTCTGTAGGGAAGGGATTCAGATTTCAAAAGGACAAACCCGAGCTCTAACCCAAGTTTATCTTTCAATATACAGGGACAAGTTCATACCTCACAAAACCATACAACCCCTCAAAGAAAGATTCACATATTTTCCAGTCTAATTCATATATTGACCATAAAGGCAGCTCTTTTATTGCTACTGTAATATTTAATGTATATGATCCGACACAGCTGAAGCTCTAGCCTAGTTAAGGAGGTACACACTCACCAATGCCTAAAGGCATGCATCACAGCTTGAATATGATTTTAATATTGATCAGTTTATTTTTATGCATGTTTCCGTTATGCCAATTTAAAGAGGCAAATGTTAATTATTATTTGCATATTTTTTTTGTATGACTGACTGTAATTCTATTTTTTTGATCATTTATAAAGAAACGTTATTGTTCTCAAAGGAGGCGTGGAAGTTGATGATTGTAGTCTACTGGCATCAGAGCTTTGGGTTTTAAGGGCATGTTGACAAAAGGAATGATCGAAAGGGAAGTTAGCGTAAGTCGGGCTGTTATTTTAAATGAATGGTGCCTAGATATTTGAAAGCAAGACTATGTTATATTGAATCAGACACACCTGTTTTCACTTGTGATTGTGGTGCTATAGGCTCACTTTAAGAGTTGTCACTGAAGGTATAGTCTTTTTTTTTTGTTCAGCCCATGCAATTTATGTTGTATATAATAACATTTTTATAATAACCTTTGCTCTTTTCTGTCGGTGTTTTTAAATACAAACTTTCTAGTGTCAAACGCAACTTGAAATGACTGCTGTCCCCAAGCTAACAAACATGGCTGAAATAAGAAGACATGGATGTGAAAATAAAGTTTGGAAGGCGATATGTTTTTTTTATTATTTCGTTTTTTTTAGGTTTATTGGCGCATGGTCTTCCTCATGTGCTCTCGTGTGATTGACTGTAATATAATTAATGCAGCTCTGGTATGGAAACACTCAACTCAGCGCAGTGTAATGACGATAGAACGGAAGCTTGGATCAATGAAGGCTTCGTGTTTACTGTGATGGATTGTCTCGCTGTGTGAAAGTTGTTTTTCATACAGAATGAGCGGCAGCAAATGGCTTTTTCTGAAAGGAGGAAAAATTGAAACCTAATTTCTCAAATGATGCCGACTGTGCATAAAACACCTGGTTGAATGTAAAGAAAAGGAGTTCTGGCATAGTCACCCAGATGCATGTTAGGAACAACCAAAATATGTGCGCACTTTAAAGGGATAGTTCGGGGGGTTTTTTGAAGTGGGGTTGTAGGAGGTTCTTATCCATAGTCAGTGTATTACCTACAGTAGATGGGGGGTCAGCACAATCCTAGTTTGGAGAAACAGACAGGAGTTACCGCACGGAAGCAAAGCAATGTACTGCTGTGGACAGAGGCAGCAGCAAAACATATTTTAGCCAGTAGTATTTTAGCCAAAGGCTCATCTAAAACAATATCAGTTTAAGTGTACGCTATATTTAGAATGTTTTCACCGCTTTATCTTGCCGTCAGACAGCCCTTTCCGACGGGGAACTGAAGCCGTTATATCCATCTATGCCCTCTTCAAAGCCACCAGACTCCTTTGACAAAAACTGTAATTTTACCTCGCAGAACACGAGTTGCTGCTCTACTGCTGCCTCGATCAGTTAGTTAGTTTGGTCTAGACAAGCAACTCCAGCGAGGTAAAATTACCGTGTTTTTTTTCAATGGAGTCTGGTGGCTTTGAAGAGAGCATAGATAACAGCTTCAGTTCCCAGTCGTAAAAGGCTGTCTGAGGGCAAGATGAAGCGGTAAAAATACTCTAAATATAGCGTACACTTAAGCAGGGACACACTGGGTTACGCACCCAGTGTGTCCCGGCTTAAGTGTACTTTATTATATTATATAAAAAATCCGAACTATCCCTTTAACGTTGATTCATGTCAAACTGCCATTCAGTCGGAAAACAATTGTTTCTAGAAAGCCTTGCAGGAGCATATTCCTGTTTCTGCTACAATCTTGCCTGAAAATACCCCGTCAACATCACATCGAAACATTGAAATTAACAGAAAATGAGACCTAGATTCAAGATAAGTAATATTCTTTTAAACCCATCACTCATCTCAACCCATCTAATGTATCATGCAGTCCCGTTGCGCTGTAATCCACATAGACAGAGGCTGAGGAAATTAAGATAAAATGAAATACCCACCCCCCCCACACACACACACACTCTCCACCTGGTACAACAGCTTGAAATTGTGTCTGCACACTTGTGTGCGTGTGTGTGTAGCTAAAAACAAGGATGGATGGATAAAACAAAATGAAATCTCTATCTCAAAGACCTGTTACCAACCTGGAGTTCTAATTATCATAGCAGGTTAATTATTGTCTGGGTTTTAATTTACATTTCTATGTGGCAGAATTAAAGAAGTTGATATGTCTAAATTAAAAAATAAAATATAAGTGGGATTTCAGTGCTCCTCCCGTCTGATTAACCTGGCATGCATGTAAATGAGCAGCGAGAATTACAGACTGGACAGACCACACCCACATACAGACACACCCCAGCCTCTCCTCTCACAGTACATACCGTAGTACTTCTTTTGCAGTGAGGGATTACCAATATTTCAGGTGCGCTCCTTCTCGGTTTCACTTTTAGTACAAATAAAGTGGTTTAGATAATCCGGCTAAACTGTCGGTTTGTTTGTCTGATCGTCTTGCTTTGTGGTGGCGATGTCCTCATGTTGGATTTCAGCAATTAAATGGCTTGCAATATATTTTTATTGTCAACAATTCCCACGAAAAGACCAAAACCAATGACTCATCAGTCCATCTGACAATAACAGCGAGGTGAAGTCCCGCCCCTTCCGGTGGACCCCATGGGACCTTAATTAAAAAAAATGTAACTAGTACTGGGTTGTTTATAATCTAGGACACTGGTAAAATAATGCAGTGATAATGCAAAAGAGATAATTTATATAACCCATCCACAAATCATTATATTTACAGTCTAATCCAAATATAAACAAGAATATTAGCCACTCCGAACATACTATTGGAAACAATAGTAGCTTATTATTGCCTATATCACATAAATTACATGCCTGATAACTAAACTGCAAACACTTGTTTGGCCGCAATTGTGATTATTAGGTTACAAGAAACGTTAAAGTTTCATAAAGACATACCTTTGTTATTACCACGGACATACAGTTATGTGCACGCCATGACTGTTTGATCGAGGTAAAATGCAGCCGTAGACTATATACTGGGTTATACAGCTTTAACAGGCTGCATGAGCTCCCGCTAGTGACAATCACTTTTTGGCGGACGATCACTTTTTGGCACCAGCGCCGGCAGCGCCACCAAAAAGAAGTAAACTATGGTGCTCATCCAGTTTAACGGTGTGGCTCACTGATGTGTTTTTGATAGACCGTAATGGAGATGGCACAGAGGAATAACATATATACATCAGGCTTCGGATGCGAAGACAATACTAGTAGCCCACAAGTAGGATACATGCTTTGTTGATTTTGGTCTTTTTGTGAGAATTGTTGGAAATAAGAAACTTAAATGATATCATTGGACTTATTCTTAATTTGGCGTATACAGTATTATCATAACCTACAGAAATGATGGCCAAAGCTACCAAAAATGGCATCCAAGTAATAAACTCACTGAACATACAGTACATGTTAATTGGGAATAACTCAATAACCTGATAGCAAACCAAGCACAGCAGTGTCAGCCAGACCTGTACAAATGTAACAAGTAGTCATGTCCCACAGCCTGTCAACTTGAGCTTAACAAGTGAAGACAAAAAAACACTTACAATCAAATTGTGTTGGAATTAATGTAAAGTTGAGCTAACAGCTGACAAATGCATCTTGGGTCATTCCCCTGATGCTAAATACATTATAGGCCAAGTGGGACTTTGCATGCAGGGAAATATTCTATTTGGTGTCACAAATTGCAAAAGTGTGTCAACACAGGCAGCAGCACTGCAAGTATGAAAGCAAGTGTCTGTTTACCACGTGAAATTTACACGACAAATACAGATCTACAACTTTGTGCCATATTAGCTTATTTGAAATCAAATAATTCATTGTGCCTTTTGGTTCAAGATATTATTTGTGTTGAAACTTTTCTTTTCTTCCAAAAACTTCTGCATAGCTAATTGTTCTATCAATAGATCCGTACATTGATTTGGGCACAAACTATTCAAACTAGTGGTTTTGAAGTTCGTTATTGTGAGAATATCACACCTCAGTATGGTTTCCATATATTTAAATCCACACATTCAGCAGTTTTGGGGTTCAGAGAAACAACATTAAACCAAACAGCTCTTTTTTTTTTTTTTTTTTAATTTCTAGCTATTTTACCTAGTAATGACCTCAAACACTTTCCTTCTGTAAGGGTGTACATGTTGTATATTAATACTGCAGAACCTTAAAACTGACGTTTTTAAAAGATAGAATCTATTTTTTTATGATCTTGTAAAGAAAAAAAAGAGAGAGAGACAAAACATTTTTTTTTTTTTTTGTCTCTGTTCTTATTTACTCCCAGTCTGTTTTGGGCGAACTGGTGGTTTAAGGCGAAACACAGCAAAAAGAGCTGCGTGCATTTAAACCAAAGGAGGAGGAGAAGATATAACCCATATACTGTAACTGTCCTTATCAGCGTATTTTTGTTCATATTCAATTTTGTAATAAGGTTCAACATGGAATTGTTTGAGACAGCAGTGTGACACTTGCTTTATGTTTATTTATTATTAGAACATCATAGGCAGTATTATGTCACTACTTTGCCATTGTATTTTCAGTAATAAAGACAGAAATAAATAACTGCTTTTTGTCTCTGGTCATGTTTGTGAGATGATAGATAGATAGGCTTTTGTGCTCACTGCGGCGGCCCTCCTACTTGTCGCGGCGTAACTCTCATTTTGATAAGCCAGAAGGGTGGTTCTGGCCGTTCTGCCAGGCCGCGAGTCCCATTGTCTCTGTGGTCTAGTTTAATGGGTTAGTGGACCAGGCTAGCCCATGGGTTTGCCCACTTAGCCATGCTCATATGGACATGTTTCCAGCAGAACCACGTGGAGGTAAGGGCTCACTACAATCTTACCACAGCCCGGGCAACCCTTACCCAAGTAGTTACCCTTTTCCTGGCCACGGCTCCCGTGGCTCCGGGGCTGTTTTAGCATTTAGATGTTTTTGCGTTACCGCACTGGACGCCTCGCGGCGCCTACCTCTGCCATTCCAGAATCGGGGATCTGAACCCGACTCCTTTTCAATCAGCCGGGGGTGATGTAGGCCATCGCCCTACCCTTCTGAACGGCGTTCTCCCATCTCTAAGGACTGCCTGAACCATGTTCAACTGCTGTTCACATGGAATTGTTCTCCACTTCGGCTGTCAACGTTCTCATTTGAATATTTGCTAGTATTACCAAGATCTTGGTGTAACCCTCATTTTGATAAGCCAGAAGGGTTTGTCCTTCATACATACAATTTAGGTAGAATTGTAGGAAATGTTGTGCTGATCGCAGTCATGTAACTATCAAACAAACTTACACATTTGGCTCTAGGATCCCCAAAGTAAGAGTAAGTCCAACAAACTGCTCCATAGAAAAGCAATGTTAAATCAGATGAGAAATGTTGGACGGATAGCCGGCAGCCATGTTGAGATCAAGTTGAGGAAACACCAAGCACCGCCCACCAGTTTGAGCACAGCCAATAGGAACGCTCTCTCTCGATGAAGTGGCCTGTGATTGGTCAAAGTCTTCTGTCACGGGCTAGATGTTTTAAAGCCTGAAAACAGAGCCATGAGGAGGTGCAGAAGTCTAGTTTTCTCTCAGAACACTTGAAATGACAATATGCTGAAAGATTATTATGGAATTTTTAGCCCAATAATGCAAAAACAAAAAATGTTGTCTACTGAAGCTTTAACACACCCAGAGAGATCAGTGCATGTCACAGCCTAAGAGACAACCACAACAACACATAATAGATGTAACTCACACTCTGCCTTTTATTTACTCCTCTACTTCATGTTTTTTTTGTTGTTTTTTACATTTATCCTTTGATATTGCAATATATTGTTATTAATTGTTTTTTATTTGTTTGTTTGTTTTATTGACAGAACAAACATTAATTACTTTTTTTATTGTTTTCTTCCATTTACATGCATGTTCTTTTTAAATATCTATATATTGTTTAATGGAAAATGACATTGTATGTAGTGATGTCTCTTTATGCAACAGTGGAAAGTTACTGTCTGTGTGCTCTTCGTCTCATGTAGTGGGAAAGTACTGAGTGTTGACTTTTACTGGGACGCTGTCTGAGTAAAACAACTCCTTATCTGTGTAAAACAACTCCTTTTCCTCACAGTCCCTGTTGTAAATTTCTATATAATCACATTGTAATAATCTTCTGCAGACTTTGTGTGACTCTGTATAACCAGTGCCTCTTCTTGCAAGAATAAAATACAACAAAGACATTTCATCTGTTTGAGATCTTGATTTCAACGTTCATTAGGACTCATCTTGGAATATTTTCCAGAATTCCCATGACAATTATAATTTGCTTAATGAATTGTATATATGTATACATATGTTTTTGTTTTTATTTTGTTCTTTTTTTATTTTTATTTATTATTTAATTGACGCTTTGGCAATATTGTTCACCTGACAGTCATGCCAATAAAGCAAATTGAATTGAATTGAGATCATGTCTGTTTCCTCCAGCAGCACATCTCCTGCAGCCTTGCACAAAAATGCAATGCGTCTTTTATTTTGAAGGCAGGCTCTTGTTGTGTTCCGGTATATTGTCCCCGTGCTGGTTGAACCACCCAGCTGCTGCGGTGGTGTGATGAAGCTGACCGATGCATCCTAACTAAAAGAGGAGAGGAACAATGAAAGAGCGAGGAGGGAGACAGAGAGGCAGGGAGGAATAGAGAGAGAGAGGGAGGTAGAGGAGCTGTCGGACCATCCTACCAGGAGGAGGAGGAGGGTGAGGCTTTTGTTGCTGTCAAGACAAGAAAGAAAATGTGGCGTCCATAACAGGAGCGCTCCTTTATGCAAAAATGTGCATTCATTAGACACAATAGGAGTTAAAATCTGCTACTTTATGGTGTTTGCATCACTGCTACTATCCCTACTTCATGTTAATGTGTGACGTATAGCCTTCCATCTGCAGCCTTCAGCACGGTGCTGTTATTATAGGATGGATGCATGGTGATGTGTGTCTGTCTGTGTGATGGTAGATGGGAGCTGATGTTTCACGTCATTCTGTGGCTGCGACGTGAGCAGGAAATGCAGCTGCAAGCAGGCCTGCTGCTGTCCAACCCCATCTATCTATCACACACTGAATGAATGAATGAATGCATGAATGAATGAATGGCTGCAGACAGACAGACAGACAGACAGACAGACAGACAGTGAGAGGGCTGCAGGGTTGTTGTTTGCTTTGTGCTCCAGATTGCAGGAGTAGTGCATGTGTGTGCATAGTGCATACTGGCATGTGTTAATCATGATCTCTGTGTCTGTGTATGTGTGTGTGTGTGTGTGTGCATAGTGCATATTGGCATGTGTTAATCATGATCTCTGTGTCTGTGTGTGTGTGTGTGTGTGTGTGATGATCAGACACAAGACACAAACCTCCCCTCCACTGTGTCTGGTGGTTGCAGTGTTTTCAACATGACAGCTCTGCGTCAGAGGAAGGGCAGCAAGGGGAAGGAGCCTCCTCTTGGTTCAGAGTTTCAGTCCCAACAGTCCAACTGTTGCACCGATCATCATCATCCAGACAAGATCCTGCACGGTGAGTGTAAGGGAAGCTCTCTCAGTGGGGTTTTAATGAAATGCCACCATGCATCCTTTTCATAAACACACTCTTCTGGTTAAAGTGGCAGTAGGCAGTATGTTTTGGCATCATTGGGCAAAAATTCCATAATAAACTTTCAGGATATTGTAATTCAAGTGTTCTGAGAGAAAACTAGACTTCTGCACCTCCTCATGGTTCTGTTGTCAGGCTTAAACAAATCGAGCCCGTGACGGGAGACTTTGACCAATCACAGGTCATTTCAGAGAGAGAGTGTTCCTATTGGCTGTGCTCCGGTCATGTGACCGGACTTGGCGTTCCTTCACCAGATTCGCGAGTGATTGACAGCCGTCTCTCATAGACGGCAGCTGGACAGCAGACCTCAGATCAGCTCTTACTGCTTGTTTTCCTCCGGTCTGTGAAATCTTGCAGATGCTGTTAGGAGCACTGGAGGACACAGAAGAATATGATTTTTTTCAGGTTACCTGTTTCATGTACTACTGTCACGATATAGCGACCGTTTTATAAAAATAACTTTTTTTTAATCACATATGCTCCAATATCGCCTACTTCAGCTTTAAAGGGGAAGTGAATCAGTCAACCAAGTTAAAGCTGGTTTACTAAATGGATTTCCACTCTAATGAGCAGATATATAACAAACATGACAAATGTCAGCATTTAAAGGGACTATGTGTAAGAATCAGAAATTGCTTGTTAACAGCGACACCTGTGGCCGTTAAGTCAACGAAAGTCAGCGTCCTGTTGCTCGCGCTTGTGTTTGCTCTACATAGACATGAACGAGCATCGCTCAAAACAGTGAGGTGATACACGTCAGCTAAATCCACAATATCACTCTATATTTCCATGATTGCCTGATCAAATCTTGATAAATTGTTGGGTGGAAAAAGAGAACATACAGGTAAGGCTCCAGACAAATGTTTTTCACCACCGCCCCGTAACCGTCCGCAAAAATCATTTCAACCCGCCCGGTGTCAGTTATAACTGGCAAAAATTAAAAATGTTATCCTTTTACTTTGTTATTGCATATATAGTGGTAATTTTGCAAACACAAAATTCAAATGATTATGAAATTAATTATTGTATTTTTATTTAAAGGGACTGTTTGTAAGAATCAGAAATTGCTGGTTAACAGCGACACCTGTGGCCGTTAAGTCAACGAAAGTCAGCGTCGGGCTCGCGCTTGTGCTCGCTCTACATAGACATGAAGGAGCATCGCTCAAAACAGTGAGGCGACACACGTCAGCTAAAACCACAATGTCACTCTATATTTCAGCTGCTTGGCAGTAATGTTAGCTGACCAGACCAAGGTCTCTCCATGAATCAATGCTGATCCTAGTGTTGGCTTTTCCTGCTTCAGCCTCCCGACAGCGGCTGGAGGGAACAGGGGAGACACCAGAGTTTTGGTCGGAGACGATAACGTTTCTCGCTCCGGAGCCCCGTCACTTCACAAGACACGGGAAACCTGTAGACCAAAGCTATGGTCTCCCCCGCGTCCTCCGACCGCGACCAACACTGTTTTACAAGACGGGCTTCACTAGATAGAACTTAGTGGTTTTGGTGCTTCCGTGTAGTTTGTGTTGGAGTCTTGTCTGAACAGCGCAGCCACACGCGAACGCGCATGGGACACCGACCCGCAATGATTTCTACGTGTAAGAAGTTACAAACAATCCCTTTTAAAAGAAAAAAAGAAGCGATCTTTCGTGTAGCTTTTGTGGCAAGATGAGCGCCGCCATGTTGAAGCACACTATTCTGTGATATCATGAGAACGGTTGACTCCTCGGGCCGTGAAAGACGGAGACTGAGGACAGAAGAAAACAAAAATCCTCAGAAGACATCAGTCATAATGAATTGAATCTTTTTTTTTTTACAGCATTTGCATTTTCATTTATTGAAATGAATACCATTGATATTACAAGTAACCTGTTATATTTAGTATCCAATGAGCAAACCTGATGTTGTCATGATGACTCAGTGACACGGCTTAGGGCAACATTTTAACAAAATGCAGCCATTGTGAATGTGCTTCACTATTTCTGTCACTTTTCATTTGAACAACCAAATGCAACGCTATGAATGCCCTCCAGGAGAGACCGTCTGAAAATGTGTGCAGTTATCCTCAGATTTGAAAAAATATTATGTCTCCCCCTTTCTATATGAGGGACGGTGTTGTGTTAAATACTGTGTTTCCCTGTCGATATGTGTTTACCCCAACCTAAACCTGAACCATCCCTTATCCCTACCCCTAACCACTGAGGGGGGTGCTGTCATTTTAAAGTGGAAGTGAAACAGTCAACCAAGTTAAAGCTGGTTTACTGAATGGATTATTACTCTAATGAACAATTATATAACAAACATGACAAATGCAAGCATTTAAATGAAAAAATAAGATCTGTTTGTCTTTGCTGGTGGCACTGAAAGAACCCACCGACAGGCAGTCCAGTTGCAGCTGACTGTCTCCCCGTCTCTCGTCCTCTCCCCTCTCTGATCACATGTCTCTCCTCCTCTGCCGTCTCTTTCAGACCGCTTGTTTACTCAACTTGCCGGGAGCTTCTGCTAGCTAGCAAGCAACCAGCTCGACATTAGCATAATACCAAAACTACCGTCACTAAGTCACCAATAATCATGTAATGTTGTCTGTTTTTAAAAGTTCTTAAACATTTTACTTGACAGCAATAACTTCCTGATATGTTAATGTTCCTGCAGGTGATTGGTCATGGGGAGCAATAATCTGGACATCGGTTGGTTGGTCTGTGTCTGTTGGTCTCGGCCTGCTGTGCTGTATCTACATGGCCACACTGCATGAGAACGACCTGTGGTTCTCCAACATAAAGGTAAAGGCCCGCCACTGTTACCATCTTTAGGTCAAGTCATTTTTTCCCCCTTAACATTGATGTTGGTGCTGCTAGTGAAGTGCCAGTGAGGAGGTGCACCTACACTGTAAGAAAAGATACAGCATATCTACTCAATAAAAATCTGTTCGGTATTGAGTTCATATAAATTAAATGAGTCCCTTTATAGTTATCCATTTAATATGAGTAGATTCAAATAGAAAACAAAAAAAGGAATCAACACTTAAGCAAAAATATTGAGTTGATATGAAAAACAGAAACTTGGAAATTTTAAAAATTTAAAACAAGTTAAATTAATTAAATATTCAAAAAGAGAATACACAATCAGCGCCTCGTCAACTACTTCAATCAAAGAAACAATCGTAAAAAAACCTTCATACTCTTTACAACTTGGTAATCTTTGAACTTACAAACTTGGCACTTTCAAATGTGCACTTCTCAAACTCTGCAGAAGTTGAACATTGTGTACTGACTACTTTAAAGTGTGCGCTGCGATCACAGTCTCATTTCAAGGCAGACGTTTTGCTCTTGGAGGACTGGACTTTGTTTGACAGTTTTTTGAAGCATCTCGTTCCAAGAAAAATTTTTGGAATACCTCAGACTTATACTTCAGCTGCCTGGGATAATGGAGATTCAGTGTCTAGGTCAAGCCAGGGAGGACAGAGCAATCCCTGGCAATACCTTCAAGTCCTGCGATGTCTTCCACGCCCTCAATAACAATCCCAATGTCCTTTGGGCTGTCGCTTGTAGAAGGTCCGGCCTTTGTGATCACAGTAATTGCCACTACGAGCTGTTCAAGTTCCTCCAAGTTGTCAGTATCCTGCAACAACATGAATTTGTTATCAGACTAAAAAAAAAAAAAATATTGTAGGCATATCACATCACTAGACGATACATTTTTAATAAAGGGCCTCCGTGTCAGGCATGTCAATGTGTGTGTGGATGATACATTTAAGCAACATGTCAAGTTCAAGTTCATTTGGAGCCCTTATTCACTGTTAAAGTCTCAAAGGACTTTACAAGCCCACAGTTCATAGAAAACTAAACACCACCTTCTGACCTGGACCCTCATAAAAACCAGCAGGTGTTGTCAGAGAGGCGTCAGGAACCCTGTAGGGTTCAAACAGACAACTAGTAAGGTAGGGCACGGTTGTTGGAAGTCTCCTCATTTTCTACATCCAAATGAATGTTTGACCATGTTGACAAGGGTCTCTTTGTCAATGTTAATGTTACATGATGATGATGATGATGATGATGATGATGATCTACAATTTGTTCTTGTTTTGTTAGTACCCATTGATTTCTGGGAATTATTTTTCGTCTTCTCTTAAGTAAGAGAACATTTTACGAGTGGTTGTGAGCACTCTTACCAAGATTAGAAAAAAACATCTTATTTTCACAAATTATTTGTACAATGCAACGAAACACAAGTTTTAAATTTGAGGAACATAACAAGTTTTATATTTAGTATTATTAAAGTATTATATGTTTAGAGTAATTATAATCATTGGATTATTAAAGACATACTATTGGTGCATTGATCCCAATTAAGACTATAAAAGCCCCTGGATGGTATTGCGTGTGTTCAGCTTCTGAATGGCTTACATACTGCTCTTAGATGCTTTTTGATTTTCCTGTAACACCAGTACTGATGCTCTGGAATATCACATGTCTTCTTTGTTTAAGTTTATTTAACAGTAACTTGATTTTATTACTGCTGAAGTCCTTTTTTTGGTGGCATCTCTCTAATTCTTGGGCATGTGCCAGAGTATTTGCACTCAGCACAACACCTGCCTTTAAATAGTGTTTAGGGGACGTTACCTATTGTATGCTTATACAGGCCCTTATATAGTTATGATCAGGTGGGATTTATTGTTCAGCACACCTGGGTAAGAGCAGATTTGGATGGTGAAGAATGTTTGGTGCATCTGGAGTTGACTTCTCTTATTTTTTGATTTAAGAGAATGTTGCTGCATGAGGCCCAATATGTGATGACTTGATGCAAAGCCCTTTGTCCACTGATCTTGTACCATAATGCAGTGGTTCCCAACCTGTTTTCCTTGAAGCTCCCCCCTACTTGTATCTAAGAAAAGCTGCACCTCCTCACCCATATTTCTGATGACATCACCCTTAAAAAATGTGCAAATCCTCAAACAAAATCCTCACTTTAAAGGTGATTGACTGTGGCTAAACACCAACAAATATGGATTGAAGCAGAATATTTTGTTTGATTAAAAACATGTTGTGAATTTTGGACTTACGTTTTGTAATTATTGGAAAAGTTTGGATCACACGAGTCTAATTTTGATCTTTATCTGCAACTGCACAGAAATACCAGGTTTAAACAGAATGTGGCGTACTAAGTAGCAAAGAAAACATCTTTTCAAATAGTTTTATATACAGATGTTTGTATAAATTATCCAGCAAGTGTTATTATGGTTTTATTCATACATGTGCAAATCTAATTTTGACAACCTCAGAGCAGACAAAATCTGGCGCACCCCCCTAAGGGAGGCCGGAAACCGCTGCCATAATCTATAATATGTAGATGTGTCAGTGGTTTAGGAAGGACTGTAAACCTACTGGCTGTATGTCTCACTGACAGTTTAACACCAGCTATTGCCACTGAGTTTGTGCCAGGCCAAGAAGAAGATCTGGGGATGTTTAACACATGGACCCTTTTATGTCTTTTATGAGGCCCTTGTTAAGAAGCAGCGGAGATGGCCAGATTGATGTATCTGACACTTTTGTATGGAGGTTATCTAAGGATTTGACATCCATGTGTAATATCCATCAAGCACATCACACATGTGGATATTTACAGATGGAAAATGTCTCCCGGTTTTAACATTTAAAAGGTGGAAAAAAAAATCCACAAGCATTTTTTGCTTATCTCAAGAGGAAACCTAACGCCAACTTAAGTGCCAATCAGACACATCCTATCATCCAGTGTTCTCTGTTAAAAACATGTTCCGAACACTTCATCCTGAAATGTGATGATTGTTTTTCCATGCGCTGCAGCGGATTGATTTTCGAGGCTGTTAAATGAACCACATGAAGTCCTGAAACACCGGGGCGACTGGTGGTTACACAGACCTTTTTAGAGTCTGTTCAGGGTTGTACGGAAACAGAACATTGTGCCCTGCCAGATATGATGTCATTTTTAAATCCCCCTTCCAAAGCTTCACCAACACTCTGGTTCAGACTGAGATATACATAGCAGACTTTGGTGTGGTTGACATGGCAGAACAGATTGCTCTGTCATTCATAAGTGGGGCAACATGTAAATGAATAAATGAACGGTGTTCATTTACATCTTTTCTTTTGGTTTTTGCCTAATTTAGCGGTGCAGTAATAGTCATTTGTTTTGGTGGATGAATGAGTCAACCGAGGAAAGGAATGCAGGTCACTTTGTGTGGACTGTTTTAGTCTCATGTTGTGTGGTTTGTAGGGCTGTACTGAATATACATTTTTTTTTTTTTCAAAGCTTCTATTGAGGTTTTCGAATAAAGCTTCAAATCATCATATTTCATATTTCACCCTAAAAAAAAATCCTCAAACAAGTACCTCAATTTGAATAAAGTGATTCATCGGATTAAATGAGTTAGCCTTTCTTTAATGAATGTAACTTGTCAGTGCGTGCCTCCCTGCGGGAGAGCAGTTTTTTGACCGCAGTGAAAATGTAGTTTTTGAAAGGCTAAACGTCAACAAATATAGACTGAAGCAGAATATTCCATCAGATAAAAACATGTTGTGAATTTTGGAAATGATTACATCTATCTTTTTTTCAATAGATTTTTACTTTTGTACTCAACGCTCTGGAGTTATTGGAAATGTTTGGATCACAGAAGTCTGCATGAAGCATTCCACTTGCCTGGACACAGAGTTTACTTGCCCTGGGCAAGTGTTAATGTCAAGCCATGTTCGTTGTGTAGGTATTTACATGTGATTATCATAAAGTGGGCATGTCTGTAAAGGGGAGGAGACTCGTGGGTACCCATAGAACCTATTTTCATTCACATATCTTGAGGTCAGAGGTCAAGGGTCCCCTTTGAAAATGGCCATGTCCGTTTTTCCTCACCAAAATTTAGCTTAATTTTGGAGCATTATTTAGCCTCCTTCCTAACAATGGATCCCTTAGGGTTTCCAGTTTCATATGATACTTTAAAACTGAGCCGCTACAACCTAAAAATCACAAATTGCGTTAAAGGAATTACTGGCGTTAAAACGCGTTAACACATTATTATTGCGTTAACTTTGATAGCTCTCATTTTTTTTTTTGCATATTTAAGTATTGCATTAGAAAAACTGTATGGAAATGGCAAAATTTTATAAAACTCCCTCAGTTGCGAAAAGTTTTTTACCCTTGCTTGAGGTGGTTTTTGCCTTTGTTGAAACGCTAAATGGACTGTTTCTGCTGTCTGCGTCTTCTTGAATATTCCCATAATGTGTGAATGCTTGTCTTTGTCTCCGGACAACATGAAACGTGGCCAATACTAGCTGACATGAAGTTGAAACTTGCCCAACTGAAACCAATTCCTGAAGACCTCTCTCTATTTCTTATATCGTATATGGTTAGATGGCCAAGCCGACTTTTTTCGGGTTCGCAACCTTTACTTATTCTTCTCTGTTTACTTGTGGATTACAGCCATGCAGCCTATAGCACCAACTTCAGTTTATTCGCTCCAAACCAGTTGATGGAAACAGCCTAAATCACATTTCTTTTTTTGCAACATTTCAAAAGTTTGCTTAAAGTTTGCTTGACAATTGAATGGAAACACGGCTACAGTTTGGTGGAAGTTGTTCTCTGCCCTCGAGGAGTGATGAGTTAAAACTAGTGACCATAGCGGATAGCAGAGTTTTATTTGTACATATTGGTTCAGATTTTGTGGCAGCATTATCCTAATTACAGAACAGGCTTTCCTTTTAGTGAAGACACAGAGCGGGGAATGAAACAAAACAACTGAGCAGACAGACCCTCTAAAATCTTCGACTTCGAGAATTTGTCTCATCTGTAACTCGCAGCACCAGCCAGGTGCTTCATCTGTTTCTCATGCAAATGTGAAATGACCCACATAGAGGCAATCTGCAGAGGATAATTTGTGAGTTTTTGTCACAGAGAGACAGAGCAGCACGTTGGAGTTAATTGAGCGGATTCCGTACGGACATATTTTTTGGTTCTGTGCTGTTTTTTTTTTGTCTGTCTGTGTGTGTGTGTGAAGAGAAGAGGCAGACAGATGCTTTCATTCATAATAAATGCAAGTCACTTTACAGACCTGGCGAACATTTCCCTGAAATGTTCCCACATAAGTGGGCTCCTGGCTGACATCATCGCACATTGCACGCATATGTGGGTGTGCATGTGTGTGTGTAGTGTTTCCTCCTGTTAATGCTATCAAAGCCTCTGTTTTAAGGCTGCGTTCACACGGAGCCGGCTAAATCTGAAAATGCTGTTTACATGTGAAAACAAAAAAAAAGCAAAATGCCCAAGCAATTAGTTAACAGCTAAATCTCTTCTTCCAACACTTGATACAAAACTAACCTGATAATGCAACATTGTGAACAACAAATCCAGGTTGAAATCGGCAGAAGGAGAGCTAGTAATGTTTAGTAGCCGATGAGCAGCACTGTCCTGCCTGGCTAAATTACATGTATGATTACATGATGCGTTCAAACTATGTTCAGTTAAAATGAAAAAAAAAAATTGAATAGGAGAATGTACATTCTAACATTATCATGATGTGTTCAAATGTAATCTTATAAAAAGGATTTTTTGGCAAGAAACTTAATAAATCCAGTTGTTTGTAGGAGATGTTTTCACAGCAATATAAAATAGACAGTAGAGAGGGAATCATGACCCTGTTTAACTTCTTAATTCTAGCTCTAAGCAGCTTATAATACATCATTAAAACTACTAATGCCAAGGTTTTTTTTTTAATCAAAGCAAATATTTAAATAAAAACACAATCATTTATTTCCTAATCATTTGAATTGTGTGTCCACTATAGATTAAATATCAAAGGCATTTTTTTATTTTTGGCAGTTTAAACTGATATCGGGCCGGTTGAAATAATTTTTCTGGACGGTTCCGGGGCGTTGGTGAAAAATATTTTTCTGGAGCCTTGAGAGGGATCGATAACGGAAGCGGTATCGACAAAATCGTATAATTTCCCGTCCTTAGTTCAGACAGACATTAGCACAGCTCTCATCATGCGGCAAGGCGCTGCATTTGCCAATCAAATTTGTGCAAGAGCATATTCCGGTTAGCTTACTTTTTTTATATTTGAACGGCATATTTGTTCTGTTTATTTTGCAATTGCAGAGACGGAAGATAAAATGTTGACATGATGGATCTATTACTGTCTTCTTAACTTTACTAGTACACATTCCCCCGATGTGTCTGACTCTGGAGACCGTTTTAAAGCTCAGTTTTGAGGTGGCGGGGACGAAGGACCAAAATGGAAGGAAAAAGATTCATGTTCATATTTAGCCGGTTTAGTGTGAACCTAAATACAAGTCCACCTGCAGCATGTGCAAGATTGTCCAGCGAAAAAACACTTTTCCAGCACTTTTCCAAGCCACAGCAAATAGTGTAAAATGTACAGCCAACATGCTGCTCAGACGCTCGTGGCTACAGTCTGACCTTACCTTGAACTGCTTACTGTTGCTCCCTCAGCTAGTTGAGATTACGCATTTTGTTTCCTGCCCTTAGAGATCCACTGTCTGTCTCTCTCACTTTCCCTTTTCCACTCACACACACACACACACACACACGCACACATGCTGTCTTAAGGGTGTTCAGGTCAAGTAGGATGGAAAAGGACCGTGAAACATGCTGGAAAGTAATTTGTGAGTTTGGGGAGTCCTGCCCGCTCGCTGTTTGTACTTTGCGGTTTTGTTGCGGTCTGACCTGACCCTACGTGACTGATGGTATCAGAATGCTGGCGGTCTGTGGAGAAAGCTTTTGTTGAACAGAAAGGGGACTGGTTTTAATAATCTCACATGTGGCATCCTCATCCATTGTGTTGCAGAGAGCGGTGTTAGCCTCAGGTTAAAGGGTCTGGAGGGTTTATTAAGTTCTTCACACTCTCTCTCTCTCTCTTTCTCTTCCTCACACACACACTTCCAATACTTATTATCACCAGTCCACGTATATGAAGTGAGACAGCTGGCTCAATCTGGCTTCTTGAATCCATCAGGTGGGAAGCTGTCCACGTCGGTCCTAGTGCAGAGTTATTTCAGACGTGCGCTCACAGCTTGACGTCGGTTCCAGATCCACAAACCCCTCTGACAAATGTTCCCCACATTTTTCCGAACGATGTTCCAACATGTTTCCCTCGCTTGTCCCCACCCCCTTCCCCCCCCACTCGCCCCCCATCTTATTCTTTTCCTGTGTGTTTTTATAGACAAGAGGTCACCAGTAGTGACTCTTCTTTTCTTTCCCTCCCTCTGGCTGCTCCAGTTTATCTACAGCCCAGCCTGTTGTTCGGAGACTTGCTGTGGCTCAGTGTTGCTCTCCTCTTTCATACGTAGTAGCTGATTTGTTGAGTTCCTTGTTTGAGTTCTGGACGGCATAAAGCAGAGGGAATACGATGCGAGGCCAACGCTGGACGGACCCTCGCTTGGATTCTTCAAGCACCCAACTTATTCAAAGAGCCACAAAGAGGAAATGGTAACAGAGAGAAACAGAGAGAAGAGGATCAGTGCCTCCTGAGAAGTGAACTGTCTTTCAGGGTAATGAGCAATGTGTGAACTTGTTAACTAGGCCTATTCTCTTTGACCTTAATTTAAACTGCGGATTAGCCATCTCATCAGAGTTCTTGGTGAAAAGCCAAGGCTTGTTTTGCCTCGAGCAAAAACTCAAAAGAAGGATTGGGAAGGAAACTAGCTGCTCATTCCCTCGGAGAAAGCTTTTTGCATATTTCCTTTGGCAAGGAACTCGAAGCGATTAAAAAGCTAATTTATTTGGACCGACTTCAAGAAAAGAAAAACACACCGCATTTACATTTATTGCAGTAATGGATTTGGATCAGTTCTATAGCTCAGCCCAGGAGCATGCTGTTTATCTACCTGAATTCAGCTCATCAAAGGATCCAAGACTGTATTGATAATCTCCGTCTTCTCAGGCAATGGAGCTCCGTAAGAGAGTTAAGCTGAGTAAGCTACAACATAATGATGGGGATGAGAAAGACGCACCGGCTGAAGGGAGATGCGGCGGTAACGTGACGCGGGGGACGGAAAGGTCCAACGCCACACAGGAGGGTACGGGGGAGATTTCTCCGCTCAGAGGATCCGGCGCTTGTTCCGGTTCAGGCATTCTACCCCGGTGGCCTTGGCGACAGTGCGTTTCCATGGCAGCCGGGCTGTTATTAGCCGGGCTGCTGGCACTGACTCAGGCCTGGTGCGTCAACGCCATACACGAGAATCTGCTGTGGTTCTCTCAGCTCACGGTAGGAGTTATTACACTGTGTTAATTTGAAACTTTGATGCACGTCACAGACGAGCTCTCGCTCACAGTAACAAGCCTGCAGTATAAGTTCCAGGGGTTCAGTCGGTAACATGGCGCAAATAAAAACTGTCACACCCCTCAGCTGTCCAATCTCAGCGCACAGTAGGAGTTTGTCTGGTGACTTAAATAAGCATCCTGCTGGGCCTCAGTTAGAGGGATAGTTTGGGTGTTTTTAAAGTGTGGTGGTATGAGGTTTTCACAGTAGCTGACGGTCGGCACGCCTCCAGTTTGGAGAAACAGACAGGAGTACCAGCATGGGAGCAAAGCAGGATAGTGCTGTGGACGGGGCCAGCAGCAAAAAATATTTTAGCCACCTAAAAGTAAGGGATCAGACGGGGGACTGAACGGAAAATGAAACTTATCTATGCTCTCTTCAAAGCCAGCCGTCTCAGATGACAAAAACAGTTTAGATACGTTTCACTATCAGTTCAGTTCACCATCGGAAAATATTCTAAAGAAAGTGTACACCTATATAGCGATTTTTTTTTTAGGTGGGCCTTTCTTTTAGGTGGCTAAAAAACGTTGTCAACAGCAGTACTTTGCTTTGCTCCCATGCTGGTACTCCTGCCTGTTTCTCCAAACTGGAGGCGTGCCGACCGTCATCTACTGTAGGTAATACATGGACTATGGATAAGTACCTCATACCTCATGGGGACTTTTATTGTGAAGAATTTATAGGAAATGAAATGTGTTTATCACACAATTAGCTTTGTTAGTGGCTATTCTTCAATAAAATCAAGTCTACTAATACTGTGATAGGAATAGTTAGCAAACTTAAAAGGTGTATATTTCCTCAGCCTAATAGGTGCAACACTGTGATTGAATCATAGAGTCAGGAAGATGTCAGTCAAGCATAGCTTGTACATGCCCACTATGTCCCAGAAAGAAGCCTCATTAATGTACGGTGGCTGTGGAGGGTCATAAGGGTGAAAACTCACTTTGTTTTCTATCAACATTGTTTTCACACTGTGTTCACAGTGCCAGTCTCTGTTTTTAGTGAAAGGGTTCATCATTTCTTCCTGTGTGTTGTACCGCCCAGCAGCGTACCAAACACAAATATGTATATAAGATGTTAGGACTCTGTGTTATGAACTAGTGATTCTCTGTTGTGCGCCTCGGGTCTTAAAAGTCCTGCTGGTTTTGACTCAATTAATCAGCGAATGGTTTAAACCAGGAGGTGAATTAAATGAACTAGCTGGTGGGAACACCTGCGTCGGTCTGGGTCGCCGGGACACTGAGAACTCCTGTGTAGTTACCCGGTTGTAGTTTATCCTCCCTGAAGCTATAGAAGCAACACCTGCTGTCAGGTAACTACAGGCCGGGTATGATGATCTGCAGGATACCGAGGACCGGAATTAAATAGCAAAGCTAATATAACTCAGCCATCAGTTCCATTTAAGATGATGAGATTTAGCTGTAAAGGCCTTTATACACCTTTTTATAAACAAATATTTTGCATCAAGACTTTTCATACCGGCAGCGAGGCAAATTTGCAACCTTTGCAACAATTTTTCAATAAAAGGTTCGAATAGATTTGCTCAGGCAAAGGCCAAAACCGGGATCCTATTGATCCAGAGCAGCGTCTGGCACTCTATCTGAGGTAAATTATGGTAAAGCCTAAACTACTGTAAGCTATTTAAGTTTCTTAGAGTGAATTTGCCTCTGGTAAACAGTTATGCAGTGTATATATCTAGGGCTTTTATTGTGAAAGGTAAGAATGGAAGGAGTGGATCTGGTCTGCGCTGCCTTTGAGGGTTCAAAGGAGTAATACAGTTTGCCGTCTTCGGACAACAGAGCCTCGGTGTTGAACGTATTGAATATGTCCCTTCCGCTCAATGTGATTGGTTGATGCCTTTATTCGCGGTGTGAAAGCACGGTGTGAAATTACGTTGCTTTTTTGCCGCATAATATTCACGTTCTCTGTGGAAGTACTCAGGACAAAAACAACAGTTCGGAAAAAATATATTAACGTGCAAATTAATCGCACAAATAAAACGCCCCCGGTGTGTAGAGGCCTTAAGGGTCAACCGTCTACAGGCTTCAAAGGGACATTAAAAGATGGTTATAATATCGTCCATTTTATGTACAAAATGTATTTGAATAAAGCTTCATGGTGGATTTGTGTCTTTTTCAGACAAGTTTTAATGCAAATGGAAATCAGCAGGGCTGTTCCATTTAGTGTCATTTGGTCAATGAATCAGTTGTTAAGGTTTTTTTTATGTCCATTAGTTCTTTTGATGGTCTTTTTATGAAGGATGAGATTTTAATCACAAGTCATTACTGGAAAAAAGATGACACAAATGGCACTGTAATAATAGTCTAAATATGCTTTTTAATAAGCAGATTTCGCTCAGCGTGACCACATTCAACTGTGCAGGGACAGTAAATACCGCAGAGTTTCCGTTAAATCACATCGCCGAAATGTCAAAGAAATATATCACTCTAGTTAAAGAATTTCTTTAAAGCCGAGCAGCACAGCTGTAAAAACTATTTACAAACTGAATGTGATAGATTGATGATTGAGTTGATATTCTGCAGCTGGTTTGTTCTCTGTTTTTACCTCTCCAGTGGAACAGTAATCATGCATGGCAAGCAGGAAATCTCTTGGGAAGACATCGTCTAAGCACACACATACACACTGTGTTACCTGTCTCATTGTTAATGTTGAGGATTACGAGTGTATTAGCTGCTTTGCCTCTATTCTCCATGTTTCTGTCATGCTTTGCCAGGATATCTGTTTTCCATATTTCAGAGAGAACAGAAGTCTTTGGTTTCATGCAACTAAAATCCCCCTTTTTGCTTTCAGGAAGTGGAGCGGGAGATCTCCTTTCGGACGGAGTGTGGACTGTACTACTCCTACTACAAGCAGATGTTGCAGGCCCCGTCCATACAGGAAGGTATATTACACTATGTTTATGGTGATGCCATTTTTTCTGTGCATATACTATCCAATACCAGCCAGTCCATTTATGTCATCCTTGATTTTCTGAGTGTAATTGACTTGTTTGCTAAACCCCCTCACCCAAACAGTGATTGTCTAATCACCGCTAAGTAACCGTAACAAGGTACAGCAGTCCTGTCAAGCTTTGGTTTTCTCCACATGCTGAAGCAATGTGCACAGGGTTCTACTGTTTAGAGTGGGGCATATTTTACAAAACCAAAAACACAAGAGCAAAAGTGTAAGGAATGGATTATGGATTGGTGTGTTTATCCCTGACCAATTTGGTGCTCTAGGCAAGATTTGAGTTGGTGCCCGTTGCATCGCAGCCAATTCCACCATCAATCATTGTGTTCATACACAGAAACTGCTTTATGTCTTTGAGATTAAGCCATGCAGATCACACTCAAAAGAAAAACTGTATTTCTCAAAATGATGTTGTAGGTTATTCCCCAAACACCTGAAAAGTCTTTAATCTTTCCATTAGGAAGGGGAGTAAAAACTCTAGCTCTTTATTAGGGTGATGCTTCGGGCAACCCAGAAAACATGGCTGATTTACTAGGCTTCATATTTATGTTGTTGTGGGCTTTTTTGTAATATTTGGAAATAACAATATTAAAATAGTATTAGTAACAAAGTTAAACAATTTGAATCTATTTCCTCCCCTCATTTGGGGCGCCCCTATAGAGGGATGGCGGCCCTTGACAATCGCCTATACCGCCTATGCCTGGGGCTGGCTCTGGTTTATCTGATTTAACGTAAGTTTAACTGCAAATGTTAGCAAGTCTGGCCAACTAGCTTACTGACGGGCCCAGACGTCAGTGTGTGGAAGCCGGTCCTGGATGCTTCAGTTTAGGCTAACGCTATAGCAGCTCTGTCATGCTCTTTATTAGATTCGGGGATGTTTACATCCCTGCAACTCCAGTCAGTGTGACCTGAGAAAGGGTTACATTTGCCAAACACATGTACTTGTTCGTTCTCACCCTAAAAGCTTTTTCTTTTGTGAAGTGAAAACATTCTGTTTGAAAATACAAAGAAGTGTGCCAGCGAATGAAGTAACAGTCTGATCGTACATTTTTCTTTGTCATATTTATAATACTAGGATAACACTACCTCTGCACTGGCAGGACAATGCTGTTTCTTTATTTAGTCTTCTATGTGGATAATCAACTGGTGAGGAGCCTGACCTTTTAGCATGATGTCATTAATCTAGCTATAAAACACATATTAAAGTCCCTTTTACAGGATTCTCGCTTTAAAATGAGTCAGCCAGAATCCCTAAAAGCCAGCCAGAGATTATGTTTTCAACCAACTAATGGAGCTGAATAAGGGAGCTCCAGCTGATAGAATCTGCCACGGACAGTATTTTTGTGAAACTACTATAGTTATTGCAACATGGTCTTATGATATCTCAAAACAGCCAATCTTGACATTCTTTCTTACACGGATAGAGACACCAGACGGCTGTCTCTCTTCCCACCCTTACAAGGAGAAAGAGACTTTTTTTCCCTCCCATGTTCCAACCAGACCAAACAAATCCCTGCAGTTTGTCGTGACGCACAGTCTGGGCTGAGGGAAAGTGGTCTAATTATTTGTTCCCATTAACATGTAAAATTCCTAGTTGGAAACAGGCCTAATTTTCCACAAAGCCAAATAATTGAGCTGTAGGCTAATCAGTTGAAGAACTGGCTGACCTCCCTTTCTGTCTCACTCTGCATTCATTTCGTTTTCCTGTCAGCAGAATGACTTGATGTGCAGAAACTACAGTGACAGTTTTAAGGGTACGGGAGGGAGGGGATAAATACAGGGATGGCATAATGGAGAGGAAATGAAATGAGAAAATACAAGATTGATGTATGCAAGGAAAAAAAGTGAAATGGGAGAAAGCAAGCAATGACAGAAGGAGGCGTGAATAGAAAAATGGAACGAAATATACAGAAGCATGGATGAGAGGAGAGGTATAAGGACAGAAGGGAAGGATAAAGGAGCTAAGATAGGGAAGAAGAATCAAGGAGGAGAACGGACGTTAAGGAGGAAAGAAAAGGGAGAAAGCAAAAATGACAGTTTGAAAGAGAGATGAAAAAGGAATGAATGAAGTGGAGTGGGTCGTGTGTGTGGGTAGTAATGTGTATGTTATTTATGGAAAACAGTGCTGGTTTTCATGGTCTTACACGGATCAAGAACACAGCAGTGATCGTTCTGACACTTCCCAGCCTGCAGCAGAAACTGCAGCCCTCTGCTGCGAGGTTGGTGTCACGCTTTGTTCCAGTCAAACCAAATACATAGTAATGATACTGCACCCTGCGCCCAATTTGGAATTATGACACCAGCGTGTCTACGCCGTGCTCATATAACGTCAGTACCGGTCGTTTTGCATGCCACGATAAAGGAGAAATCTGGTTTGTTACAACGTGGGTCTTATTTTAATTGTAATATTGCCTATAGCGGCTTTAAAGCTTCTTTGGAAGAACTTCCTCATCCGTATCGGGATTTCCTGCAGGAACTTGTTTAGCAGAGGTAATATACCAGCCAGATCTTGACGCATCTCCTCTCATGATCAATTATTTAGTCAATGTCAGCCTAAACTATAGCCACCCTCAATTGGATTTATGACATTTGCTGTGTGAAATAGCTCCTTGTTTTTCCCCCTCCGAAAGGTTAATGTTTTATTTCATAAAAAGAATATAAATTTTACGACGTTAGTGGAGATTTATAGGCCTTATAGGCTACCTTCAGATGAGGCGGGGTGCTATAAAACACTGCTGGAAACCCTGACATATTTAGATTTTTGGGGAGAAGAAGCAGTGCAACAGTACTTACTTATTTTAATTGAGCAAAGGAAGTGATGCTTGAGGGCTCCCAGGGCTGAATGCTCTGACGGGTTCAGACATCCATTGTGCTCTCAGCAATTACGGAATTAAATTCCAGCTGAACAATCGGTTGTGGTTTCAGGGGGTTGACAGAAAATTTCCAACACTTTTATTGTTCTTTAACAGCGCTGCGCTCTGTAAATGAGCAAAGTGAGCTTTTGAGAAACATGAATCATACCCGCTTCCTCCACAGTAATAATTGTTATCAGTCTGTGTCACCGTGGAGAAATGGTGGCATTTTCAAAGTGTGCGTGCGTGTGCGTGTGTGTGTGTGTGTGTGTTCACAGGGCTCTCAGAGTTGATCCATGACAACTTGACAGAATCCAAGAGGACCATTAATCTCCTGCAGCGAATGAATATCTACCAAGAGGTCTTTCTCAGTGTTCTCTACAGATTGTTGCCCATACAGGTACCACATCACTCAGCTGTCAGCTGTTTACAATTGGCTCATAGAACACAAAAGATTAGAGTAATGACCGCCGTGATTACAAAAATGATTGACTGTGTCGGTGACTTTACTTGTCATTTCTTAAATAAAGCATTCTCGTTGTGTGAAAAATGTAAAAAAAAAAATATATATATATATATCACACTCCAATATTTTCATTATTATTAACCAAGTTTCCTGGCACTGTTCTGAATGATAGCCATATTAGGAGGGCTGTCAGGTGTTTGAGGTGCTGTGGCATTTTACATTTTTGGTCTTTTGTAGCTGACACGGCTTGGCACGCTCGCACTTGTCACACTGGAGGAAAAGGTTTCCGTATTGGCATATCAATTAACTGAGAAACAGTTACTTAGCTTCCTCAGAGAGCTCACTGTGACAAGAATGCCAACGAGTGAAATATCAGACCAAACTTTGAAAATGCCACAATGTTCCTGAGTGCCCGAGTCAGTCGCTGTCACTGCAGTCAACTCTGTTCATTTACAGCCCTAATGAACTAATGGTCTCTGTGTGTGTGTGTGTGTGTGTGTGTGTGTGTGTGTGTGTGTGCGGCCCAGTCTTATCTGGAGCCAGTTTATTTCTACATTTACACAGTGTTCTCACTCCAAGCTGTGTACGTGATCGCTCTGTACCTAACAGCGTGGCTCCTGTCGGGTTCCTGGCTGGCTGGCACGCTCACAGGGATCTGGTACATCCTCAACAGGTGGGTAATAACTCTGCGTTCATGTATAAACCATTTTTTAAATTGCAATATCACTGCAACGACCATTGCTTATTTATGTGACAGGAGGGGATACAAAACTTTAAAATGAAAAAAAAAAAGACAAAAATAACCCTTACATTTTACCATGTTTGTGCCTCTGTGAGTTTGGTTCAGTATTACTTAAGTTCTGTACTGAGTCCAATCTGTTTTATTATTCTATTCTTTGTGAAAATTCACAGTATAAGACAAAACTGAATTAATTACGTGGGTGCAATGAATAGCGCTAGTCCCAAACGGAGCTAATGAATGAATGACATTAGCAAGAAGCTTTTGTTTAACTGCCTAGAGCACAATCACTACTGTCTAATCTTTCCTACATCCTTTGTTTTGCAACCTTCACTGATTCCAAACAAATAACAGTTAGAAAAGGAAAAATTAAGTGACTAGAGTTTTGGCATCACCCGTACAGTTGTGCATCTCTTAATCTCAGGATATGCATCTTCAACAGTTATTAGCCGTTAGTCCTGTCTGTCGTAATGACATTTTTTTTTCTTGCTATTAGTAGTATTTTAACATTTTACAGAGAGAAAGTACCATACAACTCATAGAGATGTCTGATCTTAGTATTTGTTGTTAACACTTTAGCTGCCATGTTCTGCCATTTCAAGTATATGTGATCAACATCAAATGATCCACACTCTCTCCAACATATATGACGTATGTGCTGTTTAACTGATTACTTTAAACCTTGGGTATGATTTTTTTAAAAAAGAATCTAATTTCTTTTTCAGGAAAATTTCTACTTGTCAGTGAATTTGTGTATTTTTTATTTTATTTTATTTTTAATTTCCATCCCTATCTGAACTCTCTGTTTTTTTAGTTATTTTTCCCATTTCTCATTTTTTTTAATTTTTTATTTTAGTGTTTATCATTAGTGATCAACCCTTGATGTTATGCTGGGATTATGTATTTCCTTGTATGCTTTGATGATTAATTGGATCACATTATTTACTTCCGTGGAGAAATCTGTTTTGATGTCTCCCTTGTAGTAATCCCTTAGTTGCATCTATGTGTATAAATTCATGTGTCCCCAAATCATAAACCTCCAGCTCTCAACACGCTAAGCTGTGGTTCGAAGTCTAAATCAAATCAAGACATTTTTAAAGTTACTGTCATAATCTTTTAATACATTTATATCTTTCTGCATCACTTTTCAAGTCTTTATATATATATATATATATGATAAAAGTGATATCGGCACACTTGGATCTATGCGGCGTACACTTTATTTGAGCTTTCGGTCTAACAGCCCTTCATCAGATCTTTATATATATAAGAGCAGTCAAATTAACAGCCTAAGCGTGGTTATGCAGGTCATCGTTGAGGTCAGCAGTGCAGGAAAGGTCACACTGAATCATGATTTCTTATACACTAAGTCAGTTTAATGAACCACCTCAGCAGCAAAAATCTGTGAACAAGGCAAATGTAATAGATTGTAGTTCTCTAATGTCAGGTGTGCATGCAAAGTTTTTATGGAGGTTTATTTTCTGTCATGGTTGAAAGAAATTGTTCCAAAATAAAGTCCCCCTAAACTGTGTTTAAATGTAGTGTGAGCAGGGTTAAGGACTCAGTTTCATGTGGTAAATTGCCTTCAGTTACACGGAAAGATTGATGGCAGATGAGTTGCTACAACTACAACTATTCAAGCTTTTATTTTGGTATAAGTGAAGTAAGAGGGTGGTAAGTGATTCAGTCTGTTGAACTTAATGGGTTAAGGACTATTGGACGTGCTAAATGTGTGGCCTGTGGTCGGGCTGGAACTCATTTGTGCCCACTGAATTCAGACTGTATAACAGCAGTGGAAATCACAGACTATGACATCACTTGGACCAGCCAGTCTGCTTTATTTTAACTCATTCCTCATCAACAAACAATCCACAGGACGTTGCAAACAGTGCGACATGTTTCACATTGTTGAGTTATTTGTTGTGAGTTGGACATTTTGACAGAATTATTTTAAATTGATTTCCACCATCCACCTATGTCTCTCTCTCTCCGTCCTATTAGGGTAGATACCACTCGCGTGGAGTTCACCATCTCTCTCAGAGAGAACTGGTCTTTGCCCTTCCTAGCGCTGCAGGTCGCCGCTATCACCTGTTACCTCAGGCCTCAGCTCAGCGCTTTACAGCAGGTACAAACACACCCACACTAAATCAAAGCTATTGACTACATACGGTAGATCGGCCTTGACTTAGCACACTCAACCCATCTGCTCCACTTTAAACAAGTGTTTGTGTGTGTGTGTTTCCCTCCTCAGAAGGTGATGGTGTGGTTGATGTACGTGACGACGTTCTGTTTCTGTCTGACGTGGCAGTTCAACCAGTTCATCCTGCTTGTTCAGGCTCTCATCATATACACCCTGGACTGTGTCGACTTCTTAACAACTACACAGGTACGCATCCAAGAAGGACCAGATACTTAAAGGGTCAGCTCCACGGATATATTATAAGAACTGAATTCAATGTGATAATTTATCATCTTTCAATGGAATGAAATCATATATATCGAAATATATCTAAACTGATAATAACAAGCACACTCAAACTTGACAGAAAATCCGATTAAATGAGAAAAACACTCAGTTCTTCTCATGTGTCAAGTCTTTAATTCACACAGGAGTATACAAAAATAGGCTTTACCATGTGGTTATTTAATCTACACTATTTATTTATTGAATTACCTGAAAACTATGGAGGACGGAACCTGCCAAAATAAAAAAATTAATATGTCATTAAATGTAGCAAAAATAATATTGAAAATAAATCTAGCTATTAATTAATTAATAAGATGTGACATAAATTGATATATCTGTTTTAATTTGCTTCTTTATTTATTTATCTTTGTATTAATTCCCTTATTTATTTACTCTGCTGCTTAATTGTCCCTTTTATTTATTTATTTATTTATTTATTTATTTATGTATTTATGACACATGCTGTGACCCCATGTTGACAAATGTTGAGTGACAGCACCCTCATTTTCGTAATGAGGCTGAAATGCATAGAGAAATATATAAAGAAAAGAATACAGAAATAAATAAGTTTGGGGACATAAATAAGGGGTGAAATGCAAAGGGAAAATCGTGCATAAATAAGTAGATAGATGCAAAAAATACATAAATAAATACATACATTTAAGAATAAATATAAAGTGAATAAAAAATAAGTGCAAAAATAAATAAATAATAATAAATGAAAAAAATAAATGAAAAATGAAAATGAATAAATTAATTTGAAAATTAATAAAGATTATACATACATAGATACAGGAAAATTAAACAGAAGAATAAATAAATAAGGGAATTAATACAATAATCAATAAATAAAGAAACAAATTAAAACAGATATACATTTGTGTCACATTTTATCAATTATTTAATGGCTACATTTATTTTTAATAATATATTTGCTACATTTAATGACATATTTATTTATTTATTTATATATTTATTCATTTATTTTAGATTTTGGCAGGTTCCGTCCTCCATGGAAACATGCTATTTCGTGATAGATATCGTTATCGAGATATGAAATGAATTATATCAGGATAGAAGAATGTTGCCATATTGCCCAGCCCCATTGAAGTCAAAAAAGGTTTTCTATCTTCTGATAGCTTTTGTCCTTTAACCTCAGTACTTGGTCACCACTTCTTCTCACTTCTCACTTGAAAAAGATTTGTTTGTATTTTTGCCACTGTTTGCAGGTATTTATACACTATAGGAAGTATACTGTTGGTGTCTGAAGTCATGTGATACGGAGGACACTGGCTTGCGATTCACAGCACTATGTGTGTGTTTCTCTAGGTGACCACTCTGTACCTTGTTCAAGTGAGCAGTCTGCTGAGCGTGTGGCTCCTCCAGTTCTGTAACTCCATGATACTGGGATCACTGGTCCTGAGCTTCATCGTAGCCGCGCTCTTCATCAGACACTGCCAGGTTAGTGCGTGCGTGTGTGTGTGTGTGTGTGAGAGAGAGATCAATACAGAGAATACAAGGGAGAGTTCGAAATGAGAAACGGCAGGACCTGGGAATATAACACTGTTAGTGTATCAAAGTCACACAGAGAAATATCCAGACAGTTGCGGTAGCTTGTTTACAAAACACAGATGGAAGATTAACCTGCACGGCGTGAACAAGCCCGTGTTGCAGTCTGTTTTCGCAGAAGATAATTCCAATTTGTATGCCGGAGACACGTTTTCCTGTCAGGTCTAAATGTAATTTAGTCAAATCAGATCTTATCACAGTAACAATTACAGAAACATTTAATGTGACAGGATGAAAGTGGAATGGAGACGCAGATGGAGGGAGGTTCAGAACCAGAAATTGGAGAAAAAAGATTTAATTTCTGGCTTTAGATAATTTGTATACGGTAGCACATGCTCTTATTGTGAAATGTTTCATTAAAAACGGGCATGTATAACCCATTCTAATATGTTTTAGAGGTGTGGACTCGAGTCAGTCTCGACCTATGAATCTGATGATCTTAGACTCCACTTGCAACTCCACTTGCACTTTACCTATTGGCTTGGAATGACTTAATATCCTCCAAAGTCCAAACATTAAAATATATATTGATATTGTAATAAAAAAGACTGCAGCGTATCAACTCTTAATTTCCCAGACAACAGATTGAACTTTTCTGTTTTAATCACAATTCACTGGCTTAAATGAAAAACTTCTTCGACAGCAAATTCAATCAGCTGTAGCTGATTAATATTAATGGCCAAATTGAAACGTTTGGCTGCCGTCTGGTTAATGTGCAAGCTGGTGTTCGTACTCAGCCAAACATCATTAGTCAGATAAAAGAAGCATCAGTTTTGTAAGATGACTTTATTATCACGAGAGGACACTGTGTTTTTGTAGTTCAACAAGATCAACAATGGCTGCTTTATATCAATTCCAGTTGTCTGAATCTCTGTTCAACTTTCATTCATGTGATCAACTTAAAGAGCAACTCCAGTATTTTTCAACCATGTTTTTGTGTTTAAGGGTGCCCTTCACACCTAACCTGTTTGGTTTGGTTAAAACAAACTCAGGTCCGTTTGTCCGGTTAGTATGGTTTGTACAAGCAAACCAACCGCAGGATTTTATGATAGCAGATATGTGATTTTAGCAGCATTTCAAAAGCTAAACTGCCTGCTAAAACTTCCAAAAGATCGACAGCGACCTGTCGGATTTTTAAGAGGTTAATTAAAAATCGCAAGTTGCGTTACTGCAGTAAAGAAATTAGTGACGTTAAAACGAATTTGCGTTATTATTGTGTTAACTTTAACAGCCGTAGTCTAGATTAATAGTAAAATGCATGTACCTGACACAGGGTGTGATCCGGTGAAGATGTATGTGCGTATATGCTTTCGTCAAATTTCTAAATATAAAACTGCACTGTGAATATAAAATATGTATTATTGACGAATCTCTCGTTGCAGTCCGGTCTGAAGACGGGAAGCCTGCTGGTTCGTCTGGGCAAGCTGCTTCTCCACAGCGCCATGGTTCTCCTCCTCACCTTCACCATCAACTATCTGGCCAAGGTGCTACTCTCATCTCATCTCGTCTTCCTCCCCTCCTCCTCTCCTTCCTCTGCTCCTCCCTTTCCTGTTTTACTACTGCTGCTTCACCACCACCCCTTGTCCCCCTACACCTCTCCCACCTCCCTCTACTGCAGCCCTCCATCATGTATCTAAAACTCGTAAGCACGATGCAATCTCACCATATGATCTCAGCTTGGTTTATTTACTTATTTATACATCTCAGCATGCTGATATTTTAGCCGTGACAACATGACCTTATCTCTTTGTGTGTGTGTGTGTGTGTTTACAGAAAGCACTTCAACTCAGATCAGACGAACACATCTTTAAATTCATCAAGTCAAAGTTTGCCTTGGGGCCGACGAGGTATGAACACACACCCGTAGACACACACACACAAACATAGATTCATTCACTTCTGTTCTCGAGCACGGTCGCTCTTATAAATCCATATTTCGCCAGAAGGACGTGCTCACACACACAGCAGCGCGTACAGAGAGCCTGAACCCACACACCTCTTGACTTGATCCAGCTTGACTGTATTATTCACTAAGCACCAGTAGTGTAGCACCTGGAGTGTTAGTGTGTGTGAATAATATCTGTCGGGGTAACGCCATTAGGCCTCCCATCGACCTGGTGCTGTGTGTGTGTGTGTGTGTGTGCGTATATGTGCTGAGCAGCTCAGCCACTGGATAGCTGTTCCAGGGTGGCAGATAACACAGCTCACAACCCAACGCCACACAACTGGCACCTTCAATTATTCAGGAGGCTGGAAAATGCAATGCTTACTCTATGCTCCGTCTCTGCCTCTCCGTCTCTGCCTCTCCGTCTCTGCCTCTCCGTCTCTGTTCTCGTTTCTCTCACTCGCTGAGGCTCATTTCTATTCTGTTTTGTATGCCTTGGGTTTTGTGATATCTCAATTCTCAGTTCAATTACTTATCAGCACGGCTGTTTCCCAGAAGCAGTATTGCCAAAGTGATGCGGAAAATGTACGCTGTAAAAAAAAACGACAAGTTAATACTGTACAATCATGCCATATTGAGATAATAGATCCAGTTTGTTTTGAAAACATTTGCTGTATAATAGTACACATTTGTGTCTCGCTAACAGAACACAATTTGTTATTTCATCGTGAAAGAAACATGTCAGTAATAATACACGGGAATATCACATTTTTGCAGCTCTCTTCAGTTCATGAAGGTTTTTAAAGGGTACCTTTTGTGCTTTGTACTTTCTTTTAGTGGGTTATATAGTTTTTTTGTGCATCTAAAAGGTCTGCAACGTTACAAAACTCAAAGTCCACGCCAAAGGGAGTTACTCTCCCCGACAGAAACAGCTGCTACTGAACTGTCTGAAACACCTTGCTTGAAGTCCCGCCTTTTCTTCCGTGACATGGTGATGTCACCAAGTAACACATTTGCATGATACCTGCCTAGCGGCCCACGCCCTCAAACAAAGCTGGTTAGAGCGGAGCTGGAGCGGAGTCCGAAGAGTTTGGTTCGGTTGACCAATCACAACAGAGTGGGCCAGCTGATCAATCAGAGCAGACTGGGCTTTTTGGGAGGGCTGGGAATATAATATTAATAAGTATATTTTCTTTAATGTTTAGTCACATGAAAATAAGAGTCATTGTGTTTTTGTTACCTTAAGAATAAGCCGTTTATATCTACATACGGAGCGGGTCCTCTTCACGTAGGTGGCCGCCATATTTCTACAGTAGCCCAGAACGGACAAACCGAACACGGGCTCTAGATAGGGCCATTCGCGTTTTCATGTCAGCCGCTGTAGTTCTCCTACACGCTTGGCACACGGGAGAAGTTGTAATCGGCAACCTCCCCGCTAGATGCCGCCAGATCTTACAAACTGCGCCTTTAACTTAAGTACATTGCACTTTACTTTTTCTTTATATTCTCTTTACATTCTCTTCTTTTTTTTCATTATATGCTATCTTCTACTTCTACTGCACTACATTTCAGAGGCAAATATTTAGTCCACCACATTTATTTACCGGCAAGCTATATCTGGTGCATGTTTTGAGGCTTCCCTAAATACCTTTACCTCATATAAGTGCAACTGCCATATCGCACCTCATATTAATGTTGATCTTATTTCAAAATAAAAGTGCACTATAAATCAAGATAACTTCATTAACAAGTCGATTCTCTAACTGCGTTCATGGAACCAAATTATTTTTATGAGAATTAACGCAATCGTTTTAGCCTAAAAACAACATATTAGCATTGATTAGCAAAGCCACATTTGAAGAACAAGGTAGTTAAGCATGAGTGCGACTTACAGAGCTTCATCAACAGAACATCCAAAGGATGATCCCCGACACACTGACTGATAGACCATCTCAGCATTGAATGTTAAGCACCAAAACAGAGAGACAAAAACAAAAAGACATATTACATCAATAGTTTCAATTGCTAACCCCCCCCCGTGTCATCTTCATTTAATTTGTGTCCATCCTCCTCTGTCCCCCCCCCCCACGCCCTCCTGCAGGGATTTCGATGCCAGTCTGTATCTGTGTGAGGAGGCCTTCGGCCTGCTGCCCCTCGACACACTGGAGCGCCTGGCTGGTACCCTGCTGCTGTACCCCTACGCCCTCACCCTGCTGCTGCTCAGCGGCATGCTGGCAGTGGCTGCACTACAGAACCTGAGGTAGGTGACGGCCGGACAGGAAGTGAAGGAGGGGGGGGCGTCCTTGTGCAACTTAGTGTTTAATCCTCAAACTTAGCAGGGAGGAACAAGTTTGTGGGCATAAAGGGAGTTTCAGTTTCGAGGAGGACACCATGATGGCTATCGGAGGCCGAGTCACAGTGGTAGTCACCGTCCCCATGTCTCCTCCGCGCATCGCTGCAGATTTAGTAATGGCTTTATTGCCTCATGCTCTGGAAAACAGAATATTTTACCAGCTGGCTTATTTCAAAGCTTCATTTGCCTGTGGTGCAAGGTGAGGGGCCGCATTGAAATAATCACATTAGCATTTCAACTCGCCCTCTGCTTGTTGGAGGGCTGGAATACTAACGTCATAGAACAAAGGGCTATTTGCCAATTCAGGAATTAGTTTAATCCAGTTTACCCCACCTCACGTAGAAAGAACAGCCAGATTGGATTTGCATTCAAAAGGAAGCCAGTGTCCGTCTGATTCGGCGCGGGAGGCCAAATCGTGGGAGTGACATCATTGCCCTCGGGCGTTTGCTCTGTTTGTCTGAGCGCAGACTCCTGCAGACACGAGCGGGTCGTGGGTGTGCATCGCTGCGTGTCCGCTTGTGCGTAAGCAGCTAATGAAATCTGAAAAACAGCTACTGAAATCTGAATAATCTGAATAATATCAAATCCACCCACCTACCCTTCTGCCTCTCTTCTCAAGCGTCTGGCTGTAATGTTTTATGTATCACTGTTGTCTTTTGTCTCGCCGCCTCTCTTTGTTTCTCAGCAGGCCTAAAGGAGGTTCATCTGAGGAGAGGAAAGGAGCCGGAGACGGGCGAGCGGCGGCTTTTCGCCCGGATGTGGCCTATAATTTGTTGCATACACTGTTCTACGGCCTCCTGGCTTTCAGCACTATGAGGTGAGCTCATGCTAACTGCAGGATGATGTACATACACACACATATATCTGGATTCACACACATTCCTAAGTAATCACATGGGTTTAA
Organism: Sebastes umbrosus; assembly: GCF_015220745.1. Lineage (NCBI taxonomy): Eukaryota > Metazoa > Chordata > Actinopteri > Perciformes > Sebastidae > Sebastes > Sebastes umbrosus. The sequence goes on from NC_051270.1 coordinate 5,703,677, forward strand.
TGCCCAGACGGGGAACTCTTGAAATGTACTTTTCCTCTCGACGGCTTGATTCTTGATTGTGCATGCTCGTGAGCAGATGCTGTAATCCTGAGAAGTGCCTCTCAAAGGCTTTTCACCAAGTGTCTGAGTGGTCCACTTTAGCCTCGATCAGCCCTCCACACCAAGCACCATCCCACAGTGTCTCTCAGACAGCGACACCACTCACAGCAGGAAACAGAAAGAGTTGGCACAGTTGGACAACTTACAACTGTATGGCTGACAAGACCCACATACATCAGTGCTTGTAGTTATTTGTACTACACAAGACAATACTAAGAACACAATTGACCGCTTGCTACGCCCCGTGTCCCTCGGTTACTGTTGCTGCCCCTGTCAAGATTGTACATATGCAGTTCACAGTGATAACTGCCTTTACACACCGGCAGCTTTTTTTATACGTCCGCGCCGACGACAGCCGTGGCCGGAGGCATTATGTTTTTTGGGGTGTCTGTCTGTACGTATGTCCCGTCCATTCTTGTGAACGCGATATCTCAGGAACAAATTCTTGCTTCAAATTTTGCACAAACGTCCACTTGGACTCAAGGATGAACTGATTAGATTTTAGTGGTCAAAGGTCACTGTGACCTCACATCCATCCCACTCTCGTGAAAGTGATATCTTCGAGCGACAAGTTTTCTCAGTCTGTTAGCTTGTTTAGTCTAATACATAAACAAAATAAACTCACTATTGGAAGGTGAGGAAATATTCTTACACCTATTTTTCTTATTAAACAGAAAAATACAACCGTACACCTTCTTTTTACGTAAACTGTAACCCCACTAACTAATGTAGTTAGTTAATGATGTGCTCCTTGGCTTTGGACGTAAGAAGATAGTAAGCTCCTTAACCAGACACAGCTATAAGCTACTGTTAAGCTATTAGGAGCTTACAGTAGAGTAGATAAACAAACTGTTTAATCCATTCTTTACACTTTTGCTCTTGTTTGAAAGTAGACACCACCCTCCAAGCGCTTTAAATGCAGTGCGCACTGTGCACACTGCTTCTGCATGTGGAGAAAGCCAAAGCTTGACGGGCCTCCTGTGCCTAGTTACGGTTACTTGGCTGTGATTAGACAATCGGGGTTTAGCAAGCGGTCAACTGTGGTCACAAAACTTCTGTTCATTCTTTACAACACCATTTTTTTGGTTGTTACAAGATACTGTACGTAAAGGCTGGCCCACAGTAAAAGATTTTGGAGATTTAGATGAAGTCATGGAGACACGTTAAATAAACACTTGTGTTGTTGCCACAAATCAACAAGTTGGTCCTCCATTTCTGAGCTCCATCTTACTACTACTTTATGCTTTGCGTTTTGCATTATCTCATGCATTAGCCGCGGCCGCCATGACAGCAGTTGTTGTCCTTTGGCTTCAGTCAGATTGGTCCTCAATTGGTGTGACAGTGTCATCGGCTGTCATCAGGGTTCCCCACACACAACAGGATATCTGATGAAATTGGTGCGTCCAGGATGGACTTCCGAGCCGATCGGGGGATTTAAAAAACACTCTTAACATACCTCACACCACAGGAATATCTGGAAAGATGATCTTTAGAACCATCAAACAAATCTGGGTTTTGCTGACGATCGTTGGGAGTGTATAATCGAGCCCAAAATCAGGTTGATTCTCGAGTAGTGTGTACCCGGCAAAAAGCACCGTTACGAGATAATGTGTAAACCTACACACACAACAAATCTAAATTAAATTGCTGCTTGATTAACTATATTCAGAATCAGAAAATAAAAACTATACATGACACTTTCTCTCTACAGTAAAATATTTCACCTTGTGTATCGCTTCTTTTCCACAACTATCCCCATTAGCCTTCCCTCTCATGTTCTTCTCCCGTTTCCTGTTGCCTCTCCCTCTTGTTGGCACACACAAACACCTCGGCCTATTTCTGTGGTTCACCTATAACAGCATCATCCATTGGCAGGTGTCCTCTGTGGAACAGCAGCACCGCTGAGGCCCCAGTTCTAGATGCCAGACTCCCTGACTCCAGCTCTGGCACCTAGACTTTATCATTGAACAGAAACATCTTTCTTGCGGGCCACTTTCATATCCAGCCACTTCTTCTTCTTCTTAATTCCCAGAATGTTTCCGCTCTCTGAGCTGGCAGCCTCTACCGCTGCTGCGACATGCTGGCTCTCGACAAATTTGCTCTTATTGGTCACACCAGAACTATGACCACCGAACAATATTGGCCGACTGGCCTCAACCTCAGCAACAGATGCCTCAATTTTCCACTCAGTGCAGTCCCTTTTTTTTTCATGTTCAGTCTGTGTTCCCCAGTTTTTTCTTTGCACAGTAATTTTCTGTGGTTCTTTTAAACATTTTCTCAGATGTTTTGATATCACCCAGTTCCGTAACACCCCTCCAAAATCTTGTTTTTGTTGACCTCCAGTAGTATCACTGCTCCTCCTGCTGTAGTGAAATAGAGGTGTACTCCAGCACCCAGTGACATCACTGCTGGATGTCTTGAAACTGTCCACCAGAGAGGGCAGCAAAACACTGCTTTTCAACCTAGTGTTAAGTTACTCTACCTGAGCAGAGAATGAAGTCTCTCTCCCTCTGTGTGTGTTGTAATCAGAGCTTCTATCTGCTGATGTTACGTAGCCGGGCCTTGTGTGCATACCGCGTTGCTGCGAAGGCCTAGCGTCCAACTTCCGGGTTCCCTCCATGTTAACACTGTTAGCTCTGTTAACGCCGTTAGCTGCTAGCCGCTGGGTCAGCGGTCTCCATGTTGAGAGCCGTGTGGACATACTTGCCAACCCTCCCGATTTTCCCGGGAGACTCCTGTTTTTCATTGTCGGCTCCTGGTTTCCTCCCGGGGTTTCTCCCATATTTCTCCCGATATATGGCAAACTTTGCAGACCTTTTTCTTTCCTTTTCGTTATCACAACCTGTTTCTGGGACCGCACAGCGTGTATAAGCTCTACTGTTTCCACCCCGACGACAATAGAGCTACATCAAATGTTGTTTCCCAGCAGAAGAGAGCTGCTCACCGCACATCACAGCATGCAGCACCGTCGTGGCGCGGCGCAAGCCACTGGAAATAACGGGTTTCTGAGGGCAGTGATGCCGTTCTCACGTTGTGTCTGAAAGGACCTTCAGTGAGTGAGAGACGGAGAGAGAAGTGGAGAATACTAAGAGACAGAAATACTCAAGCAGGAGCAAAAAATGAATGAAAACTGATGAATATCAGTTTATACCAGAGATTCACAAAAGTTCACGCCAGAGGGGCAAATTATTCTGTTTTCTTTCCTGAGAATTAAAAGTAAAAACTAGGCCTATTTAACATAAAAATGCTGCTACAGTGTACTTATTATTTTGTTATTTTCATTCTTTAAAGGTCACCAGAATTCAGGAAACAAATTCTCTGAAACTCAAACTTGGTTTTGAAATCCTCTCTATTTTTCAGGTCTCAAGGTCGGCAAGTGTGCGTGTGGACGCAATTAATATCAGAAGTCACTCTTCATATTTCAGAAGTCATTTATGATTCAAGGGCATTATGAATTGTATATAGAACATTTCTTGTAGATGGCTTGTTTTATAAGTGGGTTCCTGCTGGTGTTTATAACCTCGATCCTTAATCCTATGTGACCTCTCCACAAGGTATCAGTTTGCTTTTGGTTATTGATTTATTTATTGAGTAATATCACATTAACCATTTATAATCTGAAGCACAAGAACCCTCCTTGACCTGACTCACTCCCAACTTTACTGCGTACTTGTCGAGTGGTACTCGTCACTAGCATCATTATCAAGCTGCAAACGCAGGCTGCCGTGTCTGACATCCTCGATTCAGTATTGTGAACGTATAATTGCCTTTAACTCTCGTCTCTCTTGTGTGGACTGTCGAGAAAATCGCAGAGATTACAATTGGAATCATCACTTCTTTTCCACGTATTAAAAGAAACTTGCAATTACTCAGTACAAAAGAGAAGGGGAATATTTAGATGCAGGTTTTCAATGGTTCACTTAAGTAGCTTCATTTGAATAAGATGTTGAGTGCAGTGTTGTCAGTAACGGGGTTACGCTGTGCATGTCAATGTGTTGCACATTGTGTTCTTCTGGTATATGTGGTGGGCAGGATTTGGAACGGCATGTGATATAATGCACATCTCATATACTTGTATAGGTAACACTTAATAATAACCATCATTTCAAATTGATAGTTCATGAAACTTAAAAGTTAACAGACAAAAAAAATAAAAATGTATAATGTTTACTAATTATTAGTAATGCTACAATTTATTTTAACAGTTTATTGTTGCACACATTATAACATTTTATAGATTATATATACGTATTTGTTAATAAGATATTATTTGTAAACCTTAAAGAAATTGTTTGTAAAACATCTATAAACTTTACATAGAAAGATATTTGAAACACTTTGTTAATGATTAATAATCGGTTTGTAAACCGTCTATAAATATTATTTGGATGGCTATTATAAAGTGGCAACTGACGATTATAATGGTTAAATGGTTAATAAATACTTTGTAAAGCATCTATAAAAAATATTTATTTATGTATCTATCTATGTAATGTTTTTAGTTGTTTTACAAACAATTTCTTAAAGGTTTACAAATCATTCACACACAAAGGGAGAACAATCTGAAAGCTTTTCATACGGCAGCGGCAGCGAGGTCGTGCAGAAACTGACACATTTGATTTCAGCACTTTCTGTAAAATGCTGATGAAGAGTGAAAGGCCAAAAGGTGCAGGGAGCCATTCGTTTCTGTCAGACAGCTCCTTTGCATTAAAAAAGTACTGAGATTTATTTCTGTGAGGCTGCACTTCCTCATGCCTCCCCGCCACCCCCCCACCCCTCTCTCTCTCTCTCTCCCTTTCTCTCTCTCTCTCTCTCTCTCTCTCTCTCTCTCTCTCTCGGCTCCATCTCGGTACCTGTCAACAATTTTTCAGCTCATTTCATTCTCTCAGTCTTCTCTTCTGCTGTTCACTCAATCTTTTTCTCATTTGTTTAGAACACTCTTAATTCATGTGCTTTGAATCAGAACCTGGATAATAAAGCCGTGTTTTAGACATTAAATGAAGTGTAACCGCACTGGAACCATTTCACTAAGTCGTCCACTAAACTAAAGACAATTTGTCTTGTTTGAATTTAATGTTCTTTACTGGTTTGAGGGAACATCCTAAAGTCCAAGCATCAAAATTACTAACAGCAGCATTTTGACCTACTGTACTGTACTTTACTAACAGAAGAAAGTGGAAATGTAACCAGGTGAGACCTTTTTAAAATATATTTTTAACACCCAACACTGCTTGGTATCGCCTCTGTCTCCCACTCAGGATGAAGTATATATGGACGGGCCATATGTGTGCAGTAGCAGCCTATGGTGTGTGTGGGAAGGAGTTGTGGACTCTGCTTCTCAGCACCCTCAGCTGCAACAGTAAAGTTCTGGTAAGAGCTCACAACAACTGCACTTCCAGCTCCGAACATCTGCTCCGCTGTTTTCTTTAGGGTGATACTTGACATTTAAAACTACGTTCACTATACAGGTTATTGGTTGTTTCATAGGGGTGGCACTATCCGATTTGACTTTCAATTTTTGAGGTCGCGATTCAATTTTCGATTTAACTTTTTCAGCACTGAGGGCTATGCCATTGTTAGACTATGGAGTCTCGATTGCTAAAGATCAACAGATCATTGGATCATTTCTACCAATTTTGGATTTAGAATAGAAATTATGACAAACCCTGTTACAAACATTTGCTTTTAAAGCTGCACTAATCAATATTTTTTTGTATTACAAATGGATCAAATGGTTGTGTGTAACGTAAAAGATGTTGCTGGTAGTGAAGAACATCATCTACCTGCAGCCCCCCTCAGCTCCACCGAGCATTTAGCCTCTTAGAGCTCATTGCTTTTGGATATAATTGCCCATAAACAGGACTCCAAATGAATGCTAATGTTACTCCCAAAAAGTGGTTATGGTAGTTTTAAAGTTTTGCGTTGACTTTCACCAAGTCAACACATTCAACCTATATATGTAAAAATTGTATATTCACATATGCTTAGGATCACATTATCTAAGTGCACAACTATGTTAACACATATTTGCAAGGGCTGTGCATTGGCAAGAATCTGGCGATACGATACATATCATGATACAGGGGGTTACGATTCATTATATCACGATATATTGCGATACTGTAAGAAAGGCGATATATTGCGATTTTTAAAAAATATAATTTGAGGAAAACTGTCTTTAGTATAAAGAACACACCACCATATGCAAAAAATCGGAGTAAAAAAGTAAAGTTAAAAATCAATACAGTGTTTTTGAGAATCGATACAGTATCACAAAACATAATATCGTGATATTTGATATTTTCAATATTTTTTTACACCCCTAATATTCACATGTCCACAGTATAACTCTTGCCAGCTTTTTTTTAAAGCCTCATTTCAAGTGTATAGCTTGGCCAACTACGTGTGCAGTTTCCCTGATCCAGTGGAAGCATCTGTTTCTGAAAAGCATTAAATGATAACTAGGGCTGGGTGTTATTTCAATAGAAACACAATGTCTGTGATTCAGGAAAAAATATTTTTTTTTCAGCACCTTAGTTTCAGGAATATACACAAGTTTAGCTATAAAACCCTGCTTTCATTTAATGAAATGTACAAAGCCCCTTAGAGCATCAGTGTGTTAGCAGAAGCAGCCTTATAAGAACTTTGACTCAACAAAAAGCAGTCTAAAATAAATTATTATTTTAGATCTGAGAATAGAGAATCTGAGCGTGTACTCAGCGCCAACCTCTGATACCAGACAGTTTTTTTTTATAGCCGATTCTGACAATTTGGTCAGGGCTCAGAAAGCATTAAGGTTTGATACCCAGTTCTAATGACAACCAGCAGTATGTCCATCACCAGTCTCCAATGAGCATGACTCTGATCTAGACAGCTCCGTTGTGAGACACTCTTGAAAGATGTCTCATTCCCCCGCTGCTCTATGATTTGCTGGTTTGACATGAAAATGAACCATTAAGCTGCCTTGATGACCAGTTGAATCCACACAGCCTGGTGATACCATTGGTAGAGAGGCCACTAGGTGTCAGTGTGGTCATAACAAGACAACGGCACTGGATCAGATTAAGAACTGATACTTGGGAAGCAGCGCTGCTGCTCCGTCTGTCGGTTATCTCTGTGTTATCTCATTCTGTGGCTGTCTTCATTTTGAGGTATATCTCTGTCTGACTCTCACTTTTCCAGATTATATTCTTTCATTTCGTTACACCCTGTTCTCTTTCTCTCATTTTGCAGTTAAGGCTTGTCAGATACGCAGTTCCACTGTTGATGATCGGTTGCCTGTATTACAAGGTATGCCATTTTCTTTGTGGTTTACGTTCGTCATTGTATAGTTGGTCTCATTACGGAGCTGTTTTAGAAAAAAAAAACGATATGAGAAAAGGGAAAATACCTAGAAAATGATAACAAGCAATTGGATCATAACAGGACACCGGAATGACTGCTTCCCTATTATTTAGTTTGCAGTCTAAATAGCTGTCACACACACTGTTGTATTCAGTGCCGTAATGAGATGTTATTTAAGATCTATCACTAGGTTTGATACTCTGCTTTAATGACCGCTAACACAGGGCTCTCCATCACTTGTCTCTGTTCTGTTTCCCTCTAGTTCTGGCCTAAGCTGATGGAGGAGTTATCAGAACTGAGGGAGTTTTATGATCCAGACACCGTGGAGCTCATGACCTGGATTAGGTACAAACACACACACACACACACACACTCCCAAATCCACATCAGATTGAGGCAAATCTGATTAGCTTGTTTCCGCAGATCAAGTTTCTCTTTGCCTGATGTCCTTGATTAGTCTGCGTGAGCGAGTGCGCGTGCATGTATTGTACATGTGTGTCGGCGCTTGCGTTTGCGGGGCGAGTCTGGCCGATGATGAGTGATGAGAGCCGATGGGTCTCCACGAGTGAGACTTTGGGGGTGCTGGAAAGGACCCAGCTGTTGGCAGAGCTGTACCCACCTCGGGGGTCTCCGTGGCAGGGCTTTCCATCAAGAGCGTCAGCGTGATGGGATCAGAGATGGAGCTGTGATTTGGAATGGCTCCGTACTGTGGCTGTTGTGTGTGTGTGTTTGTGTTTGTACATCTGTGTGTGTCTGGATGAATGTGGGGCTTAGCAGACTATACTGTATACCACGTAACTATGCAACCACAATGTCTGGCCAAGGACACATCACATCACATGCAGTCCGCCCTCCCATAATTCTTGTCACTTTTCTCTGTTGAACTCCATTCACACCAGCACAGGGAAGTTTAACCTGAAGTGGTGGCTGATCTGAAGGCACACATACCAGAAAGAAGGCTGTAAAAGGATTCTTGGCATGAGTGAAATGTAGTAGTACCAACACCAGTAAAATTCCACGATTATTGATACCAAGTCTATACCACATTAAAAAACAAAAGTAAAACAATAAATTCCATACACTTCAATATCCACTCCTTTATTACTGTTTGCATGCTGTTTTTTGCTGGGAAGTAAACGGGTCATAATTTCCTCTCTTATTTTATATTGCTGTAAAAAAGGTCTCCTTCAAACTTCTGGATTTATTCAAATTTCTCAACAAAAACTACATTTTACAAGATTACATTTGAACACATCATAACACAGACGCATACATATACTTTTTGCCCTCCTCACTTGTGAAATGAATGTGACACCAGGTTAACGCATCTTACCGGGGACCAGTGAGACAGGTTTTGGAGCGTTTAACTCCGCCAATAATGTCGGCTTTGGCTGGGCCGTTCAGGGCCAGGGACATGTGTAACAGGCACCGCAATATTTTTCTTGACGAAAAAACGATCAATAGTTATTTTCCTTTTGAGTCACCAGTATGTTTTAAGGTTGTGATGTTGCTTAAAGAGGAGTACATGGCGCAGTTTCACACATACGCACACAGAGACAGACAGACAGTCTGCCAAATGTCAGGCGCATTGGTGCAACCAGTGAAAATGTTTAGTTTCACTTGACAGATTTTTGGTTGCTCCAGAACGCGACCGAAATGGTCGCGTTCTGGAGCCCTGTCTTGTGTTGACATCGGCAGGAAGAGAGCTAGTTAACGTTAGCTGTTAGCAGCCGGTATGCAGCACAGTCCTTCACGGAGATAACAGCTAACGTTAACTAGCTCTCGTCCTGCCGACTTCAACGCAGATTCGTTGTTCCCAATGCAGCATTATCAGGAGAAATATAGGGTGCGTCCCCTGGAAGCGTCGAGAGTAAGTTCACTGCGTCCCAAACACACTTTCTATCATCCCTGGGACGACGGGACCCCGTTAGTCTTGAGCCCTTTGCCCCGGTACATGTGGGACTGTAGAAGAACGAGTACCGTCATGTTTTCATTTTCTATTTCGGACAAGTACGTTTTGGCTCAAGTAAAACATCTCAACCATTTGCCCAAAGGGCAACTAGCTGAAAAAGCTTAATGTCAAGCCCTGCCTTAAGATCTACAAGCCAACTACACAATCATGCTGACAAAGATAAGCTACCTAATGTTATGTTAACTGAATACTAAGAAAAGGTTGGCTAATATTGCAAAATTAATCTACCGGTATCTTGCAAAATGAATACCCATTGAGTCTTATTCACTGTGTAGTGTTTTGTGTTAACGTTTGACACTTGCAGTAAACAGCCAGCGGATGACGCTCGTACCCTTTATCATCCAAAAGTGTCCGACTTGCTGTCGGTGACATCACATTCCCATTCCCTGTTGAGAATGCAGTTTAGGGTGAGTTAATGGAAGTTTTCAACAGCTGGTACAAACGGTTTGTAAAGTTGCTGATTGCTGTTATTTTGAACAAAAGTTAAAATCTTAAACTTTTTTGGGGGGAAAATAATCCCCCGAAGCTTCACTGTTTCCATGTTTTTTGTTTTCATGTTGTTCTTGTCGGAATCGAATATCTTTTTGATGATTTGCCAAAACTTCCCATCGAAACAAAAGTGCTAATTAAAAAGCATAAAAGTGCAAAATTAGAAGCGGTTTCGATTTAGGTCTTTCCCATAAATGATCACTGCAGTTCACTTCCGTACTGAATAAGTCATCACTCAGAGCTCATTATTTCCATCCTATCATCATCAGCATGATGACACTGAGTGGACCAGATGTGGTTTTTAAGAAATGGCCAATTTTGGTCTAATCCTATTAGACAGATAGTGGAAAGGCGTAGAGAGAGAGGAGGGAGAGAGATGGATAGCGAGACAGAGGAGGAGAGGTTTGGGATTTTGAATGTATTTGTGTGTGTGACATGGGTTCCCATCCCTCCGGAGCTAATCCCATTAGGCTCCGAGGATTAGGGGCTGCCTGGAGTTACCTTGGTTGGGGCTGAGAGCAGGGCGGAGCGCTAAGCTTCTTGCTGCTGCGCTAATTACATTCCAGATGAAAGTGTTAAGATGGAGAAGGGGGTTCATGTTACGCTGTATTCTCCAGCTGGCTGAGGCCGAGGCTATTTGGTTTAACATGGACATATCATGGGAGATTCTCCAACTGTGGCGTAATGAGGGTCAGAACAAAGATAGATCCACACATATAGAGGACAGTATATTTCTGGGCCGGCTATGTAAAGCTGTCAGGGACTCATTGGGGTAAATTCTAGCTGTAGGGGATGTGCTGCATGTATGAATCATGTGTGACTAATAAAGGTCACAGAAAAGGATATAATGTGGACCCGCTGTGGAAACCAGAAGACAATTACAGATGCAGATTGTTGTTCTTCTGTTGTTACAAGGTGTTACTGTCTTTCAGAGGCTGTAGCGGGTTCAGTTTTAGAGCTAGAAAACCTAAAGAATCCATTAGTACCAACCATCTCATGCTAGCTTATCAGAAAAGAGTCTCCAAATAATGCTCCAAAGTCTAAATTTTGGCGAGGAAAAACTGGTATGGACATTTTCAAAGGGGTCCCTTGACCTCTGACCTCAGGATTAGTGAATGGAAATGGGTTCTGTGAGTACCCACGAGTCTCCCCTTTACAGAAATGCCCACTTTATGATAATTACATGCCGTTTTGGGCAAAAACCATGCAGTTTTTTGAATGCAGTATAAATGTGTTATTTCTGCCGTGAGACCATTTTTTTTTTATTTGACCTCACTGTATAAAATGACCTGTGGTGACCTCTAGGATAATCACGGCCTCATGAAACTTTACAACCACAATCTAAAGACCTAGGGCATTCAGAGGATGGATGGCTTTCCTAGGTAGACTGACAGTAAGGGGGTTTCTGAGCAGTTTCAAGAACATAACTGCTTGCCAACCAATCGCCGAAAAATGCAATTCTTGCAGGAATCTTCAAATGTCAAACATTTTTGATACCAAATCACAGCATGGCTTTTTCTATGTTGTTCTTCAAGGTTTTGGTGTCTTAACGTGGTATTTTGGTGGGATTATTGGGGATCATTTTTTACCAATTCTAAAGTGGTAAATTCTTTTTTTAAATTTAGCACCAAATGTGTAAAACAACTGGTACCAACCCAGAAATTGCTGAAACAACTCATGAGACATAATAGAGCATGAGAATGATCATCATATACTTCCATCATAAACCCTTGTACACTTTCACAATTTATTTTAATTCATTAATTCTTGTCTATTTCTGATTTATGACTAGAACAACTAGACACACAGTGCTCATCTCAAATTAATCTTCAGGTTCCCAGCTTTCAGATGATGTACACCACTTCTATGTGACATCTACTGTTGACCTGCTATCTCCCCCAAAAGACCCCCTTTACCCCCCTAAAAAAGACAAAAACGGGTCTTTTGTGTGTTTCAATGATGAAATATTCAGAAAAATACCTCTAATTTTGCCAATTCTTATTTCTACTAAGAGTAACTAGAATCAGGATTAGGTTTAGGAAAGGATAATGATATTTGTTTGAAAGATGGATTTAGAGATAAGACGATGATTGGATTAGAGGTAAGAAGGCTCTCACGAGAGCTAATGATTCGTGTCCTCGGCACTCATGAGTATAGAAGTATGTGTGTTAAGACAGGTTGATGAGGGGATTATCACGACGCCCAGGACAATCAGTCATGACCCTGGACTCCATGGGTTTGACGAACTAAGGCGCCGGGGTAACGCGATAACAACCGGTGGAGGTCCATCTGTACTTTGCACAACCATAATTCAAAAGTTTCCACTTGATAACAGTGGCGGCTCCACGGCTCGGCTGTAGGCTGATACTCCTTTCTAAATGGACAGCCAATAAATCAATAGCAATGCCTGCTCGTTCAACTGCCTCCAACTCTGAGTTATAGTTGTGAGTGTGCAGTTTTTAAAGTCACCAGTGTCGCTTCTGTCTCACCCATGTGCTCCGTCCTCGATCTATTTCTTCACCTTTTTTCCCCGATCGAGATTGGGCACGCTCGTGTTGCAAAAAAGCAGAGCGCCGTCCATCAACGGAGGCTTATAAAAAAATCGAGAATTGCTGATTAGCAGCAGCTTCGCCACTCCGCTCCCTGACTTATGAACTCCAAGGCGGCCATGGAGAGTCTTACATGTGCAGCATAAAGAGGAGTTGCTTAAGCTCAGGCACATGTTTAATAGAAGCAGCTGCTTCTCAGACTATCAGGGCTCACGGATAAACCACAGTACATACTGTCATTTCACTGCACACTGCAGAGCACTGCAGGCTGTAGCTGGAGTAGGGGACACATGTTGTATTTAACAGTACAGCGGAGAGTCAGGAGTGGGTTTTCATTGCATTTTGAAGCTGGACAATTTACAATTGGAGGGTATTTGTTTGGTTTTGATGATGCACTCTGTCACAGTATAATTTCTTTTTTTGTGTTTACCTCTGTGAAAATATGTTACCCCTCCACCCCCCCCACCCCTCTCCTCTTCTGGGTCGAGATATACAGTCTGTGGTTGAGCATTATGAAGGCTGCGGTGAAAATTATTAATGAGAGCTTTGACAGCAGTTTTGCTGCGAAATTCAGGAGGCTCATCTAGCTGCTCAGCATGGAGACCCTTTCAGAACAGGGAACAGGCTCAAATGAAAGAGTCAGCATATTTTAGTGAAACACTGACTTTGTTTATCCCACAAGTCTTCACGCTTAAACACGAAAATAGGTCATTTGTCAGTGCTTTCTAAAACACTGTTATGACTCGACGGATATTTTCTGGACAGCAATGGAGTCCCAGCTTTGAAAAAAATTAAGGTTAGATTCAGATTACTTTATTGTCCATTAGATTTGCATAAAATGGAAATTTGTCTTTGGCTCTGGCATATAAGACAACACAACAATACACAGCATACACACACATCCTAAAGTCTTAAATTGACCAAGCGGCAGTAATAATAGAAGTGCGAGTGTAGTGTAAGAGTGGATTTTTCCTCCACTGGCATGTAGTCCATTAAAAGATCACAACAGAGCGTGATACTCAACAGTATTAACAATAAAGTGTACATTAAAATAAGTGATGTTTGTTGCAGAATGTCCTAACACCGTGTCCTAACTGTCCGTCTATCGCGTAGCATCTGACGCTCTCTGTCCACATGAATACGTTAAATATGCACTTCTATTACGTCATGTAAACAAACCAGATACAAATCAGCTGTGTGCTCGAGATCAGACTGGAGACTTAACCGCTTAAAAGATGAGTTAGTAGTACTTGTTATCTACGTTTGTACTTTTTGAACAGAAAAGACGTTTTATATTGTGATATTTAGCCTACTGGAAATAACGTACAATATAGCCAACACAACAGCAATTAGGTTGTTATCTAGCAATCTTCCGCCAGCCAGCTGCCACCTTATTTAGGTTTTTGTAGTGAAATGAGGAGGTATTGTATCAATAACTCATTTTCATTCACATATCTTGAGGTCAGAGGTCAAGGGAACCCTTTGAAAATGGCCATGCCAGTTTTTCCTTGCCACAATTTAACACAAGTTTGGAGCATGCCAATGAATTCCTCAGGTGCGTTAATGCGTTTAAGAGATTAGTGGCGTTAAAATGAATTTGCGTTAACGCGTTATTATCGCGTTAACTTTGACAGCCCTACCCTGAAGTCATTAAGAGATTTGGAATGAGGTGTTTTTGGTAAAGGGTTGATGGTCGCTGTCTTTTAGGCCTTTGGGAACTAAGCTTGAATTGAGGAACAGTTGGAACAGTAGGGTGAAAATAAATCCCAGTTGGGCCGCACATTCTTTTAAAACCATCCCCTTGAGTCCATCTGGGCCAGGAGCCTTGTAGGGGGGTTGACCCTTTGTAACACAGACATGACCTTTCTCTCCTGTAGGATCATAGGGCACAGACAGCCTCACCCTCACCACTGAAGTCATTTTTATCAAATCTGGAATAAAATGAGTTCAGATAGTTTGAGAGACTGATGGGGGTTGTCACACTGAGAGGCTGGTTTCTGCTGCTTGCCCATCGTTTTGTTCAGTCCAGGCATCTCTTACCAGTTCTCAGTTTCTCCTCAACCTTGTCCTTAAAGTCTGTCTGTGCTTTTTTTGATCATGCGTCCTATCTCCTTGTTTGGTTCTTTAATTTTTTTGAGAAAAAGCTTTTTTCTTCAGATTTAGGTGATGTTTAATTTCCTTGTTAACCCCTGGTTTACCGTTAGGGTAGATTCTGACTTCCTTTCTTTTGATTACAGAGTCTACACAAAGGTTTGCATTGCAGAAAATGGTATAATTTAGTAGTTTGTGATTGTTTAGGCAATCCTGGTCATTGAAGGCACTCTTTAGCGTTTGTATGAGACACACCAGGCTTTCAACTAACTCCAAAATAAACCCATCCGTGGCAAAATTATACGCTCAGAGCAACTGCTCCGGAGCACAAAACAATAAAGCTTCAGCAGCCAGTTCAGGTAATGTTCATCCTGTATATGCTGCTGGGGCAGCAACACAGTATAAACTCTTGTAACAATAGCTAATGCATTTCAGCAGACATATAACTGTTTGGGGATTTGTATAATATCATCGTATAATTCTGCCTTCCGCCTGTCTTACTGAGAGAGGGTGGTCATTATTAAAAAGCCATAAGCAACGCTTATTTGAAGTGTTTGCTCAAATGACCACAGCTGTCATTGTTCTGGTGTGGGCAGTCTCGATTATCCATCCTGTCTGGATAAAGGTTAAGCTCCTAACTCACATGAGATCCCTGGATAATTCTAGTGCAGTGCAAATAGAGCTCATCACTCTCTCTCTCTCTCCCTCTCTCTCTCTCTCTCTACTGCCGACTTGTTTTGCAGATCTGTCTCGTCGTGTCCATTTGTCCGTCTAATTAAAACATTACCTCATCCATTCTTGGTAAAACACATGCCACTAATCATCTGTGTGTCAATCTTTTGGTAAAAAAACATTTTTTTCAGCTCTCTCTGTGAAACTTCATCCTTTCCATTTTTTACATCCTCTCTGCTCGCGCCTCGTATGACTCCCTCTCTCGCTCCGTTAATTGTCTTCCTGTCATCCTGCTCCCTTGTCGTGTTTTAAATTGTCTAAATTAGCAACATTTGGCCTCATCTTTAAATGGTGAAAGTGCAGCCCCGTCTTCCGTGGCATTCTAACTCATCCAGAGGAAGTTCAGAGAGCGAGTCGGAGGGAGACGGAGGTGTCCTCGGTTGAACTACACACTTCTCAATCAGAAGCGAGACTTCAGTAGGAAATCTATGGCCTGGCACATTATTTAAGAACTCTCCCAATCAATATCTCTATCCTCATCATTTCCACCACTTAACTGCAGGTGAAAGTAACTAAAACAATGATCTGAAAAGCTACGCAGCTTCTCAGACATGTTACATCACAGACCCTGCATGCCCACACAGGTGTTTTCAGTTATTCTGAATGGTTGGAATGGTTCAAGTTGGGTAAATCTGTGCAGGGAGTTATGTTAAATTACCAAACACCATGTATCAGAGAGTGTGCATTGATGTCCCATTTTTACCACCACTAAAAATGTGAATGATGTGGACTTCAATGGATATTCTGCCTCTGTTTTATTACGTGTTTCATTCAGGAAATCTTCTCAACACCATGTCAGACAGCTTATAAAGTTGTGAAGAGGGCACAGAGTAGTTTCGGTCCCTTTGTGACTGCAGGTGATAAGTTCATCTGTTCTGAAGGCAAATGTCAAGTCTCAAAAGAGCCTTTGCAGTTGTTATCACAAATCTCCATAGCAACATGTTGAACAGTAGGTAAAAAGTACAACAAATGGATTTGTTCAGATTTTCTTCACATAGACAGGTTGAGATATTTTCCTCTGTGTTGTTTTGTTTTGTTTGACCGTTCGATCGGAGTTTGCGAGTGATTGAAAGCTGCCTCCGTTGAATGAACAGCCAATAGAAACGCTCGCTTTCTCTGAAATGACCTGTGATTGGCCAAAGTCTCCCGTCATGGTCTAGTTTTTTAAAGCCTGAAAACAGAGCCGAGAGGAGGTGAAGAAGTCTAGTTTTCTCTCAGAACACTTGAATTACAATATGCTGAAAGGTTACTATGACATTTTTGCCCAATGATGCCAAAAATATACTGCCTAAGGCCATTTTAAGCGTAGGTTGTGTACGCACCAAGTTTATCCTTAAAGGAGTTTGCTACATCTATCCATCCATTTTCTGTTACCACTTTTCCTATTTAGGGTCGCAGGGGGGCTTGAGCAAATCCCAGCTGACACTGGGCGAAGGTGAGGACACCCTGGACAGGTCGACAGACTATCACGTAGAGACAGACAACCATTCATAGCTACGGGCAATTTAGAGTCAACAATTAACCTAACCTGCTTGACTTTGGGAGGAAGTCGGAGAACCCGGAGAAAAACCCACGCTAACACGGGGAGAACAGAAGGGCCCCAAGCTGGGTTTGAACCTGCGACCCTCGTCTTGCTGTGAGGCAGCAGTGCTAACCACTGCCCCAGTTTGCCACTTGTATAACACATTTCAGTTATAATACATACATAATTTACATACATAATTTCCCGATGCTTAGGCCCGGCGGGGAGTCAACTTAGGGGCCGGCGGGCCGCTTGCAATACATTGAACACTGCAGTTCGGTGTAAACACAAGCCCACCATGACAGTTGCTCCCTGAAATAGCTAGTGATGTCTATACGCTGATGATAGGAGCCACAAAGAAAAAAAGTTTGAGTGGTATACTCACATTTTAGGGTTCTGAATCGACACAATTAAGTTGGAACTGCCCTTCCCTCAGTAGCAGCATATAAAATGCTCCGTAGAGCTGAAGGGCACTGCAGAGTCGAGTGATAATTCCCTGTGACACCTATCACATTACATATAGTCATTTGATCCATTGTTAACATGAAAATATTGATTGTAGTAGTTTCAAGTTACAATGTCTATCGGCGTCGCATCGTAAAAGTATTCTCAGGTATTTGGGATTCGCTGCCCACTTCCTGTTTCTCTTTCTTCTCTCTTCATTTTATGTTTGTCCTTCTTACTGGAGCTCTCTGGCGTTGAGGAACAGGTACTAATGCACACTTTTAAACACATGAGTGCATGACCCATACGCAAAGAGAATATCCAAACAAGCCAGTCAGTATCCGTGCTAAGGCACCATAGTGACTCCCCCTCTCTCCCCCCTCACCCCCATACTCGATTAATGTCATTATATCATTTTTATAATGTCAGCGGGGCGCGTGCCAGTGCCTTCTGGCATTTACATACGAGAATATAAACATGAAATTAAATGTAAATCAACTTGGAGGGAATGGAAGCTACTCCCTGGGATGCAGTAGGCGATTAAATTCACACACTCGCAGAAAGAAGACAGGCAGAAATGGAAATGACCCACTTCTACTACAGGTCAGGAGGCCAAGACATCAGCCCACACATCCGCCCGAGAGCATGCGCCGATACACACACGCATATGTGCACATCCACTCGAGCAAATGCCTTTATTTCATGCACAAGGCTTGTGGCTAGTCATTATTGTTGCCACACACACACACACACACACACACAGAGCAGTCGATATGTACAGCAGCCTATGCTCGGTATTCCAGATTGTAACCAGGGCATTTATATCTATAACGATGTTACAGCGTGTGCATGCGTGTGCTCTGCCACTTCTAATTGGGGTTTGAAGCTCCCTCTTCCTCATTATCTGTTAACTTGAGCCTTTACATGTGTACAAAATTTCTGTATGATGGTTTACTGGATGTGATGCATGATCTTTATGTGGTAAAAGCATTGTTGCACTGACCTCTGGGGATATTAGAATGTTTTAAATATATTGCACATACCAGTGATTCTCAAAGTGGGACCCCCAGGGGTCCTCTGTCAGGGGGTCCGTGAAATAATTTATGATTTGCGCCAATGAAACAAGCATATTGTGTTCATTACTACCACCCATGTTAGCTTTGGGCCAATAGAAACTCTGATATGATTGTGACACATCACGTCAAGCTGTCATGAATCAGTCACTTCACTCAGGGTGCAACAAACATTCCTGCAGCTGCTTAGCTTAGCTTAGCTTATTAGCGAGAGAAATGTTTGGGTCAGTCCATACCGTCAAGTCCAAACTAGCTCAATTTAGAAAATATGGCGACAGTTATATCGAGCGACAGCGACGGTAGCCTAAAATGTGTCTTCAGGTGCTGTCGAACGAAGCCATCAAGCGAGCCAAGCTAAAGCGACATCTGATTACAAAGCACCCGGAATATCAGGGCAAAACAAAGTGGTGTTAACATGATTCAAATTAAAATGTGTTTCTGTTTATCACCATCAAACAGGACTGAAGTATTTAGGTTGAAAAGTTTGAGAATACAATTACATCCAATGGCATCTAAGAGTACAAATGGTAAGCATTATGCTTAATTGGTGTTTCGATTGTGAGGGTTTTTTTGGAAAATGTTCTCCCCTTTAAGGAGTCCCTGGCCCCAATAGGTTTGAGAACCCCTGGCATATACTTGTATAGTAACTCAGGTTTGTGCGAAAACTTCTGTCCTGAAATACAAAGTTGATTTTGTTTGGGTCTAAACACAGGATGCCACTTTTTCAAAAGTGTTTCTTTGTGGCAATTTTGAGAATAATTGTTGGAATGGATATTAAGGCTTGTGCCACATTCTCGTCGTATTACAGTTCACATGATTACCAGTTTCCAGATTGTAAATAGCATTCATGTCATAATTACAGCTGGGAAACTCTGATCAACATATTTTTTGAACTGATATTTATGTCATGATTACAACACACAGAACGAGAATATTGGGCAGCGAAAAAGCAACATACTTTTTTTTCGGAACAGGGTTGAGTTGAGCCTATATTTATTGAACAACAACACAGAGGCTCCGTAGTCCGAACCAAGACGGCAATTAGCATTACTCCTGTCAATCTTGACATAGGCAATGCATATCAGATCCACTCCTTCCGTTCTTACCTTTCACAATAAAAGAGACATATAATATTTTCAGGCAAGAATTTTGCATTTTCGTGTGGTTTATTCGTCAAGCCCCTATGTGTGTAAAGGCCTTTAGTTGTGTTTTTTCCGGGTAGGTTTCATTGCTTTCACACACTTTAGAATAAAATCCGCTAAAACCAATCTGGACTGATTTCTCCGATCAGCTGTTAGATTGGAAAAAAAAAAAAAAATGGTCCCAGCCAGTCATCTTGTAACATGAAAGTTACACCTGAATGTCAAAGTGACAAGTATTCGTTACACCTGAATGTCAAAGTGTCCAGTATTCGTTGCTCATTCAATCAGCACCGCCTCGTGTGTAGGCATGAGTTTAGATTAAAAATGACCCTCGGGTTAACATTACAGGTAAGAGATGTGTGTGTTGTTATAATAGAGGCCAGTTAAGGTCAACACACACATATTAACAAACACACACACACACACACACACCAAGTTGTATAACTTGTTATCGTGCTGAAACCTCAGAAGGTTTGCCCTTGTGCCTGCAGTTTGTTCTGTACCACCGTCACTGCATAGCTTTTGTCATCTCTTTGTGATTCAATTTGTCTGTGCAAAGAATGTTTTTTGTATTTGCTCGTGGTGAAGGCAGCCGCTCTCCTTGAAGCCACATCTCTGAAAGAAACTTTTAAATGCCATCAATACGTCCCAATTATTGCCGCAAATGCAGAAAGCAAAATAACGTGGACCGAATAACAAAGCTCGAAAATAAACTAAAGCAAAATGCAATCAATCGTTTTTGATGATTGGATGCACCTGTGAATAACCTCCAAACATCTTTCTGCGCTAGTTTTCTTTTCGCTTCTCTTGTTTTAACCTCACTAATAAAACTCTGAAACATACTGCGGTTCATCAAAAGATTTGTTATGTTATGTATTACCTATATATTCATAGCGGTGAATGATGTGTCCTTCGCTCTCCCTTCTCTCTCTGTTTGTCCACAGCACAAAGACCCCTAAGCGGGCTGTATTTGCAGGCAGCATGCAGCTGCTGGCTGGCATCAAGCTGTGCACAGGCAGAGTTCTCACCAACCACCCGCATTACGAAGATAAAGACCTGCGGGAGAGGACCAAACAGGTACTGTAGGCTGCACTATACTGTCAAACACACACAGGGGTGTGGAAACTACCAGAGGGGAAGCAAGATAACACAAACACGATAAATGGAAAATTTTAACTTTAAAGTAAATAGATGATAATTACAATGTCAGCTATACAAGTGAGTCATGTTGATTTGAATGCCAATTCATGCATGTATTATTAGCTTTAAGAGAGTTAATAGTCATCACTTCCATATGTTGGTGTGTGTGTGTGTGTTTCATCTTCTAAGACTGCAGTGTTTTTCCAAGTTGGTCTGACAATCAAGCCATTGTTCAGCCAAAAAGCGTGATGGAAGTTGTCAGATGGGGGATTTGGGCATAACATAGTTAGTTACTGTATGTATAGTTTGTATTTGGTTATATACATTTTATGTAGGATTTTATACTGAATTAGTTTATGTTGTTTTTACCTCCGCCAAGCCCAAAGGCCTTGAAGGAGGTTATGTTTTCACCGGCGTTGGTTTATCTGTCTGTCTGTCTGTCTGTCTGTCTGTCTGTCTGTCTGTCTGTCTGTCTGTCTGTCTGTCTGTCTGTCTGTCTGTCTGTCTGTCTGTCTGTCTGTCTGTCTGTCTGTCTGTCCTTCTGTTGGCAGGATTACTCCAAAGGTTCGTGATGGATCTGAATGGAATTTTTTGGAGGGGTTGGGTGTAGCACAATGAACAATCCATTCGATTTTGCTATCTATCCGGATCATGATTCGGATTCAGGAATTTTTTTAAGAATTCCGATCAGCCTGAGCTTTGAGTCCACAGGGTATGACTCATGCACAGTGTAACTGATGACGCGTTGATGGCGCAGAACCCCACCTTCTTCCTCCTTCTTCGAGCAGAGAGATACGTGTGTGTGTGTGGATGTGTGTGCGGGAGCTGTGAGAAAGGAAAAAGCAGTAAATGACGGGATGAGAGACAACGTAGTGTAACGTTATGCAGGCATAACAAGGCTGCTAAATGAGAGACGCATCTGCCGATACGTTACACGGAAACACCGTGTTAATAACGAGTCGACCACCTCACGGTACCGCCAGCTGTGATCTGTTTTTAAAGTAGGTTACCTTGGCGGAGGTATGCGCTCTCCGAGGGCCATTCTAGTTTACGTATACATGTAGTTTGCCAAAGAAGGCTGTTCTCATTCAGTTGTTCTTTGTTGAATTAATGGAGGACAGGAGCCATTTGAGATTGGAAAGGTTACGTTGTACTGTTCCTGTAGTTGGTCGTGAAGTTCATGAATCAGCCATCCTTAACAGACATCCTGTAGTTGTGGAATGCTATGTTTGTTCCAGAAAAATGGTGATGAAACCTGATATGTTATTAACCTGGGGTTATGCCAGAGAGGAGTATGGGATGACAGAGAATATGTTACACAGAGGTATTTCTTGGCCTGCCACCAAGTGGCAAAAGTGGTATTTGTTGGGTTTTGATAGAGCACCATGATTTTGAATTGAGGTGTCGTTAATTGGTAGATCTTTCACTAATAGATACGACCTATGCGTCCAAACATACGGGGGGTAAGTGGTTACATTTATCCATCCCAGATGGGTGGAGAGAGAGGAAAACGTTGAGGCTTCTACACTTAGATTGTTGCAGTGGACTCAATTCATGTTGAATAGGTTAATAAAGATATTTGGGAGGATTTTCATTTTGACAGTTGAGATGCGGCCAACATGGAACAAAAGTGGTAATCTAGTGATTATCTAATCAGGAGATATATGATGAGGTGATGTGACGATTTGAGATCGCAATTGATCATGAAGGCGTCCACAATCCTAGAGATCGCGGCATTTAATGTCTTCTTACTTCGGTTTCCAAACTTCACATAACCTCATTATAACCAATAGAGTGATTTAGCCAACTAAATGGCTATGCTGATTGGATCCATTACCTCACATGGCTCTTCCTTGGATAACGTACAGTATTGTAAACAATGCAACATGAGTAGCTAGCGTCATGGCGGATGGGAAGCTCGTGCCAAAAAAGACCTCAACATCAGTGGTATGGGAATAGAGTGGTGCAGGTTGTTTTGGTTAGATACTTGATATAAGGTCTGTGGTTAACACAAGCTTAAGAGATGTTAACATTTTATATGCTGTACAGCTGTCTGGGGTGGGCGGTGGGGGTTACTGTGGACTGGTCTGTGTGATTCCTTGTATAAACTCAATAAAAAGTATTAAAAAAAAAGATAAGATAATCCTTTATTAGTCCCACAGCGGGGAGATTTCCAGTGTTACAGCAACAAAGGGGACAGTGCAACAACAAGAGGCATCAGTAAAAGGCAAAACAAGATATAAATAAGTAAGTAAACAGTAAAGATATAATAAATAAGTAAACAGCCAAAATATAAAATACAATAGCAGACAGACTGAAGAGGAGGAGAGCGTGGTAGGTTTTTCTATCTTTTGGCCGCAATCCTGTGTCCTCAAGCATTCATCGGACGAGTCTCCCAGCTGACGACTGATGTGTGACAGCTCCGACTGCCAAAGTTGCCGTGATTTGCGCTTATTTTCCTCCAGACCTTCTCCTTTCTGCTGCTGTCTCTATATTCATGGTGTCAGCGAAGCCCGGAAAAAAAACACAAATTGAAAAAGTTGAAACGTTTTCAGCTCAAGCAGATGTACTCCGTCTCCACCTAAATGTGAGGTGCCCAGAGCGAATTTTCTTGTTTGTCTCCGTTCTTGTATTTCTATTGACTTTGTTGCAACTACTGAATGCTGCCTCTAAATATCACTTTATGCTGCAAAATGCAATTGAACATCAGCACTTGCCACTTCATTCTTCTTTTTCTTTTTTTAAGTTGTGGTTTGTGGCCAGCTAAGGTGCTAAAAGTATTAGTCATCCAACAACTGAATATTTTCAGAGTGTTTATAATTCACATTTTGCTAATAATTATGTTAAAAAAACACAAAAAAATTAACATTAAAACAAAAAAGTCCAATTTACTGGAAGTTAAATCATGACCTGACCAAATTAAAGGCCTTCTACCATAATAGAGAATCCATCTCCTTATACTGCCGCCATGCTGAACAAAAGTACACACAGTTATCTCTACTTTCGATCTGGATGAGTCAATACTGCTGTTTGGAAGGTTAAGGACAAGAAATTCTTCATTGTCAAAGCGAAGATGTTTGCCATTTAGTTACCTAACGTTGGTTGCAACGATAACACAACATCTTGTGAGTGGGTAATCAGCGTGCAGAGTCAGAATATTTTCACATCTAACTCTGTGAATTAAGGGTTTATTTCAACCAAACCAGAGTTAGTGATTGTTGGAACAGTGGAAAGACTAACCAAGATGGTTTTGATGAGTTGTATTTTGTTTCTGTTGTGTTTGAATGAAGTATGTTTTACGATGATTGGCGAGGTAAAATTACTGTTTCTGTCAATGGAGTCTGGTGGCTTTGAGGAGAACATTTTAATTGTTTCAAGTAATACACTCTCCGGAAAGTGGCTGAAAAAGCTTCTTTTTCCCTTTCTTTCACTTTCACTTTTTTCACTTGCCTGAACTACTTGATGCATTCCACTCGTCAGGTTAACTATTCCTACAGTTTAAATGACCCATCATTGACTACTTGTATGGCAGGTTTAGGGGAAGCGTGCTCCCCAGGGATTGGGGCACGACTATTTGCACAAATCCACAGGAGGAGTACTCTCTGGGTTTTGGTTCTGAGATGGGATTCTGTCTAAACACAGCCCCCAGTGTCCCCTTTTCTGTTTTTGCATCCGATTGAACAACAACTATCTGGCATTTTGGCTAACGGTGTGGTAAAAGCTGAGCTGTCGTTGGCGCGCGGTCGAAGGCAGCTTTGTTTTGCCCTCCTCTTTCCTACACAGAGAAATCTATTGTGCGACTGCAGCTGAAGCCACGTTACCTCACCCATTCATCTCACTCGGCTCTGTGTTTTGCATGAGAGACAAGGAGCTCGTCCAGGGTCAGGCCAGCGAACTGCAGTGATTGTGTGAATGAATATGGGATCAGAAGATGCACTGAGTACAATGTGCATCCATTAAGTCAGAACTGAATGATAACGCAGGGAAAATGGAGACTGAAAATGCTGCACTCCTGTAAAGCAGAGATGAATGGTGTAAAGGAGAGATGAATGGTGGTGCTCGAACTTGAGTGCATCTTGGTGATATATTTGAGAAATGCTGTGGAAGAGCATTGTTTATAGTTTTCTATTAATGTGGATGTAAAGGGTTTTCACTGTCGTTAATGATGAAAAACACTTTTCAAACATAAACCGAGTAAATGAAATGTTGCAATGTGATTCTGTGTATTTAAAAAATTCAATTATTTATTTAAATGGCATAAAAAATCTTTACAAATGTTTGTTTTATTTGTTGGTGTATTTCAGGCTGTGGCCGACCGTAGGCTACACATATATCATTTGTTTGTGAAACTCTTGATATTGATTTGAGTACAATGACATGGCTGGATAGCTAGCTAGTCTTGTTGTTAAACATATTGTCAAATTATATTAACTGTTTGTCAACCGTACGTTGAGTTATTGACTTTGAATCTTGCTAACATAACGTTAGCTTTCTGGCTCGTACTTTAGCCAAAGGGTTCTATATGAGCTGAGCGGACTAGAAATATCTCCGGTTGCCAAGTCGTAGCTAAGGTCCGTCCTACGTACTGGAGCAGTGAACAACGTTTCCATTGCATGGAACCTTATTGGATGGTAATGGTTGTTCCAGGTATTAGCAATCCCTCAGGGTTACCAGGGAAACGGAGTGAATGGATTGTGAAAAGCACATGAAAATATAAATTAATAGTCTTATTTTGTTTTACTTTGGCAAGTGACCATGGTATAAGCAGTAATACCCATCGAGGTGTCCATAATCAGGGGGATTAATGGACACCTCATCGGGCATTATCCCTTTACATAAATAGCTGTGTGTTACTCTGATATTAACTGGATTATAAGAATTTGAAATACAAAACTTGACGTCCAAAAGACTGATCACAAAACATAATCCAGGCTAGAACATGTTGTCTACACGACGATGAAAAATATTGTTGCAAATTAGCTTTACTGTTATTCGTTTGTTTCTGCTCCTGTGTTCTGTGCATGTGTCTTCTTCACAATGAGCAGGAAGTAATGTGTGGGTCATCTCTTGGGTAGCTGAGCCCATGTTTTGCCTCCCAGCGGGAAGTCAGCCGAGCTGGGCCACTGGCGAGGCCTGAGCTTAGTGTGGAGCTCATTAATGATCCGCGACACTGGTGCAGACCTTCTGGCCTCTGAGTTTGTGTGTGTGCATGTGCATGTGTGTGTGTGGGGTATTAAGGAGGAAAACTGTGTAAATGCATTTTCAAACATTTGTAAGAACCTTAATGATGTCTCCAGTTTCTTTTCTGGGCTTAATTTGTGTGTCACTACAAAACAATTCATTAGTGGACAAAGAACACAGCTATTCTTGTTACCTACTGTGTGTTTCTTTCTCTTTTCTGAATTAATTCACATACCCAGCAGGCATACATTCTAAATTGGGAAGCAACCGTTGAAAAGGGTTTATTTTTTGAGAGTGTTTTAGCACAAATAAACCCTTCCTCCATAAAGCTACATGTACAGGGTTTCCCAGACGGAAAAGGTGAAGAACGTAGTTTATTTCTGGACTCTCAGCTCCAATTCCATTTGTGTTAAAGGGGACATAATCATGCTCATTTCCAGGTTCATGTTTGTATTTTGGGTTTCTACTAGAACATGTTTACATGCTTTAATGTTAAAAAACACATTATTTTTCTCATACTGTCTCTCTGAATATACCTGTATTCAAGCTCTGTCTGAAACGCTCCGTTTTAGTGCATTTCAATGGAATGGCAACAGAATTACGTTGCTAGGAAACAGCTCGAGTCCATGTTTACATCCTGTCAGCTGATGTCATTCACATGCACTGCAACAGGAAATAAACTGGGACACATTTAGAATGTTTACGTTTAAAACCGTAAAATTATCTAAATATTGTATATTTGTGACATCACAAATGGACAGAAATCCTAACGGCTTGTTTCAAAGGCACAGTTTCTGAATACGGGCTGTGTGTATTTCTCCATGGATTGAGTGTTTTGATACTTTCACAGTATTTATATATCACTTAAACCTGCGTTATAATATAAAAGACATGAAAATCTCACTTTTTACAATATGGGACCTTTAAAACGGCTAAAACAGGATGAAGTAGTGCATTTGTTGGGGACTATTTTCATTGGACAATACAACACTACATGTGTCACAATTGTGGGAATGTTAGCAGAAAGTAGTTATTTGTCTGTTTCTTTGTGGGATTTTTGAGGGCACTATATAGTGTATACTGCACATTTCACACTCAGAATGTGGACATAGTGCACTACATAGGAAATAGGGAGTGATTTCAGTGACAGCTATGGTCTTCATTTGGTGTAGGAACTCGCAAGTTGGTTTGTCACTTTGACCTCCCAGCCCTCATTTAAACTCGACTGCTGGCCTGAGTTCTGTCCCTGATAAACGATTCATTTCTTACAGGACTTAGAGTTCATCTAGTTTAAATCTGTTGTTGTGGGAAATATGGTCAGAAAGTTTTTATTTCATCTGCTACAAATAAAAGATGAACTATAACAGATTTCAGAAAGTAGACATCTGTTATGTTTTAACACTTGTTTTTTTGTTCTCCCTCTGATTTAGTTTTCATTCCCATTTCTTTTCAGTAAACGTGTTATAATTGAACCAACTTTCATCAAAACTGTAATTCAGAAAATAAATGTGTCTGGTAATTGAGTTCCAGGAGAGAAGTTTTCTCCTTCCAACAATATTGGTGTTAAATTATAACTCGAGATGATCTTTAGGGGGAGGAAAAAAAAGCAATCAAAAATAAATAAACAAACCTAAATAAATCCACTTCTGTTCTATGCGTGCAGGTGTATCAGGTGTACGCTCGCCAGTCTCCGGAGGAAGTCTATGACATCATGAAGGCCATCGGGGCCGACTATGTGGTGTTGGAAAACAGCATCTGTTACGAGCGGAGGCACAGGCGAGGCTGCAGACTGCGGGACCTGCTCGACCTGGCCAACGGACATGTGGGTGGCATTTATTTAACGTGACTCATCCTGACTGAGTGACTGAGTGATTGAGTGTGTCTGCGGCTGCATGTGTGCCGTCCCCTCTGCCAGCGTCTGTGACTGGGTGAAAGCTCTCAGCCTCCACAGAGATCAATAGTCTCACTTTCCATCTGCGCGTCACTGTCTCTCACTCTCTTGCTGTCGCTCTCTCTTTCATTCCCCGTACCACCCACTCACACTCCGTCCTTATTTTGATGTTGGATGCGGCGCGCTGGCTATTTGGATTACCAGAGGCGAGACAAGCTTCAGTCTGGCTGGCTGGCTCAGTGTGGTGTGTGAGACACATGAAACGCAGAGTCGGCGTGTGTCTGTGTTTGTGACGGCGTAAATGTCACACGGCATACACGACATCTGACATCTAGACAGCTTTATTGAAGGAATGTTGGGTTTACATTGGTCTGTCCTTTTTTCTCTCTCTCTTACCTTCTTTTGCTTTCTCTCATTCTTTCTTACTTTTTTGTCATTTTCTTTTTCTTCTTATTGTGTTTTTCTTTCTTTTTTTCTCTTTCAATTATATATATTCTGAGGCTGTCAAAGTTAACGCAAATTAATTTTAACGTTACTAATTTCTTTAACTGATTAACGCAACTTCGGAGGTTGTAGCAGGCTCATTTTTAAAGCTACAGAAGATAAATACTGATATAATATGAAACTAGAAAAACCTAAGGAATCCATTGGTACCAAGTATTAAATACTTGACAAATCTCCCTTTAAGGTACATTTTGAACAGATAAAAAATGTGCAATTAATTTATGATTAATTGATTAATTATGGACAATCATGCAATTAAATGCAATGAATGGCAATTAAATATTTGAATTGATTGACAGCCCTAATATATTTATTTCTTGTGAACCAGATCCCTCATTCAGAAACCTTGTAGCATTGATTATTTACTATTTACAAACTATGAATTACATGGTATTAATGTAGAGAATAGCAAGTTTAAGCAGATCCAATAATAACAAATCAGGGCCGTATACCTCTTTAACCGACCTGCTCCGTCTTATCTCCCTGCCTGCATATGAGAGTTGAAACAGAATCAGAATTCTCTCTCAAACAACAGGTGGTCCCGAATGATTTACATCAATGAATATCAAAACAAAACAAACACATTTTATGTGTTTATTTTAAAGGCAGAATGAGAAAGATTTGTCGGTGGCGGTTTGTAAACACAACATTCAGAGTTGGCCCCTCTGGCCTCGCCTTTTATTCTCAAAATTAATTTGTGTGTATAAAAACATCTGGTCACAACACACACTATTTAGCAACACAGCAGAGTTAAGAAGAATCAGTCACGCACATTGAGGTTTTTTTTGATAGTGTAGATATTTCTTTCTCTACACAGTTCATGCACTTTTATTTCAAATATTCACTTTGAAAACCTTCTGAAAGAGTTGTCAAAATCACTGTTCTTTGAAATTCTCCTATGACTTTTTGAACTCATATATATAGAAATCTACTGGTAGTTGATAATTGCTGTGCACTTCATTTGTTCAAGTTGTAATAAACATAACAGGAGTTGCCGTTGCAATTTGCACTCCTACACCTGTTTTGTATGTGAAGCCTACTTAAAGGAAGGTTTAACATTTAGGGGGATTTATTGGCAGAAATGGAACATAATATTAAAAAGTATGTTTTCTTTAGTGCATAATCACCTGAAAACAAGAACCTTACCTTAGAATGAGCCCGTCATATCCACATAGGGAGCGAGTCCTCTTCACAGAGTCCGCCGTGTCTCACAGCAATGTTTGTACAGTAGCCCGGAATGGACAAACCAAACACTGTTAACTTTTCCTGCTTGGGCCGGAGTCGAAAACGTTACTCGCTGCCATCGCCGCTGCTCTCTCTCTCTTGCTTCACCACTCACTTCCCATGTACACAAACACTCTGGAGTGCTGGCTCTGCGCCAAATGGCTCTAGAGAGGATGCATTGACGTTTTTGTGTCGGCCACCGTAGCTCTCCAACACGCTTGGCACACAGGAAACGCTTCAGTTGGTTGCAATCTCCTCACCTCTCCGCTAGATACTGCCAGATCCTACACACAGGACCTTTGACCTACAGTTCAAATAAATGTCTTTGGAATATATTTAAATTTAATGCAAAATTGCAATGCAATGCAAATTTTATGCAAACGAGCTCTGATATCGGAATTATATCAGTAGCGGCAGATATCCAAAATCTCTACTACTGGCATTCTTGTTGCTGTTGATGATGACATGCTCATTCTGTGTACCATCAGATCATGGATGGACCGGGAGAGAATGACCCAGACCTCGTCCCCGCCTCCCACCCTCGATTTTGTGAGTCCATCAAGACGGAAACGGCGGCTTACACCGCTCTGTTCACCAGAACATTCCAGAACAAAACCTTCCATGTGTACCGGGTCAAGAAGAAACGCAAGAAAGGCACCAAGAGCTCATCAGAGCCCGGCGCGACTCAGTAGCAGGATCAGGGTTTGCGAGAAAAACCCCCATCAGAGGCCAGAGGGGAAAGAGACGGAGGAGAAGAAGAGATAAAAGCACTGAATCCTCGCTGTTCCTCTGTCTCCTCTCTGCACTGTGCCCAGCTGTGATCATGCCCATTATTTTTTGAACACACGGCTCTGTGAACTGTGGTGTTAGAGCAGTGTGCCGGTTCAAGCTTGGGGCTGCATTGTTTTAGTTAGTGGAGTGTGGAAGCACCTATAGGAGCCCTGCTTTGGGCTGTTCTGTCTCCATCCGCCCACCCCGCCCATCTCCCAGCTCTCACTGGTGCAGATGAACAAACACAAGAAACAACTATTAGGCCTGTAAGCAGGGTCTGGGACACCACGAGCAGCTACTAATCATTTAGTTTCATTTGAAGTAGTCATTTCTGCACAGCATCATGAAATGAATTAAATACTATTCATTGCTACTTATAAATTATTCTTTTCTCTCATAGAGGGTAGACTGTCAAATCTAGATCCAACATCAAATCAGGAAAAAAATCCTTCATCAAATCTAATATTTTAGTTTTGCTTTGAACACATTTAAGCAACAACATTCATAAATAACTTGATAAAGTTAAAGAGGACCTATTATGCTTTTGTGCTTTTTCCCCCGTCCTTTAGTGTGTTACGTAGTTTTTTGTGCATGTAAAATGTCTGCAAAGTTACAAAGCCCAAAGTCCAGGAGATGGACCCCCAGTGCCAAAGGGAGTTACTCTCCCCAACAATACAGCTGCTCCTGAACTGCCTGAAACGCCTTGCTTGAAGTCCCGCCTTTTCTTCCGTAACGTGGTGATGTCACCAAGTAATACATTTGCATAATACCTGCCTAGCAGCTAGTTTGGCACCCCCTCAAACAAAGCTAGTTAGAGCGGAGCTGGAGTGGAGTCCGAAGAGTTTGGTTCAGTTGACCAATCACAACAGAGTGGGCCAGCTGACCAATCAGAGCAGACTGGGCTTTTCGGGAGGGGGCGGGACAGGAGCTCAAACAGAGAGTGAAAAGAGGTGCTGCGGCACAGTCGGTATGAGAAAAAATAAGTGTTTTTAAACATTAAAGCATGTAAACATGTTCTAGTAGAAACCCAAAATACAAGTGTGTACCTGAAAATAAGCACAATATGTCCTCTTTAAAACTCCATTGATATTGAAATACTCACTACATTGTAATAAAAAAGCATTTCTAGATATACAGTACATTACATATTTGCTGTTGAGCTCTTCTTTGCCGATGAAAATAGGGGGGAGAGTTTTTCTTTTATGAACATTTTTGGGAAGTGCAAGTTGCCAATGCAGTTCTGACTTGTGTCAGTTAGAAAGTGTATAAAGGGTAGATTAAAGGGGTAGGTTATCAAAATTTGATAAACACATGCACACTACCGGTTTTTGAATGTGCTATATTTGAACAGTGTTGATTAAAACTGAAGCAGTGGGCTTTTTGTAAATACTCCAACATTAAAAAATAAAACTGTGGAAGAACTCTAGTGAATTAAGAAATGTTCTGACTTTTTATTTTTTAATTTTCTTTTTGAAATGATGTAGTTGTAATTGGAAATGTTTATTCGAAATGGGCAAAAAACTATTTCTTACTTTGACAAAACAGTTCCAACTTAAGGTGCAGTTAACTAGCAGTGTGTTCCAATCCGCGTACTTCTGTACTTACACTTACTACTTTGAGTGCATAAGTGCGTTCACACTGGGAAGTACGGCAAAATGCAGTGCACTCAAAGTACCCGGATGTTGTACTCAAAACGGTCAGATCGTTGAGTGTGGAACGCTGGACACTTTCCACACTCAACTGTCGCCATCTTGGCTACGTAGCGGAAAGGACGGAGCCCCGACCACTATTCAAACATACGTAGATAACAGAATAAAACAATACAATACGTAAACATACCGGTGCATTTTCAGCCAACAGGAGGACACATCGTAGGCGTAGGCGACGACGTTGGAAACGTAATTTCCACTCTGCTTTAATTTTTTTTCAGAAGATATTTTGACGGGTAGCGAGCCGCGGTCAAATGTTGCGATCGTCATTTCCGGTCAGTGCGCCGCAGAGTATTCGATTTGAGACGACCCTACCCCGCTGAAATTTACGCACTACTCAAGTGAGTACAGAGTACACAAAGTACACTACATTGAAGTGTACTTCTGGAAGTACGTGGATTGGAACACACTCTAGCTTTTCCGTAGTTTTCAACTGCA
Source organism: Sebastes umbrosus (assembly GCF_015220745.1). Classification (NCBI taxonomy): domain Eukaryota; kingdom Metazoa; phylum Chordata; class Actinopteri; order Perciformes; family Sebastidae; genus Sebastes; species Sebastes umbrosus. Next base: position 5,735,992 of record NC_051270.1, read on the forward strand.
TTCGTGGATGGACCTGTTTGTATGCAGTCTCATGTAGCTGTTAAGGTCACACCAGAAAGTGGCCAAGCAAATTAATCTGCACGTCTTTGTGAAATATTTGGTTGTAGATGCTTGGTGCTCTAGCGACTACTTGAAGGGCTAGTTGGCGAACTACTGTAGCTGGCAAGCTAACCACTAACGTGCTAGCCAGCCGAGACATGCTAGCGCTAGTCAGTCACAATAGCTCGTGGAGATTCTTTCTATTTTCTGTCCTGTGTTGTGGCATTTTGTTCTCTGTATGGTACATCATTTCATTCATTAGAGTTTTATGGAAGAAGGGGGAAAAAAAGCTGGCAAACAAGCTTGCTAACTGCCTTGTAGCTTGGTTGCTAACGGGACAATTTCACACTGTATATTCAAAAGACGTATTTGTACCGCTAACTCCTGTCTCATAATTGTCTGCGAACTCATCTTTTGTGTAGAAGTTTCTACTTTGACAGAGGAGTTAAATAAAAGTGGAATGGTGCCACACAGCTAATAAGCTACAATAGCATTCTCCATTTTTTATCTCTTTGTTCCCCCTAAGGTCAGCACCGTCAAGAGACACCGTTGCTGAGGGTTAAAGGCGCAAATTTGTGGCTCAAAGTTCACCAGAGTTGAAGTTGAACAATTCACATTTGTGAGTGAATCCACAGATCATGGCGTTTCCATAAAAATTATGTGATTAGTTTTACGCCCCAAAATGTCTGGTGTGGCCGGGCCTGCGTGATTTCATCAACGGCACTTTTAGGACTTGATGTTTGTTGTGTTCCTCTGAAAGTTAAGCATCAATGTTCACTCTTGACCTTGGAAATAGTTGTGACTCAAGGTAACCTGACCCGAAGCCGTCATTGTAAGCTGTTTGGAAAAGGGCAGGTGCAAAAAAATACTTGTCAGGTGATTGGATGAACCATCTGTCAATCAAACTAACGAAAGCGAAACTAAATGAAGGCGAAAACACCATATTTTACACATTCAGTGATGTACTTTGCTCTTCTTGTGATGAAGAAATACTCTCCATTTCTGATATAACTGATGCTATTACAGTTTCTACGGTAACCTCTTCAGGAGCCGCTATTGTTGTTTAGAACGAACAGTCGCTCCGTGTCGTGTCATGCTATGGTCTCACCGGGTTTCACACACCTAAGCCTCGCCCGTAGCTCCATTAGCTCCTCACAGGACGCCAATTGGTCTGTTGTCTGGTGATTCAGACACAAGCACTTTACTTGGAGACTGACAAAATGGATTTTCATGTGACATTTGATCCTGCGATTCTTGTCGTCATCTTGTGACCGCGAGAATCAGCTGCCATGCAAGGTTAAACTCCAGGTCCACTTACTAGCTTTTTGCAGAGTTTTGTACCATATCACACCGTCCTCTAAAAGTACTATGAGAACTGAGCAAACTCCATGTGACTGTGTTGTTAAACGACTATTTCTATGGTCAGAAATAAACGTATTCTTAATTACGCCATACTACTATTTCCGATTTTTTTTTTTTAAAGAAACAGTGTGTAACATTTAAAGGGATCTATTGGCAGAAATATATTATGATATTAATCAGTATGTTTTCTTTAGAGTATAATCACCTGAAATTAAGAATCATTGTGTTTTTGTTACCTTAGAATGAGCCGTTTATATCTACATACTGTATAGAGCTGGTCCTCTTCATGGAACTAGCCACCATGTTTCTACAGTAGCCCAGAACGGATAAACTAAACACTGGCTCCAGATAGGGCCATTCGCAGGTTCACGTTTTCGCGTCGGCCACTGTATTTGCTGTCTGCAACCTCCCAGCTAGATGCCGCCAGATCTTACACACTGCACCTTTAAAGCACATTACTTGACAAAAACTTTATCCTGTGTGTACTTGAGGTATATATTCCATTTCTATTTTTGGGGGTGTTACTCAGCTGTAGCATCTGTGGGAAAAAAACAACACATTGACCATTAGCATGACTCAGCCCGGACTCGGTTGGCACTTTTTCGACTAAGCCCATTTGGCTCTGCAGTGATAGATGCTATCAATTACCCCCTGAACAGAAACCGGAAATAATTTTCTTTGTTTCAATCCCCACCCGGGTGGAAAACATGTTCCACTGGAGCTTGAATGTGTTTTTGCTGTAAAACTGAGGTCAAAGCTGGTAACAAGTGATATTTGTGACATTGTTTTTGTTGTCGTGGTTGCTGTCGGCTTTGTGATTCTCATCAGCAGCAGCCTCAACCTTTTCACTCCCTCTTCTGTGTCACACACACACACACTCACACACAGCCACAAACACACATGAATAATGTAAGTGGCGAGGAAATTGCAGCAGGCTGACAACGACGCTGATTCCCCGCCGCAATCCAAAATAGTTTGTGATAGAGAGAGAGAGAGAGAGGGGAGGGGGGGCAACACTTGCATATCAAACAGAGGCTTTGTGGTTAGAAAAAGAAAGTGAGGAGGAGCAGGAGGAGTGGGGAGGGCAGGAAAGGCTCATGTTTAAACAGCAGCAGAGGAGGAGAGACGAGAGCGTATCAAAGCACAGATTCACAATGATCTGAACACCTTCCTCATTTTCTTTTTTTCTTCTTTTGAACCAAAAGGGAAGGCGGAGGAGAGGAGGTGATTGAAAGGCTGGAGCTGTGTCGGTAATTATTGGGTGGCCAGTCAGAGTTGCCTGCTACAATGAGCCGTTACATGGGTACGACACACACACATTTTTTCCCTCCCTCCCACATCTCAGTCTGCCTATATTTGTACACTTGTTAATAAGGACCTGTGTCTTTGATAATCCACACACTCGCAGATGCACGAACACTCCTGCACGCAGTTGTTGTTGGGCTTTTGAACGCGTGTTGTTCGTTAACCGTGCGGCCTCATTGTAATGCATACCAATCGGATCAGTGTGGAACAGCACCGCTTGTTCTCTCCACCCCCCCTCCGTCTTTAATATTGGATGTTTAATTTAGTAGATGTCTGATTGCTTTATTTGAGAGCGAAGTGATTCCATTATGGTTGCCTAATAAGAGTGTACTAATGTAATATTTTTTTCAACATTCTTAATTTCCATACATATTGGGATTAGTAGTTCATTCGGAGGCGCGCTGTCTGCCCGTGGTTTTCTTAATGAAAAGGGGATGAAGAAATCCATTAACTTGTGTGCATATGTAGAAGTCAGCTCAACACTTCATCTGAGCTCCTTTTTAAAGAACTAGTCGATGTTACTGAAACAAATGTGGCCACTTAAATTCATAGTTTTGCTTGGGAAATGAATAGTTTTAATAAAGAGAGAGAGATTTCCTTAACCATGAACCAGACTAAAGGCCAGATGCACACCGGTATCTGTATTAAAAAATAAAACAATTTCCTTTTTCAGAAATCTATGATAATGATAACAACTATTTTTTTCAGTCTGGCCACTTTATTCTATGTGGACACCATGTCATTATACCCTTATTGATAAAACGATCTTGACTCAAGGGCCCAATCCCAACGTCCACACTCAGAGACTTTGAGGCACATTCCTGCAAAGTCCGTAAGGGTTTAGGGCTGTCCCCATGGTCACATTGTCAAGTCAATGAGGGCTCTCTTGCAGATATTTTTGAGCCCTTTATGAACACTTCCCGCAAGTCCGCATTCCTGCAGACATTGCCTGAGGGAATTACCCACAATTCATAGCATTGTGACGTTAAACACGGGAAAAAAAAGATAAACATGGAGGACGACAGCCAGGCATATTTAAATTTACACAGAAACATTAAGGATTTAAGATGGTACATAAAAACACATGAAATCAGAGGAATGCAAGCATTAAATGACAAACCTGGTTTATTCATCAACCACTTCTTTTAATTTTGCCTAATGAAGTTTGACAAAAACAAGTAAATAGATTTTTTTGATAATTACCTCTATGTCTCGTAAGGCAAGAGCCTGGAAGACATTCAAAAAAGCGGTAAAAACGTAAAAAAAATAAATCAAAATTGGCATGTGTTCAAGGTAACGTGATATGTCGCCGCAAGGTGCTGACTCATTCATATTTATACCATTTCAAGCCTTTGCAGCCTCTCAAACTCAACCAGGTGACGTCAGTCAAGTCCCCGAGTGTTCAGGGTTTAAGGCCTTAGAGGGGATATTGGGATTGGGCCATGGACCAAATGCTCAGTTGTTCAGGAGCTTTTGACACCCATCGAATGCTCCTCATCCGCAGTTTGAATTTGTTCATTTGCTCTGGAACTGTATAGATGACACAAAATTTCATGATTCTGAGCACCTCTAGGACTTCTCATCCATGTTGGCTCCATGTTGTTCTGACCTAACTGTTATTTTAATTTTTTTATTTAAATATGTCTTTCTTTGGATCTTGTACCATGGTTTTATATCTTTCGGTGAATGTTTTTGATGCTTCTATAAACTGTGTGGGATGAATACTATCACTGTCGTTGCAATTTCTTCAGCTGCAGTGAAAAGAGCTGAGCGGTATGAAAGCGGTTGCTCAGTCAGCCATGTTTTTAGTTTGAAAGAGAGTAATTCACCCAGAACTCATTACTTAAGATAGTCATTAACAACTCTTTTGTGCAGGAGATGAATTTAGATATCTATCTGATGTCTGACTATCTCAGCCATAGTCAGATAGTTTTCTCTCCTGTGTTTATGACTTAAGAACAGGGGAAAAAAGTTTTTGTAGGGTAATCTTTCCTAGTTCCTTATTTTTTCATCTGTGAAACAGGTGGGAAAAACAGTGTTGCCAGGTGAGTTTTAATTTACCGTGGCCCAAAAACTATTGTTACATGAATAAAAAACAGAAAAACAGGAGTCAAAGGTTTGACCCTGTCCACACTGAGAACCCCCCCAGCTTTTTCTTCCTGTTTTTTGCTGGGGAGGGGGTTGTTGGGATACCATCAAGCGTAACAAATCTAAACAAGTGCATGTTGGATGCTACAGAAGTTACATCTTGGACTTGAAAAATAGTGTATGAAGTGAAACCATGCGAGACTGTCATTATGCATAGTTTACTTTTAAATATTAACGTCGGACCAGTGGTAAATTTTTATGAAACCAACTCCCGCACTCATGTTAATTAATCGGACTGGCCGTTAGCAATCATATCCTTTTGTGTGTAGGCTAATTGCTTAAAGTGAGAGAGTCTTATTAGGACACATTTGCCCACTTGAGCAGTAAGCCTTTAGATCCAGATGTACTTTTATCTAATTGATTATCTGACCTTTGATTTTCTGTGTTTCTTCATGCCTTGTTGCATTTCCTCACTGAAATGTTCTGGCTCTGAATGTGTATCCTTGATGCCGACGGCCTTACACATAGTTAGCCTACATGTGAGAGATTAATTGATACTTTGAAGGTTGTTTATGGTTACTATTTTGGTATTTCATACTGTTAACTTTGATATAATTTCTAAGGGACCCCACTTATTTTTTGTTTGATAGGTCAATTTGCAATTACATCCTTGTTTCTTTATATGCAGGCAGTGTTTATGTTCCAAATGTACAGTTGTAATATGTTTTTTTTTTGGGCTGCAATAATTATGTTATAATAATTTAGTACTTTATGCAGTATTGATGTTTGTAAATGTGCTGCATGGCATCCACCACAAGGTGATGCCGTTGAGTAAGTCTAGCAAGTTTTGAGACAGAATTAGTAGAAGAAGAAGAACAACAATTCTTGTTCTGTGGTTATTCATTGCAGTTAGTAAAATCGCGTTTCGTCAACATCACAGAAAACGTGCTGGCGAACTATAGAGAACAAAAATATGCTCCTATGTTTTTGTTGTAAAGTGGACAAATAAAATCACTCAAAGTTAAACTACGTCCCAGCATCCGTCTCTGGCTCAGTATACATAATCAAATTAAATGTTTATTGCTTATTTTTGTATTTAACAAACAGCTGATTGTAACGTGACACACAGGACACAAACAGCGGTCTCCTGGATGAAAGCCTTGTGTTAGTTGGACCCATCCACCTCCACTCCCGCCCGCCTAATGAGTGTCTTTTTGCTCTTTAAACTACGTCACCACACTCCGGCGCACTTTCTTAGAGCGTTTGCTGTTGCCGTGGATGGGTTTACATTATAGTTAATGGAACGCCCGGTGCGTTTCATAAAGGGGTGCCTTGTGCGGTGGAACCGAACACCGACTCACCGTCACCGTGACAAAGCCTCAGTATTTGATGCCCTGGGAATTAAAATGGGCTGTCCTTTCGTAAGACTAGATAAATACCTTAACGTCATAAAAAACTGTCAAATGTATACAATGTTTTGTGTATGTGTAACTTGGATGTTACATAACAGTACAGGTACTATTTACGTCAGTGTATTACTTTAAGCTCTTGACCGTGGGAGTTGTCAGAAAAGAAAGCAAAGCGTGTAGCAGTAGTAGCTGTTGTAGTAATGTTAATAATAGTAGTTGTTGTTTTAGCTGTATTAGTCACAAAAAAGTCATATAAAACTAGAATCACTGCCTCGCGGTTGTATGCCTCCGTCAACCAGTCAAGTTGCAGTTTACATCCGTGTCTGTCCAAAATGTCATCACTTCATCATTTTATCATTGTGAGGCAGCTGCAAACCATCCCCCTCACTAAGATGAAAAAAAAACACTCGTGCACATTGACAGTGTAAAGGTTGACATCAAAATCTAATACAGGAAGTGATTATGCTTATGTTGTGCTTTTATTTTTTGCAAACCATACTAATCACTCTCTCTCTCTGAGGTCCACTTCCTGGAGGCGTGTTTTCATGGAGTGCACAGGTGGGAATGCAGTCACAGGTCTCCAGCTGCCATCAATCACCTAGTTAGACCAAACCAAGTGGCAGGTAAGAGAGAGGCGTGTAGGTAGTGGGGTAGTTGGAATTGTTTGATGGTTCTTCAGTTTATTATGCTTCCTAGTTAACTTGAGCTAGACTGTATAGTCATGTGCATTTTATATATATTAATATTGTGGAGGTTTATTTGTAGGTACGTTTAATTCATTTATTTTGGGAGTGTTCGGGTGCCCTTTATTGTTGGGAGGGTCCATTGGTAGTTAGGCTAGCTGGAAAAGCTGGCTGTAATTTTGAGAGCTAATTTGTCAGAGCAAGGTAGAGGTCAGAGAGTGTGCTTCTTCAGCCACCGGAGTGTGCTTTACCTGTGAAAAACCTGTTTCACTGTCCAGCAGCCTGTCTGCCATGGGTGAGATTGTGAAGTTCTTTTTTGTCACTTGCTGAAAATCACCAGTGAAAAACAGAGCTCCATGAAAAACTGTCATCAGCTCATCTTTCAACCGAGTCATACACCTGCATCCCACCTGATTTTTCCATCCTGGTTGTAAGGACTTACCACTTAAAACTTTACAATCCTGTTTGACATTTCTGTGAAATTGTCATAATTAGCATATCAATTCTTGAGTTATGGCCAACAACATGTCTTGTGAGGTGCCAAAAACATTCTGCCTACTGCAGGTTTAAGGCTCAAAGTTTGGCACAACTGAGGGCTTGGACGCTTTGAGTGACAGGTGGGTGCTGTACCAGGTTGCTAGCTGTGTCACCAGGGCCTGCCTCAGCTGTAACAACGCTCCACCTCTTTGGTGGCCATCTTGATGGCCGGAGCCACCCACTTTTCAATGGCTCTTCAGAAACCTATCAAAAAAGTCAAAGTAAAGTATGTCGAAAAATTTCACAAAAAAAAGTAATTCTATCGTATGTCGAAAAATGTCATGATAAAATTCAAAGTATAGTACGTCAAAAAATTTCATGAAATGATATCAAAGTATAGTATGTCGAAAAATTCATTAAAAAAGTCATAGTATAGTATGTCGAAAAATGTAAAAAAAAAAGTCATAATATAGTATGTCGAAAAATTCATAAAAAAAGTCAGTCTAGTTTGTCAAAAAATTTCATGAAAATATGTCATAGTATGTGGAAAAATTTCATAAAAAAGGTCATAGTATAGTACGTCAAAAAAAATCATGAAAATATGTCATAGTATAGTAAATCGAAAGATTTCACCAAAAAAAAGTCATAGTATGTCGAAAATTTCATGAAAAGATTTCTTAATATAGTGTCGAAAAATGTCCTCAAAAAAGTCATAGTAAAGTATGTGGAAAAATTTCACAAAAAAGGTCATAGTATAGTATGTCAAAAAATGTCATGAAAATATGTCATAGTATCGTATATCAAAAAATGTCATAAAAAAGTCATAGTATGCCAAAAAATTTCATAAAAAATATCATAGTATAGTATGTCGACATAAGTCATAAAAAAGTCATAGTATAGTATGTCAAAAAAGTCAGAAGATGTCATAAAATGTCGAAAAAAGTGATAAAAGTAATATTTTAGTATAGCTTTTTTTGACATACTAGACTTTGACTTTTTTAAGACTATTTTCAACATACTATACTATGACTTTCTTGATTTTTTTCAAACTATTATACTATGAATTTTTCAACATACTAGACTTTGACTTTTTTATGACTGTTTTAGACATACTATACTATGACTTCTTAAGAATATTTTCAACATACTATACTATGACTTTTTTTGACATACTATATACAATGCCTTTTTTTGATACACTATACTATGAATTTTTTCGACATACTATACTATGACTTTTTTGCGACATGCTATGCTATGATTTTTTTTTAAATACTTTGACTTTTTATGACTTTTTTTCGACATATATGCAGCTTCCACTCTTCTCTGAAGGCTCTCTAAAATATTTTTGCTGCTGGGATTTGATCTCATTCAGCGATAACAAGGTCAGACACTGATGTTTGGTGATAAGGCCTGGCAATCATACACCATTAAAATTCATCCCAAAAGTGTTGGATGTGGTTGAGGTCCAAGCTCTGTACTGGTCCACACCATTCAAAAAGGACTGTAGACCATTAGTACACAGTGTATTTTGGACAAGAAGTATACGGATAGTTAGAGTTTGCTATCTTCATGGTTGTCGATCATGTTTTTAATGTGTTTGTGGGCATGCTAGTGCTGAAGTTTGGATAAAAAATGCACTTAGATTTTAGTAATTTCACTGTAAGATAACTCATGTTCATGATGAACTGCAGTTATGACGCATGTGCCAGTCTTAGACAAACCATCTGACATTCTCTGGAAGCATCTAAACAGACGGATCCCACTGAACTAGTGCCACGTAAACACATTGAAACTACTTATGAATGTGAAATTTCCACATGGAGCATAAGGGTTTAAATAACATGTGTGATGAGGGAACACACTATGTATTGTACACAAATTATACTGTACACACATTGGTACTTTTGACGTGATTGATAGAGGGGGTTCCTGGTATATTTGGATTGGCCGACACGTTGGCCTCTCTTGAGTGCACACTGCGATAAACGCACAGAGCTGACCTTAAAAGCTACATAATTGTTGAAGAGCAGCTTGTGATCCTAAACATTATGTTCAGCACAAGAGCCATTTAACATATGTTTCATTTGACCTACAAGGAAATCTGTCTATAGGGCAAACCTTCTACTTCATATTATAATATATTAATATTGCATTATGTTTTTCACAATGTCATCGGTCATTTTTCCATTTAACACATGTTGTACCGCTGTGTTTTCTACTGCAGGACATTTTTCATATCAGAAAATATCATAAGCTAGTAAATGTTTACACTGCAATTACAAATTGTTCTCATGCCAAGGACATTATTGGTGGAAAGAATATGTAAGATACCTGATTTACGTTGAAATATTCTGCAATTCCAGTGTTAGATATTAGCCACATCAATGTATGATCAATAAACGTATTTGTTTCTTCAACAATGCCTTTTAATTCTACTTTTTTTTTGTCAGATGCAGTCAAGATGCATCACAGTCACTGGTGCAAACAAATGAATTTATTGAGAAAAAAGAAAAATCAAAGCAAATACAAAACACTTACATAACTGTCCAAAGCTCATCACCATCATGATGATAGAAAAGATATGTTCGGTTCTATTTATTATTTTTTTTTTCTCAGTAGCTGCACATTTTAAATCTATGTGGTGCTTTTCTTGACAAAAAGCAATCATTGTAATTAATCTATCTTTGTATTTACAAATGATGTAAAAACATTAACCTTGTTCACAACATGTCTGCACCCAGAACACAACATTTAAGAAGCTGTTTTATGGTACAAATGAATGGTGGTGGTGGTGGGAAGTGAGCCGCTTGCTCCTTCCAGCTGCAGAGAGAGAAGTGTAGCATGAAGCGACTTCATCCTTCACCACTCTGCGTGGCTTAGGCTCAGCCCCTTTCTACAGAGGAATACAAATAAAAATAAAAAAACAAGCATCCCCCTCTAGGAAATCCCCACTGTCTTTAAAAAAAGGAAAACGCCTGTGCGTCTTACTTTCAGGCATCACCCCACAGCGTACTGCACCCTCACCTGACCGCCAAGTCTATTATTTTTAAAAGCTGCATTGTTGCCTCGTCTTTTAAGAAAATAGTATGTTTCTGGAAAGCTGCAATCTGGGAATCGACTCCTCTGTCGACTTTTTTTTTTTTTTTAAAGTACCCGCAATCCTTTGGTTTTTTCCAGCATGACAGCAAGCCATCAGCTCCTATTAGGATTAGTGGCCTGACATGTTTTCACACACTCCTACCCTTTAGCTGCTCTCTGCCGACAGGCTCGGCTCTGCCAGCGTGGAGAAGAATAAAAAGAGCAGGATGAGAGCGCTGCTGCTACTTCCAGCAGAATACAGTGCCTGTAATGCCAGGAGAAGAAGCCAGGTTGGCTTTTTGGAGGATTGCAGGAGAAGGGGAATTGGGGGGGTGTTCTGGTGGGATGAAGTTAGGACACATTACTTTTATATTTTGCCATTTGCTGTGCAACAAACCGTTTCAGCAGAAAAACATTGCTCCCAGCATCTCCCCCCCCCTCTCTACAGCTCCCTACTGAGCTCCATGGTGCACCGGTGGCACATTTCATCACAGCCAGGCATGGTGAGATGGTTCCTCTCTGCCTCCCTTCCTCATTTGCTCTCTGACTCAACCCTCTACCCTGTAATCATCTCTCTTATCAAAGGTGAAAAGAACGGGTCCTTTTCAGACTCAGCGCTCCTCTCTCCCCTCCGCTGCTTTATTATTGGTCTTTGCCTTTTCATTCCTTTTTACACAAATTGTTCTCACCGGTTCCACAACAGCAGGAAGTCTTTTTTTGTTTTTTGTCGAGTTGAGAGAGAAAAAAAAAAAAAAAAAAAGATCCATCAACCTGATGTGAAAAGGAAGCCAAACAACAGGAACACTTGCCACTGTGCTGACAATTCACAGCTTGGATAATAACTACAGACTTATTATTTCCCTGCAGTTTTCAGTCCATTTTCCTACAATCAAGTGTACGTGGTAATTTAGCAAGGGGACAATGGGAATGCGTGAATTGCGTATGGCACAGGTATCACAGCTCAGAATAATACATATGAATAATCATTATAAATGTCCCTTCATCCTCCTCCTCTTTCTATTTATCGAGTAGTCACCTTGGAAAGCCATTTGACATAGTTTGTATTCTAGCGTGCCATCGTCTGTTAAAATAGTCTCTCGCAGCCGTCGCATTTGGTATGCCTGAGGAAGAGCGTACGCGGAGCAGAGCAGCAGAGCAACTATTTCCTCTCCCTCCCGCAGTCCGCACGTCCGCTCCCATTTCTTTGTTACAAAGCTGTTTGAATTTTTGTGCACCCTCCCTCGGGTGAGGAGGAACGCCAGGCGGAGGAGCGCAAATGAGAATAGGAAATCACATGAAGACGAGGGCGCAGTAGTAAGTAGAAAGCTTGATGTCTTACAACCCACGGAGCATTGAAACTTGAAACACCCAACCAATACAGAATTACTCAACCCAGTGAAGGACACATTACCAGAAGAAAAGAATAATAATCTCACCCTGCAACCCAGTGCTGGTCGAAACACTTTTTTTTCCCCCATACAAACATTGACAGAAGCTGTGTACAGCCAGGCAGCGAGAACACAACGTGCCCACTATATACTTAAAAATCCAAACTCTGTATTATATGGGCTACTCAGTATGATCCCACTCGTCTTCACTGTCGTATCATGTAACAGTGCAAGAGTGGAATATATGCAAGAGTCCTTTGCTTAATTACAAAGATTAAATTCAGCAGCAAGGTGCTAAAAATACATTTCATGTGGCACTGATTTGCTCAGGTATAAAAAAATAACCTGGCCAAAAACATTTTTTCGTTTCACATTTGAGGCCTTCAGCTGACACTCATCCAGAGCAGCTCACAATGAGTGTTAGAAAATAGAGGAAATTTGGGGGTTTTGTGGCTGTGACTGGAACAGATTTTTCTGACAGTGAAGCTAAGCTCCATCATGATGAGTAGCCCGGCTAGAGAGTGACGTGCCGAAGCCTTTAACCTGACTGGCAGGTTTGATAACGTCTGCTCCTGCAAAATTGTCATCCAAGGTAGAGGGAGCGCAGAGCGACAGGCTCTTTTCACAGGGACACTTTCATATGTCTGTTAGGCCACCATGTTGATTGACGGGGCTCATCAACCAGTAAATACAACACCTTCCGTGTCAGTTGTCAGCGAGTGAGGCGCGCGGAGCGATCTCTCTGTCAGTCAGTCAGCCTTTCGCTGTTTTCTCGCCTCGGTCGTCGCTAAGCGTCTGCTAATTGATTGTTTCAGGGTGGCCTGTTATCAGGGTCCTATCAGTTTGGTCCTTGGTGCGTCTGAGCTCAGAGGTCGCTGGCCTCCGCTCGCTCGTACAGCGCCCGCAGCTTCTCAAAGCGAGGCCCCCACTCCCCGAGAGTCTCCTCTCGCCTTCCGTCCCCTCCTCCTCCCCCTCCGACATCCCCGCCGCTCCCCCCGTCCAGCCCCGCCGAGCTGAAGGAGCTCAGGGAGCCGGCGGGCGAGCCCCCTCCCTCGGTGGAGAACACCTGCAGGGAGTCGAAGGGCCCCGTGTCGGGATGCTGGTCGGCGTCACGGATGATCTCGCACAGGTAGCGGGCCAAGTCCTGGCTGGAAAAGGACAGGGAGCGGCGCGCCAGCTGGGAGGGGCGGGCCTGGCCTTGGGCCGGGAGTCTGGTGGGGGGGACATCCCTGCGGAGGCTGGCGGTGGTGGTGGCGGTGGAGCAGGAGGACGCCGCGGAGGGGGGCAGGGTGGTGGAGCTGGCTGTCCGGCTAAGGGGGTCCAGCGGCTGGACGGAGGGCGGGACGGGGGGTGCCTGGTGGAGGAGGTGGTGGTGGTGGTGGAGGGGAGGAGGAGGGTGGTGGAGGGCTCTGGAGCGGCAGTACTGGACCGACTGGGCCGGGCTCGGCTGGAGGGACTTCTGCAGCTCCGCCATGTCGTAAGCATTCTGGACACGCACATGCAGAGGAAAAGTCGAAGTTAGCAAAAAGAGATAGCAGCAAACACAAGAACGAGCCAGAGTGAAAGAGGGAATGTTTTGCGGAGAGAGATGAGGAAGAAAAAAATTAAATGTGACAGAGGAGATAGCAGAAAAATGAAACGAGAGCAGAAAAACAATCAGCTCCCCCCATTACGCTTACTGTGAATGCTCCACCTATTTAAGTTTCGAATCCATCTCCATTTACAGTCTCGGAGAAGGCATCGTAATTTTGAGTATCCGTGTGTGCGAGAGACCAAAAAGATAAAAAAAAAACATGAATGGAGGTGATTCAGAAAGGAGATGAAGGGCGTCTCTCTTTCCATCCCTCTCTTTTATGCACTGCTGCATTGGGGTTTAGGAGCTGCCTTTAATTTCGTATACTGTAACAGCCAATCACTTCAGCACTAATGGTTTCCACCAAAACAGTAACCACGGCAGCAGAGATGAAAAAAAAACAACTAAAGGATGTAGGAGGAGGAGGAGGAGGAGGAGGAGGAAGAAATGGTACACACGGAGGAGGTGTGGGTCGCTTTGTAAAACTGATTATGTGATGAGTGGAAAGTGCTGATTTTTCCTCCAGAGAGCTTTCAAACAAGACTCTTGAGAATTAACCGCAGCATCTGCTATGCTATAGGGGATCAGGACTGTGTATGTGTGTGTGTGTGTGTTTGGCTGCAGGTGATTTACAGTACGGAGGACGAGATCTTGAAGGTTTTTGGGTACTGACAAGGTGTGATGACAATATGTGTATGCTAGTCATTGTTCTACCGTGCGTGTGTGTGTGTGCGGCCACATGTGTTTGTGCCGATCAAAGCTGTGATATTATGCAAGCTCTTGAGTACTGTTGAGTGCTTGTGGGTTATAGTGGCTGTTGGAGAGAGGAGATAAGGATTTTGCGTGGGCCTAATTAAAACGCTAGCACACACACACTCCTGCTTTCCTATCTTTGTAAGGACCCTCATTGATATAATGCATTCTCAGCCCTTTACCCTAACCTTAACCATCAATACTAAATGCCTAACCCTAACCCTTACCCTAACCTTTAGATCACACCTCCGGTCATATTGTGTATCTATTTAACAATATATGCATTTTCTTTTTTTTCTTTTTTTTTCTTTACAAAAAATCTGTTTCCAATCATCTTTTCTTCCTGTAAAACCAAAAAGGACGTGCTTACCTAAGCTAGTACCAACTAATTTCAACAAAATCCATTCATCCATCTATCCATCAATCAATCTGCAACAAGGGAGGTGTGTGTGTGTGTGTGTGTGTGTGTGTGTGTGTGTGTGTGTGTGTGCGTGAAGCCTCAGTCCTCTGTAGCTCCGTATTGCGCTACGATCTAAGCCCTTTTTTAGAGGCCCAATCCAATGCGAAGGATTCAATTTAAATCCCTTGTAGAGTGGATAGCTTGTCATTTGCAAATTACTTTATCAGCTAATGTCACGTAGCAACCAACGCCAGATCCATGCAGCGTAGCTAAGTTATAGCTAGTTGACCTTCCTAGCTTGCTTGCTAACGTTATCGCTAGCAAAATACTGAGTGGATTTGTTTGCTAGACAAACGGTGTTAATTTTAGCCAACAATAAAGGATTGTAATGATACAAAGCAAAGGTGTATAACTAACGATTGCTTTCTAATAGCGATGCAAGGCAGGGGCAGCCAACAAGCTAACTGTGACCTGAGCTAAGGTTAGCCAGGTAGCTGTAACTTAGCTATTCGGCATGGATCTGTCGTTAATTGCTTCGTAATGTTAACGGAAGTAATTGGCAAACAGCAAGCAACTCAGTATCATGCCTTTGAAGAAGTGAGGACTGGCCAAAATGTCCTCACTTTCCAAAATGTCCTCACTCTGTTGGTTAAAAACATGTTTCGGTCCTCACTATGTAACAAGTACAAGAACATGTATACACACACACACGCACATACACAGTGGAGGACTCTATTCCAAATTGAATTGACTGGATCCACCATAAAACTGCTACTTTGCATTCACTGCTGAGTATTTCCATACAAAAGTGATGTTCAAAATTATGCAGTTGCAAACATTTCACCTTCATGAAAGCACATGTGTATCTGAGAGGTGTACCTGGTCCTCCTCGCCGCCTCCCTCCTCGTCATAGTTAAGGACGTTCTCTCGGATGTCCTCCCAGCCGTCGTGGTGGGCTGAGACGTGGTAAACGCCCTCTTTCAGCCCTTTGTAGCTCCTCCAGCGAGTGTAGAAGAAAATTCCCAACAGCAGCACTGGAGTGGAGACAGACAGTTGTGGAGGCTCATCAGTGTATGCATTAGATGTCAATGATTAAGATCCTTCAGCCAATTAAGGTATGGCCCCAGGGAGACGGGCTGTTTAATGGGGTTGGCCTTCAGCATCATTTGCCAAAAATGTGAGCTGAAATATGGTGAGTTCCAGGGTTCAACTGATAATGATGCTTTAGGGTTCAAGCTAACACGAGTTATTTTATGATTGCTATTTGACAAAATGTATTTCAAGGATTTTAAGGAGTGTTTTTTTTTTTACTTAGTGATATGTTGGGGGGCAGCAGTAGTTACAAACTTCCCATCAAATCTGAGTCAAAAACTTTCTAAGCAACAGTCAAAGATTCCCAGGGCGGGCAAAATTGAGTCTCTGTGCATCCCCAGGAGTCCAGTTCCATCTGAGCAGGTGTTTTTAGCAGCTGAATTGGCTACAGCGAACAAACTCTTCCAACTCCAGCAGATACGGAGCAACACACGATACAACAAAAATGCGTGAGGCTTTGTTTTTTTATAATTCATTAGACTGTTTTGTATAATTATTTATATATACACTTTATCATATTTAGCTTTTTCAATTTCATGCCTTGCACCACAGGGATTTGCTTAAACGCTCCTTGTAAAAATGAAACTTTATAATGCCTTCATATATTATGTAACAGAAATATTACAGGTTTATGTCAGGTAACATGAAACAGAAATACAGTACATTCACATACACAAGACATACGTGTGCATTCAGACGTATAGGTATTTAGGCTTTGTTTTAAGAGATGTTGGTCTTGTGTAATTCTTGTCTTTTGATGAATTTGTGCGGAATTATTAGCTACGTTTAATCTTTTGAAATTGTTTTTATTGAGAACTGACAGACATAGAGCTTGAGCACCAACAGAATTTTTGTAAAAATATTTTTTCTTGTTATTCATTGAAATGATTTAACTTAATTTATGGTTCACACAACTAATAAAGTTGGCCTGCGCTGTGAAAATAGTGTAAGGCAAGTGTTTTAACATGCTATGCTAATTAAGGGGAAAAAAAACATAGATTTTGTATGTTGTAATTGTTTAAATGAAGGAATTTGCTTAGCATGTGCATCCATCGCAGGAACTTTTCTTCAAATATATACTTTTATTTCAATAAATCTTTTCTATATATTTTCTTTCCACTTCTTTTCTTAACTCACTGGAGGCTATTTAAGATGCAGATTGAAATGATTCTTCACATCCACATTACTTTACATGCATTTACCAATATCTCTGTAATTAAGGGCAATTATAAGCGTGTGATTGCATGACAGGCCTTGCAGGCATAGAACATCCTTCAGATTATAGCAAACGCAGGCAGTAATAACAGTGTTAGGTTGTAAATTACATACATAGATTCATAGATTAATGCTAACAATAACCCTGGCCAACGGAATCACAGACAATTAATGGCCTGGCGTTTTATTAGAGCTACTTACACCCCCTTACTAACTGACAGTTGTAAATGTGAAATATACACAATTAACATGGATATCTGAGATTGCGGGAGCTGTTTACTCTGATTAAAATTGTATGTGTGAGAAAAGAAGTGGAAGAGCTCGGAAAAAGTGATTGCTTTAAGTTTCACTTTTTCATGTTGAGGTGATTTAACTTATGTAAAAAGCAGATTGTAGGCAGCAGCACACACACACGGACACAGTTCGCCCAATCTGCATGTATTTCCCACTCTAGCGTTGCTCTGACCTTTTCAGATGTCTAACAAATCCCCATTACCTTGTCTCATCCCTATCACCTCTTGCCTTAGTTAACCCTTCACAATTCACAATTCACTAGCCCTTCCATATTAACCTGCTTTACACCCACACACACTCTCACGGTTTCTTTTTTTCTTTTTCCTAGTTAATTCAGCTGTGCTCAAATCAAACAACTGAATCAAAAGGACTTTTTTCACACCGCATGAACTGCAAAAGGAGAAACTTGTAGAATCTGGAGTGCAATGTTGAGATAATATTTAATAATTTACAACCACACATAATAAATTGAGCCTAACTGAATTATTTTCGGAGTCATCCTTATTTTCAAATCTATTTTTTGCAAAAGGCTGTACATAGGAGAGCTGCCGTTTAATCACATTTGAGAACAGCAGCAATCACGTACCGCAAACGATTCCAACTGGCAGCACTATAAATACACCGGCTGTTCAAATCCTATTAATCTGAGATAACACATCAATGTGAAAAATCTGTGATCTTAAACAGTTCAAACACATCTTTTAAACACTTGCTGCTCCTGTCTCTCCTTCTCCATCAACCTCTGCTTTTTCATAATCCACACATCTTTCTCCTACATCACAACTAAAACCCGGCAGCCAATCCATCATGTAAGCACACCAAGAGACGGCACTCAAACTCCCCGTGAATTGATAACACCCCATTAAACAGCCCACCCTCTGACAACTCTGTAAGAGTAAATTCACTCAGCCAGAAACCAGCTGCACAGTACGAGAGGCAAAATCAATGTTCATTTACTGTCAACTTGTCCCCCCTTCACCACAACTCCGGCGTCTGGCAGATTTATAAGATGAAATTGTTTCAAGAGATTCACTGTTTCATTTTCAAGAGTGGCGTTATGGCTTTTAATGGCAGTCAACAAGAATGGGGAAAAAAAAAAAAAAAGATAAAGAAACTGAAAGACAGACTTTTATTTTGGCAGTAGACACATGTGGCTGACTGTTGCAGAGAGCGGCCTTGATGTTAGAGAGGCAGTGAACTGGCAAAAACAAGGTCAAAGGTTCAGTCCCCTGCCTCGACTGCAATGGTCCTCATTTACTGTGGGGTGCCCTGAGCTTCCCAAACACAGAAAAACAAAGTGGAGAAGCAGCTGGTCCAGCAGCCTGGAGGTTTACAAAGTCGGTGATAATATGAGGCTTTGAAGGGAAACTTTGCGGATTTCAAACTAGCTTTGTATCATTACAATGTGGAACAATGTTTAACTTCCTTTCATGTTGCCAGCACCCAGAGATCCCCGCTTATTTGTCAGCAAATGTCAAAAAATATCATCTGACTCACAGTTTTCACAAAGATTCTGGCATTCACCAATGTTCTCTTATTTGAGATTTGTTCTTAAGTAAGCACATAATCTTTGCACACTCAAGAGCATACTTGCACACATTTGAGTGCTGAAATGTTAGCGCAAAATAATTGCAAAATGATTGCTTTTTCTTCAATTATACAATTGGATTCAAAATACAATTAGGTTTATATTGTGTGTATTTAATTATATGGTATATTTTTGTTATATTTTTTAACAATTAATTTCATTATTTTACAAAGCATTATGGTCTTTTAAAATAAATGCTAGTAATAGCATCTTTTTTGTTATTTTATATTCTCTACTGATGCTATTAAATATGACGGCTCGATTGGCGTTCACTTCCTGCAGAAGCACCTCCACTTCAAATTGTCTTTTTTTTTCTTTTTTCGTTTGAGGTAGGAGTAGTAGTGGTAATTTATTTCGGTCCTTCGGACAATTATCCACAAAGAAAGCACATAAAAATACATAAATACATAAATTAAAGGGAAAAGGTGTAGGTTGAAGCTTAAGCTTATTATAACTACCCAATATGCCTTAACCCTTTCACTACTAGGTTTACAGACACAAAAACAAAGTTCGAAACGTGTCATACAAAATAATAATCATACGTCGATTTTATGTGTTTGCCACCTTATTTTTAAACATTTTCTTTAATTTGCAAAGTGAACTACTCATTTTTAATTCCTTATTTTAAACAAACCTATTCCCTAGATTTGCAGGGGCTTTTTCTAATTTCAGACAATCTCTGAATACAGTTAGGAAGCAAATTATTTTGTGCTTTGTACATTATCTGTGGAATTTTAACATCAACTAGATCACAAACTTTTAAAGCATGTAAGTTAATAAGTAGTGCATCGGTTGGTTCTTAATAATTAGATCGGACTGTAAACAATGAGAAAGCGCACAGAAGAGGAAGTCTTGGCCCAGATATCCCCCGGCTACACCAGTCAGCCTTTTATTAATATCATTCCTATGTTTTACTTTTTTTGCTCTAATATTTTTTATCTGTTCTGTTTGTTTATTTCACTTCTTTTTATCTGGTTTTATTGTTGGGTACTTTTTCTTTTCTTCTAAATTTAAGTGTTTAATTGTTTCTTCTTTCATTTTCCCATGTAAAGCTCTTGAACTCTGTTTTAAAAAGTGATGCATTAATCAATCAATACATCAAACTGTACTATATCTCTCCAGTTTCTTAATATTCCTACTTTTTTCAGAGGATATCATGTGCTAAAACAAAAGAATGTTTTTTTTCTGTTTCAGTGTGACTGACACAAACTAATTAGGTTACAAAGTTCTGCTATAAGATAGATACCGTAGGCTATGTGGATGTGCAAACAAGCAACACACTTCACATGGACTCCATTAAGACTTGCTTTTTCTCACTTGGGTGAGAAAATATACAACAACATGAAAAAAAGCCTGTATGTGATGTGAATAGAAGCAAACAAAGAAATCGGATCTTGAGCTGCTGTGAGGACGACTGTACTCTACTGCATGGATCAATATCCTCTGTGCATTAGGGCTTAGGTCTATATGAGGGGGGAAATACAGCCTATAGACTGATGCGAAGAAACTGCAAATATAAGAGGTCTGATTCTGCTTGGTGTAAGGTGGTGGAGTTTATGTCTTTATGTGTTTACACCCCACTACCATCTGCAATGTGTGTGTGTGTGTGTGTGAAGAAGTGGCTAGTGTGAGCTCCATGGGGAAGTGAGCAAGGAAGCTGGAGGTCAGGGCGTACAAGATGAATCTGCCCTGTTCAAAGGCCCTCTCTAGAGGGCAAACAGAGAAATGGAGAATTTGATCGGCATTGTGTGTGTGTGCGTGTGTGTGTGTGTTTGTGTGTGTGTGAGTGAGCCTGAAAAGAGATATTATGTGTTTATTTGTTTACACTGCCTCCAAGGTCCTGTGGTCTTTTTGACCATCACTCCTTTTTTTGTTAACTTTCTCACTCTCTCTGCTTAAATCGTACTCTTGCCTTATACTTGACCCTCCCTCTGTTCTACCGCCTTTAAAGTAATATTCAGTTTTTTTCATTTAAAGTGCTAAATGCGAGATCGGGATCATTTTTATTGCACCCGCACGGCTCTCAACATGACAACGACTGAGCCGGTGGCTCGCAGCTAACGCCTTACATAACAAATAATTGTTTGCTGCTATAAAGGTAGGGTTGGTAGTTTTGTTCAAATAAATGTATTTGTTATATTTGTTGAAATTGTAATTAAATTGCGTAAATAAATCAAATGCTCTGTAAAAAAAAAAATAAAAAAAAATGATTGGCCGGCCTGCCTGCCTGCCTGCCTGCCTGCCTGCCTGCACTCATTGCACATCACTAGAGTCATCCACAAGCTGCTAGCTGGACAGCTGTGAGTACTAACAATAGCCATGTTTGTTGTTTACATTCATAATGATAATTTTGTGGGAGTGGCTTTGGAGGGAGGCCTGAAGGGAAGGGCTGACAGTGTTACCGACTTATTCGCTAGATTTAGCGACTTTTGGAGGTAGTGCTGCTAGCTACTTTCACTGGAAAAGAGTTGGCTACATTGGGCTTTGTTTTTCAGTTGGATTATTTTTAAAATCTAGTGTACTCTTGCTAGTTTGTCAGCATTACCGACCCTACCCTTGGATATCATATAGAGCACTTTTAAATAAATGTCCGTTAAGTCACTATCGGCGAATGAGGTAACACAATGGTGAGTGAGCATATGGCCCGCTGATGAAAGCCCTTGCATTTGCAATATTGCGAAGGGGGTGTCTGTTGCGACATTCTCAGGGAAAATAAAAAAGCGGCAACGCTGTTTGGATTTCTGCAAAGTGAGATCCAAAAATGGAGATATTCAAGATTGTAACAACAAACGACCACGATAAATCAAACCCTAATCCAGGACCTCCAGCAGGTGCATTGGGCAATCTGCATCATACTAAATATTACAAAATTTCACCTGAACCAATTTACTTCCACAAGTCATTGCCACAGTCCAAAAAAGCACTGGAACGGTTTGAAACAAACTGATTTTGAAGGAACAAGTCCCAATTGCCAATGACCTTGGCAAGCATTGTTAACTACTAAAAGGAAAATTAATTTGAACGTCCTTTAGTGGCCTCTCAAAACATCCAACGCTGCCCCTTTATTCAGGACCGGAAGCACAATGAGGCAGCGTGCGGCTATCTGATGAGCAGGGAAATCCATTGTGTTTTCAGCAGTTGAAATGGCGCTGAATGAGTGTGTGTGATGGAATTTCCAGTCAGACAATCAATATCCGAGCTGCCCAGCAATGAGATCAGCGTCTACAGTATGAGTACATCGACGCAAGTCAATAACAAAGTATGGATTCTAGCCTCATCAAATTATAATTTTACTGCAGCCGTCTCTCTCTATCTCTCTCTACGCGTTCAATTTATCACTACTCTGTTTCTCACTGCCCTTTTTTTCGTGCTAACTGATACCGTTTTTTAAAGGCCAGTACCAATATGTTGCTGCCAGTAACCTGTGATGAGGTTTTCATTGGTTCCTAGTTTCAAATGACTACGTCTATAGATGATGATAGAAATTCACGGATCACTTCTAGATGTTGAGTCTCTTTCCAGCTCACATAGGAACACAAACAACCAATCGATTGCAGTCTTCCCACACAGACTATTCATTCCAAAAATGTAAGTAAATATGTCCCCAAAGTTCTTTTGATTTGTATCACCTGCTCTCCATGGAAACCTGATATAATACTTAATCCAAGGACGATATCATTTCAGCTTGGTCCACATCTGTTCTCTACCTTTCACTCTCTCAAGGTAGCTATGCTTAGTGGCACTTTCTATCGTCTCCTTTCTCCATTGGTCTCGTTATCGATCTAATGGTGTCCTTCCTCAACACACTGCTCCTCCTCTCGTAACTAAAGTCTCAACAGTGTCACACTTCAATCTACCTGTATCTCAGCTGTGCTCTTACAAAGGTGAGGCTATCAATAGACCTTCATCCTGCCATGCACAGCACATCCAGGGACATTTTGAATAGCAAACAAACAAGTTTTAGCGAACTTTCACAGTGCAGGTGTGAGGCTTCAAAATAGATGGATTTTTTTTGTTACTTCACAAAGTATATTTAATTCTGTGTGTGTGTGTGTGTGTGTGTGTTTTCCCTGCATACCTCACATCAGCATGCGTCTCGAATCACTGAACTTTGTTTGTCGAGTTCAGGTGTGAATTCACCTCCTAGGGAATGTGGAATTTCACATCGTCCAAAGCAGCTACGGAGTTGTTCAGAGATGCATTTGGCCGCATTACCGTTAAAATATAAATGCAATGAGCATCCATTCCTCGGACAGCAACTGCAGAGATGAACTGTCAACGGACGGTTACGTTTTGAAGAATGTACTACACTGTGAAGATAATTCTCCATCTGTTCTTATAGTGGCTGTAATCAACATTATTAACTTTTTTTTAACAATGAATGAAATGTATATTGTGGTATGGGTCGCTTGAAGTGACAAGCCTACAGAGAATTATCACATGGGTCAACCAACTGTTTGTGCACCGTGTGAAACTAAAAGTTATATTGACTGATTTTGTCACGTCAGTCTTTAGTCACGTGACTCGTCGGTATCGTCATGAGTCGCTAGTCATTGATACTAACGTCAACCACGACTGTTTCCTAACCCTACCTAAGTGTTTGTGTTGCCTAAACCTAACTTCCTGTGAAAACAAAAGTTTTTTTTGAAAGGACACTATGCATGCAAGGATTAATATTGACACGCTGTCCCTGGTCCGTCCAAAAGTAACGCAACAGGGATACCCTGTGTAGTCAGTCTCTGACAAAAAAAAAACTAAAACAAAACAAAGTAACCAGCCATGTGGCTTTTAAAGGGGACATATCATGCTAAATTTCAGGTTCATACTTATATTTTGGGTTTCTACTAACGTTAAAAACAACAACATATGAATATACATGTATTCACCCTCTGTCTGAAACGCTGTCTTAACGGCTGTCTCTTTAAACCCCCCTCCTGAAAAAGACCAGTCTGCTCTGATTTTTTATGACATGTTCCTTTTAAATACAGTCATTTTTCAACAGGATCAGGTTATAGGAATTAATCAAAGTTTAGAGGTGTAAGTTTTTAGTGTTATAAGTGTTTTTTCTCTATAAAACAAAGGCAATGAAGACATTTCTATTCATAGACCACTTTTTAATGAAGTATTGGGCTAATGCATGAAGGTGTCATAGCCAGGTACTTCAATTATGAGAAGCCCGGTTAAGATCTCAAAATTGCTATTGTAATATATGGTTCCCTGCAGCCAATCATACCGTGAAGATCAGGTTCATGTTCCATTCGTAGCAATAATTAACCTCTAAAAATAGAGGAGATGGACATTTTAAGCACTATGTTCACTGTCATAGTGCAATAATGATCCCATAATTGTTTGAAGAACATTCAGACATTAATTAACTGGCCGACAAAAGCCTCTGGTATCAATCCAAGTGAATGTTGGGATGAACTGGAACACACAATGTGCAGAGAGAAGCACCATCCATAACAAAGAAACAAAACATCCAAAACCTGAAATCATCCAAAAAAATACCATCAGCAATCATGTTTTCTGCCCTGTCCAACACATTCTCTATGCTGCTTAAAAGCAATTCTGCATCACAGGTATGTGTTATGAAAGTTGAAAAGAAAGAAATACGAAATCTTCTCTCTTATTTTTCTGGTCATGGGAGATTAGGGTATGGCTGACGGTAAACTTTCTCAGATATCAGATGAACACACACTGACCTGAACAAAGACATAACTTTCATAAAGTATGGATGGAGAGGGAGTTTTGCAATTTCAGAGCGAGCAAACGCTTTCATAGTCAAGACAACACCTGCTGAACCAGCGTGAGGTGTCGGCGCAGTCCCAAATACACACTTGCCTCCAATTCTGGAAACAGATGTCTAAATCACGTGAAGTTAATTAGTGAGTGGTGTCTTCTTATTCAGTGTAACTCGGTGTGTAACAACATTGTTCAAATTGTTAAACTGAATCAATGTTTAACTTTACCACTGATGTAACTTGGCTGGTGTTCTGCCTTTGATTTCCTCTTAAAGACTAATGAGGTAGAAAGTCGATCCATCTATCCATCCATTGTCTAACAGCTTATCTTGATTAGGATGTTACGCAGATCCTGAGCCCCCGCCATCATTGATTGAGAGGCGGGACAAAACACTAGATACAAGAGAAATAATCCAATTAAAGTTTCTCACCTAGAGTATACACTGAAATAGTGCTTTCGTGCATTTTCAAGTCTTTCACTGACTAATGCCAGTTATATACTACATGAACATCAAGCCGATTTTGGGTCCGATTCCCCCCTCCCGACAACAATTATTTTGATGGTTGTCAAGTTTATCTTTGCAGATATTCCTGTGGTGTGAGGTATGTTAAAAGTGTTTTTTACATCTCCCGATAGGCTTGAAAGTCCATCCTCGCCGCACTGATTTCAATTCGTAAATATTAAACGTTCAATATTTACGATCGAATATCCTGTTGCGTGTTGGGAACCCTGAGGACAGCCAATGGTACATTCACGTGGGAAAGAACGACAGCCAATTGAGAACCAATCTGACTGAAGCAGAAGGACAACCACCACAACCAGGTTGATTTCAGAATACATGATGCTCAGGAAACCACATTCACATGTACAGGCAGTTAAGAGTCTCCAGTGTACGTATCAGTAGAGAAGAAAGAATTGAACTGTAAAGTTATTGCCTCTAAATAAAAGATATCACCTAAAATGCACTGTGTACTAGACACTAAAGGAAAGAAAAATCAAAGCTATTTGAAGATTTTTTCACAAGTTAAATGTTGTCGTTCAGACAACAGTCTTATCTTTTCTCTAGCTTCAACATTTGTTTCCATGAAGTTGAATAACACTGGGTGTGTTTGTGTGAGGAGGCAATGAAGGAAAGGGTCAGAACATGCGTCTTCCAGGCTATAATGACTGGGAATGCATACAGGAACCGCTTCACCTTCCTTGCACAGAAATAGCAGACTTCCCTATCCAACTAATTATCTTTGACTTACAGTGCATGGGTGGATCATAATATACTCATGTCTTCCTCAGCAGCACATCCAGCTCCACATGGCATAAGTGGGTATTAATGTACTTTCAGCTGGGGAGATTTGGGTATTCTGCAGAATATGAAGAAAGATCTGGTGGAAGACTCAATAAGGGGCTGTCTAGGCTGTGTTTAGTCAAGATTAAAATGGGTTCGGGCCCTGAGCTTGCTGCTGCGCTGTCAGACCACCGCCGTTTGGAGCACTTTACTTTAAGATTGACTTTACTCTAATCGTTTAAGTGAAATTAACTGTGTTTTGCTTTCGGGCATTGTAAGCTGATTATCTTTGTCTTGATGCTGCTGTTTTAAGCAGATCTCTTGTGAAAAAAAAAATAATTGTGAATTAATATGAGAGCAACTTCAATAACTATTGTAAAACTAAACGCTTGCACTTCAGACAAACCACAAGCAACCTTTTGTTGCTTGTTACGCTGCTCTACTCTCTAAATTAAAGACATGCTGACATTTAAGTTATTATAGATCATTACAACCTTGAGGGTGATTCCAATTAATTCCTCTCGCATGGGTTTGCCCAAGATCATCTTTGTGAAAGACTCATGAGAGTTACACTATATGACATACAATATCCAGCCCAGTCGCACAGCAGTTCGTGAAGTAGTCACAACATTTAATGCATTAATTTGTGTACATAGACAGACATTTTCTTTTCGTGATGGTCAGCACAAAATCAATTTGTATGTTATCCACGTAATTGCGAACCGGGAAGACTAGAGATCGGCGAACGCCACATACGGAGGAGGTTGGGGTGGATGACTGGGTAAAAAAAAAAAAGACTTTCGTGTTTGTGTCCTGTGTGAAACCAGAAGTCAAATTGATTTATTTGTCACGTAACTTCCGTTCTTAAGCTACGGCACTACTGGAGTTATTTTAACCAAAACCGTGATCTTTCCCTAAAGCTATCTAATTCGTTTTTGTCACGTAACTTCCGTACTTAAGTTACGGCACTTCCGGTAAACCAAAACCAGGATCTTTTCCTAAACCTAACTAAGTAGTTTTGTTGCCTAAGCCTAACCAAGTCAATCTTTTCCTAAACCTAACTAAGTAATTTGTTGTCTAAGCTTAACCAAGTCGATCTTTTCGTAAACCTATCTAAGTTGTTTTATTTTGAAAAGACTGGTGTGGAAATTGGCCCTTGCGTCACGTGTTGCTGGACATTCATCTAAAAAGGCACAGAAAATAGGTTGTTGAAAGTCGTGCTGAGCGTCATAAAAAAAGGGAAATTCGTGTCTATGTACACAAATCAAATCGATTAAGTTTTGTGTCTATTTCATGAACTGCCGTGAGACTGTGTTGCAATATCGGGTCGTAGCTCCACTAGATTTCAAGAGCTTCATTCATGGATTTAAGATGTGTCATGGGTTCAAAGGCATTTTATCAAGCTCTTATCCATATAAAACTGCTTAGTGAATCGAATCCAACCATAACTCAATTCAGAAGAACTGAAACAAAACTAAAACTTCAAAGATAGAAAAAATAAAATATATATATAGGGCATGCATGAAAGTTTAACGGTGAGATTCTGACTACTGAAAATCGACGTGAGGGAATCAGATGGATTGTTTTCAGTGAAGAAGAATCCTCACTCTGAACTGCGAAACACACAGTCAGCTCACATTCATACTGAAGTGGTGTTTCTGACTTTAATCAACCATCTTTGGCAGAGAACACTCTGAAGACACTGGCTGGCTGAAACTATTTTAAGTAGAGTAGAGAATATTAGAGCACATTACCTCAACAGCAAAGTTTCACTTTGGTTTTTGGGAAAGTTGCTTACAAAATAATGTTAATTGAGTACAGTCAATATAATGTATGGCAGCAAACTTCCTTCAGCTGAATAGGTAGAAAACTGAGATTTTGGCTGTTGGGTGTAAATCCCAGAGACAGCTTGTCTGTGAATACCTAGAGTCCAAATCACTAAAAACATGTGACCAGAGTAAAACAGATCATATCAGCAGCATAACGAAGGTCGTCTTTTTCCAACTCTGAAACATTTCCAGAATTGGAGGCTTTCTTTCCCAAACTGACTCAGAGAAACTCATGCATGCATTCGTTATGAGCAGACTAGATTATTACAATTCTCTGTTTATGGGTTTTCCAAACAAAACAATCCAGAACTCAGCCGCACGAGTTTTAACCAGGACAAAAAGATCAGACCGCATTTCTCCGAAACCTTCATTGGATACCTGTTGCTTTCAATTCAAACACCTCCTTTTGGTTTACAAAGCTCTTACTTCCTATAGAGCGCTTTCTCAGTCCGGAGAGATGGCCTTCAGTATTTGTGCACCTAAAGAAGTTTACCTGCTCATCTTAGACTGACACTGTGTTCTTTTAAAACCAAACTAAAGACCTTCCTTTCACCTAAGCATCTCTTAAATCAACACACCGTATATGTGCAGCTTGTTCGTATGCGTGTATGTATTTTTATGTGTTTATTTTTCTCATCCATCTCGGAGGTAACTCACTATTTTTGCATTCCGCGGCTCTCCATTGGCCTATTTTATGTCAGTAAAACTTACTATACTTGCTATACTACTGTAAATGTTCAATCTTCCTCCAAACTCTCAACAATTCAAAAAGATAACCTTTGGAACACCTTCACCTCGGAGGAGGTTGGTATGATAGAATCAATGTGGCAATCACTGAACTGCCTGCTTAGCTCATCTGGTAGAGGAGATTGTACGGATATATTCAGTATGTGACCAACATCTGTGTCCTTAATCTGATATCCTTCTCTAATCTCCACGCTCTGAGTCTGTGTGACTGCTTCAGTTCCCACAGAACCACCATAGTGCCGATTCTGTATGTTGTAGATCATCACAAATGAACCACAAGTACTTGTAAAGCTCATCGTTTTATAATGGTTCATTTTTTCTACTGTGTTAATATCAGTAACTGGAGTACTAGTTCAGTTTACGTCTACACTCATGGAAAGGTAGCATTTACTCTCATCAAGTCCTTTCTCAATGACTGAATGGAGAGCATGTCTGCCACCTGTCTCGGAGATTGTCCGCCATCCATTTCGTCTGGCACTGCTATGATGATTAAAGCTGCAGTGGGTAGAATTGGAGCAAATATGATTAAAAAAAGTTATATTTATAAAACGGTCACTATGTCCTGACAGTAGTGCATGAGACAGGTAATCTGAAAAAAAGCATGTCCCTCTGTGTCCTCCGTTGCTCCTAATGGCATCTGCAAGATTTCACAGACCGTAGGAAAACAACCAATCAGAGCCGAGCAGATATCTTGCCATCTCTGAGCAGCTGCCAATCACTCGTGAACTCCAATCAAACGGTCAAACTAAGCAGCACTGATCAAATATGAATCAATATTCTGTAACGTCTATGCCTATTTCTCGCATAAAATGTTTTCAGAATCATCTTGTAGTGTACTGTTTAGTTATAAAATGAGAAAGTTTGTGACCCGGCGGCCATGTTGAGCTCAGGTTGAGGAAATACCAAACACCGCCCACCAGCCGGAGCAAACTTTCTCATTTTACAGCACACTACAAGATGTGAAATCTGAAAACATTTCATTGCAGTAACAGAATACAAATTAATATTTGTTCAGCGTTGCCTAGTTTGACCGTTTGATGGGATTCCACAAGTGATTGACAGCTGCCTCCGTTGAATGAACAGCCAATAGGAATGCTCTCTCTCTGAAATGACCTGTGATTGGCCAAAGTCTCCCGTCACGGGCTAGATTTTTTAAAGCCTGAAAACAGAGCCATGAGGAGGTGCAGAAGTCTAGTTTTCTCTCAAAGCACTTGAATTACAATATGCTGAAAGGTCATTATGGATTTTTTGCCCAATGATGGCAAAAATATTGAGCATGAGGGTCTATGTGACGCAGACTTTTGTCATCGGACCATTATCACTTCAGCTTCAGTCTCACCTCTCTGCATCAAAATTGACACAATCTTTTTTCTTCAAAATTAAAATAAATAATTAAAGCGATCTGCACTGTAGCTGCAAGTATGAACATGTGATGGCGTACTGACATATTGACTAATCTAAACTTAATTTCCAGTTTTTAAAAAGCTATTTCATTATCTTCATCCATGATTTTGAAATAAAATGTATTTTCCCTTCTAAAATATAATATTACGGTCTGACTATACATATAGAGGTTGCGTTAAAGAATGTATTCATATTTTACTTTAATATCAGCTCAAATTATCCTTACAGATCAGTAAAAATAGATCTGTCACTGAAATGAACTTTCACTTTCAAGTGAAAAGAATAAGACAGAAGATGCCTGCATTACTGTCATTTACTCACAGCTGTTCTGTATGTTACTATTAAATAGATGCATCAAATCTGTATTGTGTTTTCTGCAAAGGAAAGGAGCAGGAAAGATTCCAGATGGTTCCAGTAATACAGTCGTTATATGTCACTGCTAAAGCAACAGTAATACATTGAGTTAAGAATATGGTGCAGAAATGCTGAGAGAGAAATGGCTATAGAAACACAAGACAGAGGTGAAGAGGTCCATGTAGAAGCCAAAAATAAGCAAACTGAATAAATGAATTCCCATCGTTGAGCACCAAATCAATATTCAAGCTACATGATAAATTCAGAAGGCTAGGTTATTAATCATTAATATTGTCAAGAGATAGCCAATTGGACTTTGACTTGGTGTGAGAGCCGTGCAGACATTTCTCCACTAGAAACTTTGTTCTGAACTCACAACCCCAGAGGAGCACCCTGGGGACTGTCACTGGATCAGCACTGCCAGCCTCCCAGTTCCATCAATGGTGGAATAACAGAACAACTCCAAGACTTCTCTTTGGATGAAACTGTTCAGACCAGGAGCATTAACTCAACTACATTAATAAGAAATGGCAAAGTCACTGAATCTGCAACAAAATGTTTTAAGATTGTAAAAACTCATGCTGATTTTCTTTTTTTTATCCTTTATATTAATTAACAAGGCCGAGAGTCTAAAGCCATCATGCTAGCAGCTAAGTAACAACATCAGCATGCTCACAATTCAACGTTCAAGGTTCATTTATCATTGACATTCTTCGACACAAAGTTGCACAATGAAATTGAAGTTGTAGTCCCTTTATGCTGCACAAGTAAAAACAACAAAAAAAACTTAAAGGATGAGTGGAAGAGTCTGAGTCTGAGGAAAGAAGCTACTCTCTCGTTTGGTTTTACAACAGCGAATACTTTTATATCGTTTGCCCGACGACAGCAGGGTGAACAGGCTGTTGCAAGGTTAGGTATTGTCTGTTAATAACCTTTGGGCTCTGCGCAGGCACCTCACCTCACTGATATCACTGATGCTCGGTAGATGGGTACCGATGATGTTCTGGGCGGTTTTAATTCCAGTCAGGATGCCTTTTATTGCTCTTCTGTATAAGTTGACAAGAACTTTGCAGGGAAATTTTGCTTTTTTAAGTTTTCTTCTGGTTTCGGTTTCAGTTTCACTATCTTAGTTGACCATGTTACTATGCAAATGTCATTTGTTTTACAGGTATCCGGTCTTAAACCAAAGTATTAGACACATTAAAATATTGGCCTGATGATGGCACTAGAGAAAAAGGAAGCGGATCATCAAAGATATTTAATTATATCCTGTTGGGAACATAAATGAGTCAGACTTCTAGACCACTTGTATTCAGGATGCCGTCCCCTTCCCTTTATTGTACTAAATGTCTATGTTCTTTCATGTATAGTTATGTGCCTAGCTGAAAAACCAATTAATTGCCTTCCGGGGACAAAAATAAAGTTGAAAGGTGAAATGTCTGTACTAAAAATTCATGGCAATCCATCCAATATTTGTTGAGAAATTTCATTCAATACCACAAATGTCAACCTCATGGTTGTGCTAGAGGAAAGTCAAGGGATCACCAAACTTAGCACAATTCATCCTCTGGAAACCATTAATATCTGTGCAAAATTTAAAGGCAATCCATCCAATAGTCCTATTGGAATAAACCTCAAGCAATTTAGACTCTCTTCAGTCACATGGCTATGATGCGGTAATTGCCATATTTTGCTGCATAACACCCTACTTTATATATGCTCACTTTTCAAAGTTGACCACACAAGACTAGACAATGGGATCAAAGAGAATGACTTTATATGATTTCTGCTTTAGAGTGGATTTTGTCTTTAATCTTCACCCATCATAACATTCTCGAAATAACAGCCTATTTCTCTTCAGCCCTGCATCAAGAGAGTTGCTGCCCTCCTTTTGTTCTTGCTATTCAAACATTTGGAGTCCGTACAAGCAATATTGGGTGAAGCCATTAAAAAAAAAAGAGAAAAGTCTCTCTTGCTGCTACTTAAATTTCAGAGTGAGAAACGCTTGACCGATCGAGCGCGGAATGCTCTACCGATTGAAATTACTACCAAAGCCCCTGGAGCATTGATCTCAATTTCTGCAGGTTTGGGTAAACAGCACCTTATACGCCTACAAATCAAGTAATTAACACTGAAAACAGAGCTGAGCCTCAGCAGGATCAAGGTCGGATGTCACATTTAATATGAGCCCAAAGCCCAGTTTGAAGAGAGATAGTGTGGAATGAAGGTGAGAAGAAGAGAAGGAGAAATGATCATTTGAATTGTGTCTGTCTGGTCTCAGGGTGGGAAGAAGGTGCCCTCAGAATCACCAATGAGACAAGCAGACATGGCCAGCAGCAGTGTGACATTGGCACCATCCTTCTCAGCACTATGTATCTCCTGCTTTCCCATCTCTCGCTGTTTTGTTCGCTGCCTCCGCTTTGTAATCTTTTCAGCTCCCTCTTGTTTTCTTCTGGTACTGTGCCGTGTCCTGTTTTATTCTCTACTTCCTCTGATCTGTTTTCTTCTCTTGTACTGCGCCGTCTCATACTGCTCTTTACTGTTCTGTTGTATTGTCCTCAATTAAACAAGGGAACATGTCATCGTACTGACAACTCATTCTCGGTGTACGGCTGCGCCCGAGGCACTTTCTCAGCAGAAGATCCTTTAGGAATAGGAACACAGAGCTAAAGGTACAGATATATGAATATTCAGCGGGCAAAACAGACAGGCAGATGGAAATAAATGTGGATTTTAACAATAGACAACCAGACGCCAGTGCGTTGCAGTCTATTCACCCACAGGCCCGAGGAAATGCTTGCACAGTACCATCGCAGAAGTTTAGTATAGTCCTAACCTACAATTCCTCCCGAGACTTTCTGACATTCGGAAAACTATGGTCAGTTCATTGCTAGCTGTAAGCTATATAATACAGTTCTTTATCAAAGGAACACACAGATCCTCCAAACAAAGAGCCAACACTAGCAAAGTTGTTGTTTTATATACTCAGTATATACTTGTATATTCATGAACCCTTTTCATTGTTCAAAAGTTGCTTCCTAAGCTCTAATTCAGGAGTTGACAAAGTCTGACACTGTGAGCCCCCCCTCAGACAAAACTGAGACAACTGTGTCCCCCAAATAACCCACCCAACCCAATATTTATTTATTTCATTAGTTTTTTTTTAAAGGTGATATTAATGGATTTTGTAATTTTATAGTGTAAAGTATTTGCATCTAGGGGATAATCGAGATCTGAGTTTTGGAACTACAATGCCTATGCTTTCGGGGATGTAAACAGGAAGTATAATGTCTCCAATGGATAGTTAGCTGTGGGTTACAACTTGAGCCCCAATTTTTTTTTTTTTACATTTTGGCAAATTGGCACAATTAACAACATGCTGAATTAGCTATTAGCTGTTTCTGTTTGCAGTACAACCATGACTGTACAGACAACAATCACTGGATTACTTTGATACTGAAGAAACTTAAAAATGTGATGATTTCCAAGCATGTTCTGTCTTTTTCAATGATTTCTAAGCGGATTTATGGACGTTCATTTGCATCGGACTTCAGAGACAAGTAGCTAAGGCAATGACTGAGATTTGGCTTGATTTATGACTCTGAAGTAGTACAGATTTTGACAAAAATTGAGCGGCCATCAGGCACTAAGGGTTTTAAAGTATCTAAATTGCCTCCATGAGCTGTGTGTCACAGCCACTGCTGCTGCAGACCGTGTTGGTGAGTGGGCCTAATCAATAGGTCAAACTACAATAACTAACTTCCCATTGTTTTCACACGGGCATGCACCTGTCCCTTTTACCTCCGACAGCAGGATCTTTGCCTGAAGTCATTCTTTCCCTTTTTCTGTCAGAGCTCAGAGGAAAATTGATCACTGGTGATTGACCCGCCTACATGTCAGTGAGATACTATTCTACGTCTGGCCTGTGGACAGTATGAATGGTTTGGACCTTTAGGATACACTCCTCAAACGTATTAGAGCACCCACTAAACAGCCATGTTTTACCTTAGCTCACTGTTTATGCTTAACAAACGTGCATTGAAACATGATGTTGCTGTAGTGAAAGATATTTATCAAGACGAGGAGCCTACGCTAAAAGGAGAACCATACAGTAATTATTACATCCAATTCAAAGTGCTGTATGCTGTCAGGTCCGTGTTAGTCTGAGTGTGATAACATTGTCCCTACGGTCTTGCTAAACCCACATCCCTGTACAACAAGCCTCTAGGGGGTAAGACTCTAATTATCAAAGAAATGTCTAACACATCATTAAAAAACATCTGGTACACTATCATCATCATCATCATAGTGTGTATGTGTGCGTGTTAACATGTTTCAGGTCTAGATTTCAGGTCTGCCAACATAAACCATTAATAATCTCTCATTTAAAAAGCCTGTTTTCCCTTTCAACAATGCAAATCATATTTATTGACAGAAAGGTGCTTTAGTTAGTTAGTCATTAGTTGTTTCTTGAATGGAAATTCCAGCATTTGTTAACCTGGTTAACTGTAGTGAAGCAGATCCATCTCCATGTTAACTTGCTGGCTGACCTATTCCGTGGTAATGGACTAGCGAAGATGTGAAGTTCACTATCACAGCTACAGGAATTCCAGGGGAATACTTTCTGTGTTTACTTTCAGTGAGACTTAAACAGAAATGGTTGTAATGATTTCAGTCACATTTTTAATGTAGGAGGCTTACTTAAAAGAAGACTCAGTCAGAACCGAGTATATGTCTACACCGTGTATGGTGCTCCACTCAACATGCCGTTCAAATGGTGACATATCCTATTGTTGAATGCACCTGATTGGTCCCTGGTTTTCTGCTCGCCATTTCAAACAGGAAACAACATGGCGGCCTGCTCGTAAACTTTCTGTTATTTTGTCTTAACAATCCACCAAAATCTACTTCTGAAAACATTTTAAGTTTAAAATAGGCTATGCCACTGTTGAATCTTCATCTTCATTATATAACTATTGTATATCGCCTAGTAATGACAGCTTGGTCCAAGTTTTGTGAACTGGATGCGTCGCGCTGGACGGGTTCATTTGCATAACGGACTGTTCTCGCCTTTTCATTTTGAAAGAGCAACGGCCAATGAGGAAACCCCAACACTCGGCAGACCAATCTTGTAACTTCATCACTCAGTCACTCACTCAGGGACAGACTTTTGGGCCTCTGCGGTCCAGCCAAAAGAGTTAAAAAATTTTTTTTATGCTTTTCACGGGTATGCATCTTTAGTATTATCCTGCACGGCGTCTGGATTCTCGCGATATCACAGGATTCTGCGAGAATTGAGATCACACGAAAATCAATCTTGTTAGGCTTCATGTAATACATTTGTGTCCAGACAGCCAGTATCCGGACAAATCAGCGTCCTGTGAGGAGTTACTGGCAACTACGGGCGTGGCTTAGGCGTGTTTGAGGCAACACGTAGAGGCGACTGTTCGTTCTAAACAACAATGGCGGCTCCTGAAGAGGTTGCCATAGATGCTGCAATAACATCAGTTATATCAGAACTGAAGAGTATATCTTCATCGAAAGAAGAGCAAAGAGCGACAGAGAAGGCTTTTCTCGATGGAAAAGATGTTTTCGCTCTTCTCCCGACTGGCTTCGGCAAGAGTTTGACTGACAGATGGTTCCCTCAATCACCTGCCAGCTATATTTGGAAAGTGCCTGCCCTTTTTTTCCAAACAGTTTCCATTATTTTATTTTGAGGTTATATGGTGGTGTGAGGGGGTAAGGTAGAGAGAATCGGGTTGAAAAAATGATGGGGGCGCATTACAACATACTGTATATGTTGATACTGTATGTGGCTGTGTTATATTGTCTTGCTGCACCTGCACAGTGTCTGTGTTTCTTAAATTTCTACAATTGAGAGTAAGCGTGAAGAGTGTGAAAATAGTAATAACTCATAATGAACACAGTGATGATAACAGACCCCATGTTGACAAATACCTGAATTCCCCTCTAAAGTCTGGTGATGGGGTAATTTCTGATCCTGGTTGGGTTCCTCTTTCACACTGTGTTTCTTTAGCATATTTGTTTCAGGGAAAAGGCAAGATGCTATCACAAATTCAACACACACAAACATAAGCCCCCCCTGCTGTGCAAGTATCTCTTCATTACTGTATGTGTAACATGCAGTGGATGCAATAGCTACCTAGTAAGGCCATGAAGCAGATACAGATGGCGAAGAGGGAGCTGAAGCTCAGGCCCACGTCCTCTCGATAGATGGCCAGCGTTGTCTCGCAGTGGCGTCCTCTGTAGCCCTCCGGGCAGTGGCAGGTGAATTTGGAGGGCGACTGGGCCACGCATGTCCCCCGGTGACAAGGCCGTGTAGCACAGAGGGTATACACGCAGGACTTTCTCGTCACGTTCACACGGATCATGTGGCCAGGGGGACATCTGCAAAGGAGGGTTGGACGGGGACAACAGGGAGGGGAAGGAAGGAGGAAAACAAAAGAATCATGAATAATGTTACCCTCATTATTGTTCATTTTGTACATAATGTGTACATTAATTGTACACAATGTTTGGATACAGTGGAAAAGGAATTAAAAACCCTTGTTGAAAGTTGGTTCAATTTTAACAAACTAACTTTAAAGGGGAACTGCGCCCATTTTCAATATTCATACATGTTCTTCATATAGTCTAATAATGTTGCGGCTGTCATGTAATCGCTTGGGGCAAGCTGGCACTGTCATTTTACGTTCACTATAAGTGCTTGTTCTTGCCATGACAGGCTCAGATTGTTAATATAAATGCCTAGGAACCTTAGGAGTGAGTTTGTTATGTTGGACTATAGAAAGCATAGCTCAGTGTTATCTAAAAGGTTTTCAATGTCATGGCTGAATATTTAGCTGATTCCGACAATGTGGAATTGTTGTCCCCATTAGTCACTTGTACACAAAAACATGAGAAAATAGAGTCCAGGTTGAAAAATACTAAAGTTATCCTCTAACAGACATTTACTTAAATGAAAATCTTCCAAGATTATTACCTTAAGACTAAATTCAAAATGTTTGTGAATCGAGCAACAAATACACAAAGCAAACTTGTGATTAATGTTGAAATAGAAAGAATAACATTGTAAACAAAACTACTTACCATGAACCAACAAACTCATTGTTTATTAAATTAAATTACTCTAAAATTTAAAGATTAGGCTGACTTTAAAACAGCTCAAATCATGTATAAAGTTAAAAATCAATCATTATCTGAACGTAATCAAAGGTTGTTTGAAATAAGAGAAAGTCAATATGATTTGAGAGGAATTTGCATGTTTAAAAAAACAAATCATACTAATATTATCATCAATAAATTTCCATTCAAATTTCAACATGCAGATTAAGATGTCTTCATCAATTTTGATTAGGTGAATGTGTTATAATCTCTCAGCAGTTATAGATGCATCAAAGAAAAACAAAGCAAATGCAAATAAAACTGGAGGAACAACAGGAATAAAAGAAATCATATCGGACAGTTGCGGCATTAGAAGATAAAATGAAGATGAATATAAATATACAACGCCCTATTGAATGTTCATTACTATGTCTCACTCTGAAAAAAAGTGAAATACTCTCCTTGAGTCAGTGATCTTCCACAGATGTACACCTCAGTAGAGAATGCAGTGGAGGAGAGGAAAATGCTGACTGTGACACTGGCGGTAACAAGGATGATTTTATGCAGACAGGGGCACATTTTCTGCCTCACTTCAGAAAGCACCACTATAATTAAAAGCTCATTTGGGTGTAACAGCTCAAACAAACATTTTATGAGCCCATTAATTCGGCATCCCTTTCAATGTCTATGGAGCTGCTCCAGGCTGTACATTTTGATGACATCAGATGCGTCTCTGGAGATCTGAGCGGCTCATGCTTATAAATATTGACTCAACTTGACTGGGAAACAGCAGCATTATATATTCAAAATGGTTCTGTAATTTATCTCATTACTGTTCCTCTTCCACCATAAAACTAATCCAGATGAGATGCTAAAGGGTCAACTTACTGTATCATCTGCCCAACTCTGTGTCCTATGAATGTTCATATGCAACTAAACTCGAGCAATTTATGCTAACTGGCAATATTCCAACACAGTCTCACTGCAGTTCGTGAAATAGTCACAAAATTTAATCTATTTGATTTGTTTACATAGACACCAATTTCCTTTTTTTTCGTGCCGCTCAGCACGACTTTCAACAACGTGTCTTTTGTTCTTTTTCCTATGAATGTCCAGCACGTGTCAATTTCCACTCCAGTTCTTTCAAAATAAAACTACTTAGTTATGTTTAGGAAAAGATTGACTTGGTTAGGCTTAGGCAACAAACTCTGTAGTAAGCTTTAGGGAAAGATCGCGATTTGGGTTAAATAATACCGGAAGTGCTGTAACTTAAGTATGGATGTTACGTGACAAATAAATCAACTCTGACTCGTGTTTTCACACGGGACACAAACGGCGGTCTCCTGGTTGAAAGTCCTGTGTTTTTTGACTCACCCATCCACCCCGACCTCCGCCTATTCCCTAAGACTAGAAACTGTTACCCTTGCTTTAATGTCAGTGGTTGGGGCAAATGCACCACTAACTTTATTTGCATTTTGATGTGTGTGTTTGTATGTGATGCAAATGTGATATAAATCTAACTGGCTCTGCTGCACTTAGAGAGATATTTAGGTCTACTTTTTACAGCATTATGCATGCAGCATCAATTTAAGTGGTAGCCACAATATAAACCTCACATTAAGTCAACAAATATGCTGGAAATGTCATGTTTAATACCATAATAATCTTGAGAAAGTGAGTTCTGTTGGTTGAAGACTACTTGTTTACGTAACACTCTCAACTTCTCTGTGATCGCCAGACATGTACAGGATACAGGTGTTTTAACCAGTATCTATTTTAGGGCTTTCATTTTCCAGCATTTCACCACAAGCTGCAGTACATTCATTCCCATGAGAGCATTAAGACTGGACTCTTCTGACCTGATTCTATTTTTTTTCACAAGTGCCAAAACAAAGTGGAATGACTCGTCCGACTTCTGTAAAATCAATTTTCAGAGTTATAAATTACTCTTCTTAATGCATTTAGAAATGCCAGCTATCTTGATAGAACAGGATACAAATGACCTAGGTGTTTGAAACACAACATTTTAGAAGGTAATTAACTGTAGGTGGGATTATTAAGCCATGATAAATGCTCAGCGTTCAGTATTCATTAAGCCTGCTTGGAGTCTGTGTAGGTGTTGAACACAGGAAGGCTGTCAACTACAACAGTGCTTCTCTTTTCTCTGCTCTCTCTTATCATTAGCCATGACTGAGTGTTATAGGTGTCTTATATGGTTGTGGCTGTCGCTCAGGGGGTAGAGAGTGTCGTCCACTTAACGCATGTCCGAGTGTCCTTGGGCAAGTAATGTGAACGTGTGTGTGTGTGAATGGGTAAATATTGACACGTAGTCTAAAGAGCACCGACGTGTCGGAAGACTAGAAAGGCGCTATATAAATGCAAGTCCATTTACCATTTAACCCAAGGTCACACTTCACGACCTTCAAAGTCGTCAGATCGCTTTACTGTTCACACTACACAACTTGCTGTCTTGTAATCAGGAGTCTTTAAATCGTTGTGGTTTTCACACTACATGACTGACTGGAGACAGGAAGTCACACACTACAAGATCTTTTATCGGGAGGAATCCCCGATGAGGTCTCCAAACTACGATAAGTCAGAAAACACATGTGAAAAAATACACGGTAGATGACGTGATGACATACGCGAGACACATTGCTGATGTTGTCGTTGGCACGTGTTAACAAAATAGCCTGTTTCAACCGGTTTCCACACTCTTTTTTACTATTTATTCCTCTAGATGCAGCAACAAACCTTGATCCGTGTTGCAAATGCAACACATACAGTAAGTTCCTATTGTTACAGGTGACCCCTCAACCCGACTCTAAACTCTCACTGGCTTTAGCTCGTGGTCGGAGTACGCGACTGGTCCAGATGTTTAGCATTCTAGATATCAATCTCAGTGGAGAGTGATTACAAAAAAACATTGCAACGCTCATTAATTTTTCTGTTTCTTTGCTGTCCCAGGCTAAATATTCGATGAATTGAAATGTACAGTAGAAACCGCCTCTAGTGATCACGTCTGTCCGGGTCAAATTGATCACTATAAACGGATGATTATTATAACCAAATTGTTGTTGTTGTGCATCATTTCTCATTACCATCTAATTGAAATTTGTATATTTATCACATGAACACAAAGTAATGAAACGGACCACTTTGCTATTTACTGGCTCACTGCCAATTCTTCTGCCTTTTCCGTAATCGAGGGTGAGGCATTGCCGTTTTTGTCCGGCTCTGCAGCGCGTGCTCGCATGCCTCGTTCTCTCACACGGTAGTGGCATGGAGGGAGACGGGCGCCGGTCTGCGTGTGTGCCCGCAGAGCCTGTTGAGGACCAGAAAAAGTTTCACTTTGGAGTTATAACGTGACCCAGGCATCATCAATCCTTTTGACAAGGGTGCTTTCACCATAATGCCCCGCTCCGGGCTCTGGTATAGAACACTGAGGTGCAATAGGGCTCGCTTCGGGAAAAGCCTGATACCGGCAGTCATAGCTGCCTTAAACAACAGGCGTCGCTGAACAGGCCTGAGTGTGTACTGCTGTCCGTCATTTTCTGTTGTTGTCACTGTTGTATTGCCGTCGCTGTGTTACTGCGTGCTGTTGTATGTATTGGTGTCTGAAAAGTACAGTGCTGTGAAAAAGAATTTCCCCTTGTGGGAC
Source organism: Sebastes umbrosus (assembly GCF_015220745.1). NCBI lineage: Eukaryota > Metazoa > Chordata > Actinopteri > Perciformes > Sebastidae > Sebastes > Sebastes umbrosus. The sequence continues at coordinate 5,776,883 of NC_051270.1, forward strand.
AATAAAGTCTAAAATCTATGCTGAAGTCTTTCCCCGTGCACATTCGTTTTTCATTCAGAGAAAATGACTTCCTTTTTCCCGTTATGATATATAATGTGCACGCAGCATCAGCTACATGTATCCAGATGGAGAGCAGACGGTTGGCGAGGCAAAGCATCAAGGGAGTAAAGTAAAAAACAAAAATTCAATTAACGTTAGTCTAACGTAGTTTTAAAATGTCTTTCCATATGTTGTGTATGAAAAGACCCAAAATGAACACTGTAAGCGGACTATTTGATTACTATAAGCACATTATTTAACCAGCATTTGTACAGGAATGATTCTCTCACAAGCTTTTTCATCCATATAAGCGTTTGATCACTGTAACCGTGACCACTGTACTGATTGCATATTTCTGCACGTAGGCGGGTACATCCATGTATACACATGCATGTGTACAGAATCCTCTCACCTCTCACTCCCTGAAAATAAGGTCACGGTGTAATTTGGTTACTACTGTAGGTTGTAAGGGAGCACACTCTAGCAGGGTTATTTTCAAAACTCTCTTTATATATGGGATATTGCTCTGATTCAAGGCCCATGTAAACCGCTTTGACGTGAGGACAAATTAAAAGTTATGGTTGCTAAATTATGACTGGACAATTGTGGTTCAGCAAGGGATTTAGTGAACAGTCAATTGAATGCCACAATTGTCCTTTTTTAAAATTAAATCAGTGATTTTGCACGAGCTAACTGTGTTATTATCTACACTACAGAATGTTATTATTCAACGGCGGTCCCCCAGAGTAATCAGGTATCAAACACTTGGGCTTGGAGGACTCGCTGGCAACACTTACTGCTCTCTAATCATCTTCCAAGGTTCAGGTCAAGTGGTGAAAAGAGAACAAGGCGAACAAGCGAGCAGGGTGGGGATGGAAGGGGGGGTGAGGGGAACTGGGAGTGTGTATGTGTGTGGCAGTAGTACATGGCTTAAAAAAACTGGGCAGGAGTGAGCAAGATGAGAGCCATACAGACCAAGAAATGAAGGGGCAGAGTGGGAGAATGAGAGCCATTTGAGAAAAAAAAAAAAAAAAAATAGGTTGGTGGATGGATGATGCGGGTGAGTGGATCAAAGGAGTGGAAAAAAGGTAAAGGCAAGATTAAAAGCGAGGCTGCACAGACTGAATGGAGGCTGATGTTTCCAATGGCAGAAAGAAATTGCTGAGATTAGTGCATGTGGGTAAGAGCACTCCGTCGGTCCGTGCCGCGGGAGAGGGTTGTTAGTTTGCTGCGGCTTTTCATCGCACGACATTTCCCATTTCCCGCTGACAAACAGATAACCCTCACACAGGAAAAGTCACACAGGAAAAGTCACACAATAGCGTATGTGAAATGTTGATCAAGCAAAAAGTGTGAATCCCGTCAGGGTCAGAGGGCTGGGAAAATAATTTATTTTCACCTCCAACATTTTAGGCGTTTAGCTTTAGCGACTGAGCAGATGGAGCTCACTGCCTTATTCATCGCCTCTTAAAGGGAGACGTGGCTGTTGCTGAACACACTGGCTCTTGTGGGGATTTAAGACTTAAAAGTCTCTCTGAGGCCACGTTTAGACCGACAATAACCACCGCGCCACAGTCATAGTGAGGTGGGGGTGTCATGGCAGAGAGCTCTGGCAAAAAAACAAAAAAGATCCTGGTGCAAATTTTGCTTCAGGGTAGTCTAGTGTCAGCCAGCGAGCCACCCTGTTGGCCAATCATGTTTACCTCACAAACACCACCCTTGCCAACCCTTTCGATTTTAACGGGAGACTCATGTTTTTCATTGCCCTCTCACGGTTTCCTCCCGGTGTCACAATTCTCCCGTATTTCTCCCGATTTATGACAAATGTTCACACCTTTCTTTTCCCCTTTTTGATATCTCAACATGTTTCTGGCACTGCACAGCGTGTATAAGCCTTCCACCCGGACGACAATACTGGGGGAAGAGAGCTGCTCGCGACACAATGCGGTTTGAGCTGCGCTCGCCGCACATTACAACGCGGGGCGCCCGAAGTCGGGCTTTGCTCGATGCAGAGAATAGTTGTCGTTGTGTGGCCTAAGCCACTGGAAATAATGTGTTTCAGAGCGCAGTGGTGCCGTTGTCGTGTTGTGTCTGAAAGGACCTTCAGTGAGTGAAAGATGGAGAGGGAAAGGGAGAGTACTGAGAGAAAGAAATACTCAAGCAGGGGCAAAAAATAAATGAACGAACAAATAAAAACTAAGAGATTCACACAAAATTCATGCCAGAGGGGAGAATTATTCTGTATTCTTTCCTGAGAATTAAAAGTAACATTTTAAAATGCTGTTGCAGTGCACTTATTATTTTGTCATTTTTATTCTTTAAAAGTCACCAGAATGCACCAGAAAGGAAACAAAGACTCTGAAACTCAAATCTTTCTGGGGGAGGACCCCCAGAACCTCGCTTTCATTTTGAAATCCTCCCTATTTTTTGAAGTCTCAAGGTTGGCAAGTATGACCAAGGCAGACAGGAAAGTTGTTGTGAATACTTGCCAGAGCTGTAAAATCCTCCCTCCGAGTATAAACTGCTCCCACTGTGTCATTATGTTTGATAAGTCTTCAAACTGGACTTCCTGGTTTGTAGCCTATTTCATCTTCTCACCAAAAAAACGTTGCAAAAATGCAGCCTGTAACAACTAAGCCTCCCTGGTGTACCTCCCAGTTTAGAATTGCTATTTTAATGTTGTTTCATGACGCACTCAGTTTATTTGTTGAGTTAATTTTGCTGCCAAAACCTAGCTGACTGTTTCACCCGCAAATGGGTGCAGACCAGAGGCCAGTTCAAATGAATGTGTGATGTCATATGAAGCACTGCAGGACTGACTCTGAAGCTGCTCCGCAACATTTCTCCTCTGTCAGGCAGGCTGAGGGGATAGCGGCACAGTGCTGATCTGAGTTCACATGACACCCTGCCCGTGACTAAGAGGCTAAATGAGTGTACTCGCTCATTTGTTTTTCAAAGAGCGTGATATCAATTTCAAAAGGAAACACAATGAACACGTAATGTGTGATGACCTTCAACCAGTTTGGCACTTGGAGATTATCTGACGGTCACATCACATTTATTTAATTTCAGCCTGCAGTTTTTAATCAAGAAACCGAGCAGCGAGGGAAAATAAAGGCAAGTTAATTCAGGCTACGTACGTACGCTAACATCCGCAGCCCTGACATGACAGTAAACCAGGCAATCAAACCTGCAGAAAAAGGTAGACTGAGGTCAGAACTAGTGCTGTTGAAGAGTTGAGAACAAGCGGCAAATTAACCTCCAGTGCTGAAAATGAAGCCAATATAGAAATGCCAAAAACTGCAGTTCCTCAAATGGCCACATGAGGCTGGCTCCAAAAGGGAGTCAATCTCCACAGATGTTAAAAGGCCCAACTTTATAGCAGAAATAATCCTGTTTACAGCCTGGTACAAAAAACGGCTTCGGGCTCTATAGCTTGTGTTGTTAATTGATTTCAAATAATAAATATATACATAAGTTTGCATAGAGCAAGCATATTTGCCCACTCCCATGTTGATAAGAGTACTAAATACTTGATAAATCTGCCTTTAAGGTACATTTTAAACAGATTAAAAATGTGTGATTAATTTGCGATTAAACACGATTAACTATGGACAATCATGCAAATTATTGTGATTGAATATTTCAATTGATTGACAGCTCTAACATTTATTTATTCATACATACAGTTGGCGTAAAAGTCCCAGGAACTGGTTATACGGTGTATCTGTTTTAAGGTTAAACAAGTCACTTGTGTCATTGTCACTTCAGTTGTTGCTTGGTGATTGCTTTCTATCATGCCGACCTGGGCTTTTTTTTTTCCTGTTGTTCACTACGTTGAGTGGACGGTAATTGGCTGCCACAATTTTTCCTGCTGACAGCTCCCTCACAGCTTCCTCATGCACACGTGAGCAAACACTTCTTGTGCACATAAAATAGTCGTCATTGAATTTGACATTTCACCGGCGTTAGAACAAATAACGGCTCAGAGATGCTTCATCTTCAACAACATTTCCCACGTTCTCAAGTAGGTCAGGGTCAGGTTCTTTAGAAGCTCATTTATGCAGCTATGAACAAAAATAATGCCAAAGTCAAAAGCTGCAAAAAAATGGCTTCAGAGGAAGAGTGAGTTGGTTTAAATGCATGTGTATTCATGCCTCTGTGTCAAAACCATGAGTGTGGAACATCCACGTGCGAATGTGCAGTTACATGTGGTGTGGGGTTGTGTGTATGTACCTGCATTCGTGCACTCTCCACAAGTCGACGCAGGTGAAGGGGGGGCTACATTGGTTCCTCTTGCAGGAGTCGGACGAGCACCCAGGGGAGAGGCCTTGCATGCTGACCTGGGAAACCCCATCTCGCGGCTGACTGTCCAGTGGAATGTAGCGACCGTTGAGGCGTACGTCCCTCATGCAGCCTGCAGGGACACAAATGGAAAAAAGAGTTCAGTGGAACAAGAAATACACTGTTGTCACATTCAACTACTGTAGACACACACAATTAAATTAAGAATTGGATTTCATGTACCTGGTGAGCAAATCAACCACATGTTCTTGATAGATTCGTTGCTCTAGTTCTAACACATAAATCCACGCTGGTTTCTGAGTGAACACAATGTTACGTTGAGTTTCTTGTGGAAAGGTGTTTATGGCAGCATCTTAAAATGCCATTCATTCTGTTGGAGGAAATCTCTGAGGGCAAAGATTTGCATACATGTTGGATTTTGTATAATGTGCTCCACGGCATGCTGATAGCTGTGCTGTTTACACATGTCACTGCTTCGCTGGGTTACACTCCTGAGACACTCACCAAAGGGGAGTAAACATGTTTGAAAGGCTGTTTGCAAAATGTTGCACACAGTTAATGGAAAAACATTACAAATAGGGCTTCCGCTTGGAACAAACCCCGACGGGTCTGGATCCTAGTTGTAGTTAAAGGCCCTGACACAACAAGCCGACGGGTTTGGGGCCGTCTGTGAGCGTTTGTCGGCCTAGTTTTTGCGGTCTGTCCCGCACTGTCCGCTCTAGTCTGCCTGTGTCGGACGTTTTTCCGGCCGATTCAGCATGTTAAATCAGCAGTGGAGCTTGTCGGTGAGAGGAATCACTCCGATTCGCTGTTCAGTTTAAACAAACCGGTTAAGCGAAACGGAAGTGAGGAAAGCATGCAAAGGAGTAAAGTCAAGAGGACAAACACAGATGGCTCTTCTCATTTTTCATCCCATCTGATCATTCCAATACACGTATATTTTCACAGCGACATGGCCGTCTGGAATGAAGCTATGTGGTGAGTGAGAGTGGTGTGAAAATGGTCGGCAAACGTCGCTTTGTTTCATGTACATATCATAACAACAGCTTGTATCTCCGCCCCCCTCGGTCTTCCGGTTTCCCATTTTCAATGACGAATATGGACTACCGGCACCTGCTGGTGTGAGGAGTTATTTCCTCTCACGCAGGAGCAAAAAGTACGTGCTAACTGGCCGTCGGCTGTAGTCTTTGCGGTGTGTTCAAGTACACCTTGTCGGCCAAGACAAAGGCGATGTGATGTGACGCAACAGTCGGCCTTCATCGCCGCTAGTTCCTTGATGGTCCTCCTGAGCATTTAGAAACACTGGGCTGCTGTGAAGCGCCTGGGAATGACTCGAGGTTCAGTGTCTCGCTCAAGGACACTTTGACATGTGGACAGATGTGGATCGAACTGCCAACCTTGTGATTAAAGGACTACCTGCTGTACACCCTGATGATAACCTTTATGTCTAACTCAGTGTAGCGAATGTTTCTAAGGTGTTACCATGGAGCGTCTGAGCAACTCCTAAGGACACATTTCTGGTGTTTATTTTCTCATTGCGTAACTACTAAATTGATATATTCAGTCAAAGGCTTGTAGCAGTGAGGTTACAGATTGCAACCAACTGAATACTCCTCTGCTCACCCCCCCTTTCTGTAGACGAACCAACAGTGGCCTTCAGGTGAATTCGCACCACCAAATTCAACTGAGCATGATTAAACCCTATATAGCGGACTCAAAGTATCCCACAATGCATCGTGAAAATTAGTGGACAACTACGGTCACTAACAGAGCACTATATACCATCATGCATTGCGCTGAAGGAAAAATGGCAGGTGGACGAAAAGAGAAAGAGCAGCGAGATTTAGACAAATCTATGAGTTGTGGCACGAAAATAATATATTTAATGTGAGCAGCGCATCACAACACAAACGGCCACAAAGTACTTTGTATTTATTAATTTGGGAATATACGCTTTTTGGCCCCACATTCATAGCGGCTGTTGATTCTTACCTTTCACAATAAAAGCCCTAGACATATACGCTGAAACACTGCTTATCAGGGGGAACTTAAATTCACTCAGAGCATTTTGCTAAAAGATGTTTTTAATTGTGCGACCAAGAAAATGATCTGAGTAGTGTCCGAAAGTGTTTTTTCATTTTGCAGATAAGCTCACTATACAGTCCTCTACATAGAACTCCTTGGATATTGAGTAGGGAGTTGTGAATGAGTGAATGTTTTTGGACACAACCATAGTTATTAATATTATATTCCATATTGTAATCTGCCAATAGATCCCCTATAATCACTATTTGAAAAGAGACGTTCACAAAAGTAAACAGACAATGGTGCGCACACACACACACACACACCCTGCCACCATCTATCACGTCTGACTCTTTTGAAGTGAAATGCTTTTAAAGTCCATTAAATAAACACATGCATTGTCTTTAACTGCCTGAGGCACAGCTGTCTAACTCCCCCTCTCTCTCTCTCTCTCTCTCTCTCTCTCTCTATCTATCTTTATGTCTGCAACTCTCTATAGTTGTGACCTCTTTCTCTTTCTATTATTATACAATGTCTTACCTTTTTCTAGTTTCTATGCATCCTAACCGGAACTCTTTTTTCTGTCTGAATCGTTTGATTGTATCTGCCAACATTTGTTTGTTCGGTCCTGCTTCGCTCTCGGTCTCTCTCAGACGAGGGTTGGGGGCAAAAAAACGGATAATTTAGTGAACACTGTATATTATGACTCACTCAGCATTTCAAATAAGCCAAATCTGTATGTTTGTTAAAGTCATTCTTTCAGACTGGGGTTGGTATTGTTCCAATTAACAGGTTTAATGAAATAGTTCAGCATTTTGGGAAATACGCTTATTTACTTTCTTGCTTGATACCACTCATATATCTGTACAGTAAATATGAAGCTAATGCTGCAAGATGGTTAACTTAGCTTATCTTAGCATAAAGACTGCAAACAGGGTAAATAGCTAGCCTGGCTCTGTACAAAATGTAAAATAGAAAGTAGTGGTTTTACAGAGGTTTGTCTGGAGGCTTTAGCAGAACTCTTAACACTTATCAGAAGGACCAGTATATTAAACAAAAATGTGCTAATGCCACTCCAAACACTAAAACAGAGACTGTCCTCTCTAGAACGACAGCATCAGGGGCACTTTTCATTTCAGCAAGTAGTGAGGAGGTCAGGGTGGATTGATGGGTCAACAACACTTTAACACGGGAGAGTGGGAGATTGTTTCCTGTTTCAAACTGACAGTCAGCATCTTTTAAGCATGACCCCCACCGTACTTATTTTAACCTATACCACAATGTTTCCTGAACGTTAACAAAGTATTTATTTTAAGCCAACCAAGACGTTTTTGTGTGTAAACCTAACCAAACCTTGAAGGAATATTTGCTCCGGTGCCGGTACTCCTCTCTGTTTCTAGATGCCGGGGGCACGCCGACCGTCATCTATGGATAAGTACCTCATACAAACCCACTTCAAAACACCCAAAATATTCCTTTAAACAAGAGTCACAAACAAGAGCCTAAGATTTGTAACCACTGAATATCTTAAATAAATGTTATTCAAAGGCATAATGCATGATCTTGTTCATTGTTAAGCACAAAAATAAACAAGACGTCAATTGCAAGACAGTTGGTGTATTTAAAATAGGGCTGTCAATCGATTAAAATAGTTAATCGTGATTAATCACACATGTTTTATCTGTTCAAAATGTACCTTGAAGGGAGATTTGTAGAGTATTTAACGCTCTAATCAACATGGGAGTGGGCAAATATGCTTGCTTTATGCAAATGTATGTATACATTTATTATTGGAAATTAATTAACAACACAAAACAATGATAAATATTGTCCAGAAACCCTCACAGGTACTACATTTAGCATAAGAAATATGCTGAAATCATAACATGGCAAACTGCAGCCCAACCGGCAGCAACAGCTGTCAGTGTGTCAGTGTGCTGACTTGACTATGACTTGCCCAAAACTGCATGTGATTATCATGTCTGTAAAGGGGAGACTCGTGGGTATCCATAGAACCCATTTTCATTCACATATCTTAAGGTCAGAGGTCCAGTTTTACTCGCCAAAATTTAGTTTGGAGCGTTATTTATCCTCCTTCGTGACAAGCTCGTATGACATGGTTGGTACCAATGGATTCCTTAGATTTTGTAGTTTCATGTGATACCAGTATCTTCACTCTGGCTTTAAAACTGAGCCGGCTAAAACCTAAAAATCACAAGTTGCGTTAATGCATTAAATAAATTAGCGGCGTTAAAACAAATTTGCGTTAGCGCGTTATTATCATGGTAACTTTGACAGCCCTAATTAAAAAAGATATTGTTTCAATGATCTAAATAGAGGTGCAAACTTATCACAACAAAAACAGGCATACGTTCCACTCACATGTTTTAAGAAAAGCTTTTAAATTTATAGTACGCTAAGATCTCTCTCTTGCATACACACTTTACACACACAGAGAAGCCCCTTACTCCCTCGTCTCTACATACATCCGCCAGCCCATCATCTCAGCTAACAATGAAGATGCATTTGGGTGAATTAGTCATGAAACTGTCATATCAATCATTCATTAACACATAAAATATCAAAATTCTCCCTTGAAAATAATGCATATGAATAGATAAAAGGACTTATTCCTGGTAGCACTTTTCAGGAGGAATACTTGTTAAACCGTCTCACATGCCCTGAACGACACACCACCCTTTTCACTTTACACTGTGACACATCAAACGCATCACATTATCTCTTTTTCTCCCACACACACACCCAGACACACACCCAGACACACAAACACACACTAAGGTTATATATATGAAACAGCCTGGATGATGTTTGGATGGTTTATAGCAAACAATCTTCTGTGTTATTTTGCCATTTTACTATTGTATGATCCGTCACTTCTCCACTGAAAGGGACATTCAGGAAGATTTATACTGTTGTGTGTCATAACCTTGTCCCATTCTCTACAGACAATGTTTAGCTCTTAACAATTCAGCCTAGCATGCATCTGCCTGAGATTTTAAAGGATGTCTCTCTTGAATGATGAGTGGAATAATCACTTATTTTTTTTCTTCCCGTTTGAAAAATAAATCTAACAAAATCTTTAAAAAATTGGTCCTTGGCAAAAGCATCAGGTTGACAACAAAAGAGGATTATTGGAATGGTTTGCACCACCAATCCTAGCTATTAGAAATAAGAAAAAAAAAAAAATCTCTTTTTGTGTGATATCATATTCTTATCTAATTGTCTATTGAGAGAAAATACTGTTTAAATCCTTTACAGCGTATTTGTATCTTAAAGGGTTTTTAAAAATTACAACATAATATTGATTCATATTTGATCAGCGCTGCCTAGTTTGACCGTTTGATCAGATTTTGCGAGTGACTGACAGTTGTTCAGAGACGGCAGACTCCGGATCAGCTCTGATTAGTTGTTTTCATCCAGTTTGTCTAGGAGCACCGGAGGACACAGAGGGACACAATTTTTTTTCAGGTGTCCTGGCTCATGCACTACTGTCAGGATATAGTGGGATTATAAAAATAACTTTTTTTAATCAAATTTGCTCCATTTGTACCCACTGAAGCTTTAATCACCATTGTTAAACATGCACAAATAAGACTAAAAGAAACTGTGTAATTCTCAAAGCACCTGCAAAAGGTGAAATGCACCCTTAACTGTGCTGCCAAGCAAACAGCATGTCGGTGCTCCTGTTCTATTTGCACCAATTTAAATCAGGTAATATGCAGAAATTTAGTGCAAAAATTGGTTCCTCTACTATGCAAATGAGCCTAATTTCAAAAACAGTCCAATTCACAAAGATCAGTGTTAATAGCCACACACAGTTACAAGGAAATTATTAGCATCTTCAGATAGATTTCTAAGGGATGTCACGCCCATATTTTCCAGTGATCATGACATATTGAATCCTAAATACGTTTTTTCTCTGTCACGTTTAAATTCCTTGCCTGAAGTGTTGAGGAATTCCTCTGCATCTTATCGGACAGGACCTGTAGCTCCTGGTCCAAAAATGTAATTACTTTTTCTCTCTAACATTGCTCTGCCTATTAAGTTCGTGCATTTATAGTTTATTATTTTTATACAATTATAATTGCAATCAGATGCAAAAAAGGGCAAATTACACTCTGCTGCAAAACTTTATGGGTTGCCTTGTAGTATCATTAGCGCAATATCCAATGTCCGTGAATTGGACCTTGAGACGGGGTAGATAGCGGTTGCAAATGATGCGAAATTCACGGTGCTGCAATCCATCCTTTGTGAATTTGCCCGTCATTTTTGATTCAATGCTATCAACTGTGAATATCCACAGTAGAGAGAAGAATGAACAGGTAAAATCAGCAACTTCACAGAGGTGAGAAAACTAAAGGATATGTAAATGTTCGGACATTAGCTCACTGCAGCTCAGAAATCCTCAGTACTGAAGCTGATTCAAAAGGAACAAAGTAATTATTTAATGTTTGTAAAAGGAAGCATTACAGAGGCATTATTCAGTGTAAACATAATTACACCACTAAATGTTCTCATAAATGATTGATCAAAATATCTGCGTGTATTTGACAGTTGTTACTAACAGAGATGGGTTCTTTGAAAGTGGCAACACATAGAAACCAGATGGGAGAGCAGAAAGCGACAGAATGCAATGTTCACATCTGGTATGTCAGACTCGGGTCCCTGAAAGTTCTGATTGAAGAGGGTTTTTCAGCACCTGGACAATAATTGCTGGTATTGGTATTATTTTGTGCTATGGTATATTATAAAATCTTACCTATTGTCCATTTAACTAGTTGTCCTTCAGCCCCTAGCTGCTCCAGCTGCTCCCATGCAGACGTACTTGACAGCTCCCACGCGTGAATGCAAAGTGAACTTTGCTGACGCGGGGAAGTGCTGCAAGGAGCCCGGGATTCAACCTACAGTATGTCCAGTTCACGGAAACCTTCGTTGCTTCATTTGCTGTTCTTAACACCTGATGTCTGAATGTTTTTTTTCATGATTTCTGGTGAAACTATCCAGCAATCAAAACGCTTGCAAATCTTCTCAAAGATTAACGAACAAAAAAGTCAGCGGAGAGCCCTTAAACCTTGTTGTTTAGACCTGTATGTGCCGTTATCACTTACCCTGGAAGCTCTTGTTGATTCCAGAGGGGAAGGTGTTTCCCAGCATCACCACAGTGGGGTCAATGATGATTTCTCGGCTCCGGCCTCGCGATCCCGTGATCTCCCGCTGCCCCCCGCCGCCGTCCAGTCGCAGCATCATCTCATTGTCGTGCCGATCTAGGAAGACCTCGTGCCATTCACCGTTGTCGAGGCGATAGGTGGGTAGGGTTAAGTTGTAGTCCCCGTCCCCGAGGTTGTAGAAGACGCAGAGGAGGCCCTGGAAGATCTTCAATGGGAAAAAAAGGACATTTAGTATGAGCTTTACACGTTCAGCTTAACTTGGACTTCCGATGTTTGGTCTGGAATTAAAAGTATTCCTTATAAGTTGTGCGTTGAATCAAAATAAATGTTTTACAGTGCCACATGGCTACCTGTTTTAAGTTGCTAAAAGCACACTTATCAATCAATTAACAAAACTTCATTTTCATACAGGTTAGTGCCGTTCAAAGTGCTTCACAGTTGACTGACAAGCCAAAAGCGTAGCCCGTGGAAACAACAGAAAACACAAAAACAACAATTTAACAATTTGAGGCCAATGCACGCAAGACAATAAAAATGATGAACATGTAATAAAATAGAATTAAAAGCTATAATAACAGTAATAGTAGTAAAACAGTGTGAAATAAAAACTAGATTAATAAAATAACAATAAAATAGAATACCATTTAACAACTTCAATACAATAAGTAAGTGAATGAAATCATGTAAATAATGTCTATAAACCATTCTTAATCAAAGGTCAGGATGAATAGGTAGGTTTTAGGTATATGTTTAAAGATTTCAACACTTCCAGCAGCTCTCAGATCCTCAGACAGACGTTTTTTGCGGCTTGGAGCATAATAGCTAAAAGCTGACTCACCAAAGGTTTTAGTGCTGCACTTTGGAACAACTAACAGACTCGTGCAAGAGGATCTGAGGGGCCGCACAGGTTCATACACTGGAAGCATGTGAGTCATACATATACCGAAGACCATGAAGTGCTTCAAAAACAAGTAAAAAAGTTTTAAAATCAATACGGAAACTGACAGGCAACCGATGTAAGAACTTTAACAAAGGTTTAAAGTCTCCTTCTGGTCCTGGTCAGCTCTCGGGCCGCAGAGTTCTGAATCAGCTGGAGCTGATTTATAACTTTTTTTTAATGGTAGACCAGATAGGAGAGCATTACAATAGTCCAGCCTGCTAGATATAAAACATTAGTCTCTCTGTGTCACTCGGCGAGAGAATAAATGCTCAACTTCAGCACAATCACTTATCACAATGTGACATCTGCAAACTGCTAAATCATAGTCATATTTCCACAGTGAATGCAGGCTTGGCAGTTGACAAAATGAAACCCTTAAACCTCGCCAACTTTGGCTAAGCATGGGCACTGGCATTGTGTTGTATGCTATTAAGTGTATGGTCTAGCACAGCGACACAGCAACACTCAAACAAAGTGGGTGCTATACATTACTGTAAATTACTGTAGCATAATTGGGCATGAATAACAAATGTCATGAATCTTGGCACGATGTACAGATCAAAAGCATCGGTAAAAATCTTCAGTCTGTTGCAATATACAAAAGCTGACTGCAGTAATCAAAAAAATTACATAAAAAAAAGAACTAGAAACAATTTTCTTCCAAGCTACAACTGCCATCTGTCTGTCTTTGAGCAGAAAGAAGCACCCGATGTACCAAATGTATTTTTCGATGGCTTTGAGTGGCAAAAACTGAATGACATTCAGCTTCTTTGTTTTTGGGATGGTGGCAGACGTCTCAGCGGCACAGATCTCAAAACCTCAGCAAATCAAATCACAACGGTCTACATGGTAAGACACCACTGAGGGTAAAGGTGGTATTCTGTTGAACTGACTCAAGTCCAAGTCTCAGGTTTTAAAGGTACTGTATGTAACGTTTTACACGTATAAATCATTTTTTATTTCCAATCTGCAAAGAGGTTGTAACCTAACCTAAAAAATTAGACCTTCCGCAACTTTATGGGTTTCCTATATCCTCTCGAATGCAGGCCGTTTTTTAAGGGAAAATCAAACTGATGTGACGTCATGCACGCTTGCGAGTGCTTTAGCCGTAGCTAACATTCGGTTAGAAATGGAGTCCGCTAATGCCAACAAATGACCAGCCCCCACCTCAACTCAGACTCCAACACAAACTCCACGGAAGCACAAGAAAAACCCAAAGTTACATCTAGTGAAGCCGGTCTTGCAAAACAGGAATGTGACCGACGTCGGGCAAAAACTAGTGTTGTGGGAGTGGCATAGGTCAATTGGAGAATAGCAGAGCCAATGTGAATAGTGTGTGTGCACGTGGGATGTGAGTGGTGAAGCAAGAGAGAGAGAGTGGCAGTGAGTGCGTGAGAAAATGAGCGAGCAGCGGAGCAGAAGAGAGTTAGTTTAGCGCTGATCAAATATGAGTCAATATTCTGTTACGTTAATGCCTATTTCTGTCCTCAAATGTTTTCAGAAACATCTTGTAGTGTACTGTTTAGCTGTAAAATGAGAACGTTTGTGACCTGACAGCCATGTTGAGATCAGTTGAGGAAATACCAAGCACCCCCCACCAGCCGGAGCACAGCCAATAGGAACGCTCTCTCTCTGAAATGTCCTGTGATTGGACAAAGTCTCCCGTCACAGGATACATTCTTTTAAAGCCTGAAAACAGAGCCATGGGGAGGTGCAGAAGTCTAGATATTTATGGAATTTTTGTCCAATGATGCCAAAAATATACTGCATATTGCTACTTTTATCACGTTCAGTCTCATGTGTGTCGGTATTGCGAGTGCGAGTGCGAGTGTGAGCGCGAACAACAGGATGCTGACTATCGTTGATTTAACAGCCAAAGGTGTCACTGTTAACAAGCCATTTCTGATTCTTATATAGAGTCCCATTAAAGCTGATGGGGATCAGGAGAAAGAAAAGATTTTACTTGATTGGTAAAAGACTGGATCAATTGGCCAATTTGACCAGATGGCCAGATCAACTCCCTGGAGGTTGGCAAACACAGGGAAAATGAAAAAAAAGCCCCATATAGTAAAACTGACATTTCCACTATTCAATGACGGTGTAATCTCAATAACACCTCCTTCTTATAGAACAAATAAATACAAAAACACACAATCAACATAATAAAGGTTATAGCTCCCCCATCACCTCCACCCTCAAAGTTGTGTCCGTTAAGCAGTGGCAACACGTTTCACCATAATATAATCATTTGGGGAACAGCTAGTTGTCTTTTGTGCTGTTGCCATTGGCCTAAGACACATTTTAAATGAGGCACTGCTCTGGTAAAGCTGACATTTTAACTTGCAATTTGTTGACTTGTGCAAACATGCCCTGCTGTCTGTGCCGTCAGCACACACACAGACACACACACACACAAGAAGAAGTGTCTTGTGAGGGAGTGATGCTGGGAAAGGGAGAAAGAAAGAGAGAATTTATGGATGAGACGTGAGAATGAGGGAGGAAAAAAAAACGCATTTACACAACAAGCTGTTTCCTTCCGCCCTCAGAGCTCGAGATGAAAACGGTTCCATTTTGGCTTGGCTGTGATGCTAATAATCACGTGTCTATCACCGAGTAATATTCATTTTAAACAAATCCAGGAGCCCGTGTTTCTATGTGTGTGTGAGAGAGAGGGAAAATAAGTCCGTTTAAAGAGAGATAGGGTGGCGGGTGGGTCGTCCTCATTTCAATTTCAAACCATTTCCTCCAAGTGTCCCACTGAGCATAATTTTCTCCCCTCCATCTTTCTCTGCCACCGCTGCCACGTAAACAGAGGACTGAGATGAGAAGGGCAGAGAGACAGAGACAGAGAGATGTGAGGAGAAAGAAGAAGTGGGTGGCAACCATTAATGCTCCCACTCGTTCTCGACATAATAAAGACAAACCAAGTTTTTTGGAGGGAGAACTTTGTCAAAAAGAATAACCATCACATGTCAGCTCTCTCTGTTCCTCTCTACCGACGTCTGTCTTTTTTCTTCCATTACTCCCATCCACATCAAGCACCTCTCCTTCACCTATCTTTTCCATTTCCCATCCATGTCTGTCGCTTCTTCTCCCCTTGAAGCAGAGGAGTAAAGTGCTGGTCGGCTCCAAGGTTGTTTAGTTGGAGAACCGTGGCTCATTTCAAGGCTCTGTGATGAAGTATTAATTATATTTAGAATCCGCTGGGGCGGTGCTTTTTAACCAGACACACTCACAGCCACCTGATTTTACCCCCAATTAAAGCTGAACGAAGCGGAGCAATTTGGCTCCTGCTTCGCTCCCTGGGTGGTGTGTGTGAGCGAATAGGTTTGAGGGTATGTGTGCGTGTGTGTCTTTGCAGCAGCGTCATACACTAAGTGTGCATGAAGGTGTGCGACTCCATTTTTGAGTAAACAGTCCCACAGCAGGGACAATCCCGCTCCCCCAGATGCTTCCCGTCACAGACTGCTCTCGATGCTGCAGCCTCACAGACATGCTGATGATGTGTTAATCTAGCCTCTTCTTATGATTAAATAATGGTGTGCAAATACAGATTATGTGCATATATGACCCGCTCATGCACTTTTCCTTCACCGTAAATTATACTGGCAAATGAAACCGAACTCTGTGCTCATTACTAGCAACACATTCATACAAGTGTTACTTTCCCCCACCCATATTTCCCTACTTCCAGAGATGTGACCTGCAGTCTCCTGCTTTAGAGACTAGATATTGACTTGGTCATAAGAAAATACCGTACGCTGCTGCAAATGACATCGCTCTGTATAAACACCTGGAGCTCCAGCTTTGTGTTGATCTGAAGCATGTGGAAGGGATGGGTTTCCCATAATTTACGAATAATTTCCTAGTTTCCTGGAAAGTACTCTGTAACTTGGTGCCAGATAAAGGGAAATTGCAACTTCTCCTCTGAAAACGGTTCATATGATATATGATTAAAGTTATGTGGTGTTGTTCTGGACTGCATTATATTTACCAGCCGCGTAAGTGGTCATGTTGCCTAAATATAACTGCGGACGTTTCGAGGTAACAACGTGGCAATTAACTATCAATTTACCATCTACAAATGATGGTTATTATAAAGTGTTACTTCTGCCTTTACACAAAGTATTAACGATTCTGAAGATACTACATGAGTGCATAAATTTTTTCCCACAATGCTTTCTCCTCTGCCTGTGCCATGGAAGTTTAACCTTTTTAATCTTGTTTGTGTATATTCATAATTGTGAAGTACATTGTAAAATTCATCTCAGAAAAGTAAGATACAACTAAAGTAAATATCAGACATGTAATGTTTCAGATACAACATTAAATGTCTGGTGATTAAACATGCATCCAGTGTATACTTAGACTGACTTCTAAATAATTCATCTGTTTAACTGATGAATAATAATCTCATCTCTATAGTGTTTATTAATAATCTTCATCCTGTACTTTTTAATAATACTCTCCAATGATATAATACAGCATCTAATATTAGTGTTTATACAAGTTCCTTGTGCGTTTTTGCCGTCTGTGAAACGGGGAAAAAAAGTCTTCACAGGATAATTTTTCGATGTTACTTTTTTCCCAGTGTTTGTTGTTGTAATACTCGTAACTTTGGTAGTTTTAAATCTGGACCCTATGTTTCCATATTTTGTGTCTAACTGACTAATAGCGACAACAATTTAGTCCAGTTTTGAGGGAGAGCGCTGTAGACGCCAGCTGCTCACAGGCAGCAATGTAATCCTATTGGGGCAAGCTGGCTCCGTCATTTACGTCCACTAAAAGTGCTTGTTTTTGCCATGACAGGCTCTGATTGTTAATATAAGTGTCTGACATTATGGAAAGAGTATTTATTAGAGCCAGAGTATACGGATATTCAGATTTCACAACTAGACTTCTCCTTGAGCAAGACATGGAACACAACAACAAACCAACCGGATCAAGCGAAATGTAAGAAAAATGTTTTATTTCTCTGTAGGGTCCTTTCCATGATGTTGTCGGACACTTACAATAACAATCTGAGTCTGTCAGTGGCAAAAACAAGCACTTTTAGTGAACGTTACATTGATTCTGCTCACTTGCTGGTCAGTTACAGTGTTATCCCTCAATACTGGACCAATTTCAGAAATTGTTTTTTCCATTAGTCACTTAGACACAGGTTGAAAAATACCAAAGTTAGCTTTTAGGTCATAAAGACAGGAGAGAAAACAATTTAGATCGATGTAGAAAATGGATCACCTGAAAAAAAAAAAAATGTTCTCACTTGCCTCTCAGGGCTTCCGTACATTATCTATCAACACTGACTAACAAACTTTTTATTTCTTCACCCTAAAGCCAATTTAATGTCTTCACAACAAAGGTAACTGGAAAACTATGAAAGGGAGACAGACATGTGCCAGAAACCCTGCGATGAGATGTAGGAAGCACAAAAGGTTGATGAAAGAAGTAGAATTGAGGAAAGAAACAATGTTGGAGAAAAAAGCACACTAGATGGGGCCAACAAAACTGAAATAATGAAAAATGAAAAAGCGTGCAGCTTTACTCAGCTGAGAAGCAATAATGATATCTCAAACTTGTCAAAACTGGTCGCCAACAACACACCATTAAACTGCAACATTACTCTACTACTCACAGGACCTCCCATTGCTTACTCATACATTTTGATCTCAAAAGAAAACCTCAACCAACACAATCAGTCAGTCAGTCAGTCTGTAATGTGCAGTGCATTCTAGGAGATGTATACATTCATTCATATAATAAGTAATTTATATATTTATTTTAGCCCACCTTCCTGCAACCTGCCCGTCCCCTTTAAATGTCAGTTAAGAGATTCCCTTAATTTCTCAGACTGACTTTGAAAAGCAGGTACATTTGTGCACAAAGTGAGAGTTGTTCTCTGAAACTAGAAAGCCGTGGGTATAAATGAAAAAGAAAAGTTGACTGCAGTTTCATTATTTCACAATCAGTTTTCAACCTCGGCCTGTAAAGCTGAGAGAACACCAGGCTTGTGGAGGTTGAATGATAAAAATAAATTTGGATGGTTCAATAGAATTCACGTAATTGATAATGCCTCTCTTGGTGTCCACATCTGTCAGGGAGGGAGCAGATAATGGGAAGTTGAATATACACTTTAATGGCTGGAACAACAGCTTTGAATGGGCACCATGGTGAGCATGACACCAACATTGGAGTTTTGTTGCTACTTTGAGAAGTTAATAATCAGTCAGGTTTGGGATTTTTCACTTTGCACGAGTTAAATGTATGAAAAAAAACTTAATTATTTTTTATAAAGTATGTATGATTTTGGCTTTTCATTAGGGCTGTCAAAGTTATAGCGATAATAAAACTTTAACACAAATTTGTTTTAACGGCACTATTTTTTTTTAACATATTAACGCAACTTGCGATCTTTAGGTTGTAGCGGGATAAATAACGCACCAAGCTTACACAAAATTTTGGCGAAGAAAAACTGGCATTGACATTTTCAAAGGGGTCCATTGACCTCTGACCTCAAGATATGTGAATGAAAATGGGTTCTATGGGAACCCACGAGTTTCCCCTTTCTCACATGATCAACTTCAAAATCGTATTTGGAAAGAGAGATAAATGGTTGCTCTGTGTACTCAACCGTACGGCAAAATCATGTCGGGTGCTCTTAGAAAATGTTGAAAAATCAGGATAGGCAGGAAGCCAATCCAGTCACTGTAAAATATTAAAACAAGTGGCAAATGAGGAAGGAAAAATACTAAAAAGCCTTTATTAAAAAGCCAACATGTTTCATCCGTAGGTCTTCATCAGGGCTTAAAACAATTCGACAAAGCGGATGTGGCCTCACCTATATGGTATCGACAACCAATGGGAGTCAATCACATGATCACCATAATACTAACAACAAAATACTGAAAAAATAAAACAGAAAAAAAGTAATTTATATACATCATCAATGAAAAGTACTCCTAGGTTTTAACATAGGTTGTGCTGTTTATACGCCTCCCATAAGATCGGGTTGGTCTAAGACAGCTTCAGCTGATCCAGAATGCAAGGGTTGTAACAAAGACCAAAAAGGCTCAGCATATAACTCCAGTTCTCAGATCACTACATTGGCTACAGCACCATTTTCTCATATAATCAACTTCAAAATTCTATTGCTTGCCCATAAATCACTGAACGGTTTAGGTCCGAGGTACTTATCAGATCTCCTGACCCAATATGAACCACCTCTCAGGTCGGCTGGCTCTGGATTACTGGCTGTTCACAGAGTCAAAACTAAACATGATGAAGCTGCCTTTAGCTTCTATGCTGCTCAAATGTGTGTGTATGTGTGTGTATGTGTGTGTGTGTGTGTGTGTGTGTGTGCGTGCGTGTGTGTGTGTTAGTTTAGAACAAAAACAATGTAATATCTTTAACTAACCATGTTGTTGGAATGCAAGTCACAGCTCCTCACATTGTGAGTTTGCAACCAGCCAAGAGTAACGCATACTAATTCCTTCCTCTGATTAAAAGCAAACAGAACTATTACAGTGAAAAACATAATCCTCGTAGGCAATACGGTTATATTTCTGTCAGAGAACATTGCAGGGTTTCCAATGTTTCACTGCGGGGGGGCTATTTCATAAGATAACATACATTTTCATGCTGTCTGCACTCGGAAATAAATGCACTATTTATGGTGGATAAATGATGTGAACCGGCTCTCCGTGTGGCTGCGCTGAGGGAGCGGTATGACATTTAAGAGGAAATGTGGGAAACGGGTGGATGGGAAGGAGAGACAGATGGATGACAGACGGGGATCAGAGGAGAGGTGGTACTGTAACAGCAGCTGTGGTATGGATAATCACCATCATTTCAGACAGCGATGGTTGATCAATACCTGCGGTTGCAAGCGTGGGGTGAAGAGGAAAGGACTGGTGAAGTTATTGCCCGATCCCAGAGAGGAAGTCATGGGTGGAGAGGATGAAGGGAAACAAAGGAGGCTAGCAAATAAACAAATATGAGAGAGCGAGTCAAGTGTGAGCGGAGTACTAGAGGGAAATAGGAGTGGGAGAAATGAAGCCTTCAAGACAAATAACCAAATAATACAGTTAATGTATTCAGTCCAGGCAGTGTGCTTTCAACGCCAATCTAAATCATTTGCACTGCTAATACAGCATATGAGAACCACTATTTCCTTCGACTTTAAATTTAGACAACGCATTGTATTAACCTCTTTAACTCCCCTAGGCTGCCGCTGTCCTCGTCTGACATTACTGTCTTTCAGAGGGTGTAGCGGTATGTAATGTAATTTTTGAAAGCACATGCAAAGGGTGAAACGCACCCCTAACTGTGCTACCGAGGTATTATGCAGATATTTGGCGCAAAATTGGCCCCTTTCTATGCAAATGAGCCTCATCAGAAAAAACTGGATTAAAAGCCACTCGCAGTTACAGTGACATTATCAGCGTCTTCAGAGAGTTGTTGGTAACTGAAACCATTTCTAAGGAGGTGTCACGCCCAGACTTTCAAGTGATCGTGGCATATTAAATCCTAAATAAGATTTCTCTCTGTCACGGTTAAATTCCTTGCCTGAAGTTTTGAGGAATGCCTTTGCACCTCGTCGGTCAGGACTTAAGGCTCGCGGTCTGAAATTTGCTTTGCTGTTGTTCTGCCTACTGTGCTCTTATTATTCAACTTTTTCCCCATGGTCTAGTGTTAAAAAAGTTAACAAAAATTGCAATAAATCCTAATATCGAAACGCAACACTTGTAAAATCGCATTACATATCGAATCTGCATCCAAGTATCGTGATAGTATCGAATGAAAAGCCGTAGGCGAATCGTCCCAGCCCTAGTGTTTCCCCTAAATGTAAACTATTCCTTTAAAAGGTTAGTGGGACATGCACCTAGTGCACTATGTCAGCTTTAACTTTGACAGGAACATTTGGAGAAACTGAAATCTGCAGCTTGTTAAGGTGTTGTTGTGTTGAATTGTTTTTTTTCCTGTTTACAACCTGGCTGCTCGATAGGTTGCATGACAGCGATAAAAACACTACGTATTGTAAGTGTAGTTTATGATTGAAGAAAATGACTGCTGTTACTTTGCAGGATGGAAGGAAGGGGAGACATTTCCAGTTATGTTCAAAATTGTGCAAAACAGACCAGATTTGTTTTTGCACACAACCGAAAATATGACAAAACAGCATGAACTATGAAGAGATTTTTGAAAATGAGGAGACAAGCTTTCACACAATCTGAGCATCACAGTCTACCCCCCACCCCCACCCCCACACACACACAGATAGCAGTCTTACCTCTAGTCGTAGGTATTCACTCTGCTCCTTCGAGATCAGATTCAGGATGGTGCTGCTGTGTTTGCGGGTTCGAACGAGGACCTGAACCCATGTCCTCCGGGCCGGCAGCGGGGACACCAGCTGGTAATGCGCGTGACTGTGCCCATCAAAGGAATACTCTGGGACCTCTGAGGTTGGTACACACACACACACACACAAACACACAAGTCAGTCAGATAGTGCTATTATTGAGATAAATACATAACCCGTTATCCAGTTAGAAGATGCTACACTCCAGAGGGAAGTGACCTCACTTAACTTCAACTTTCACAAGTCCCTCAATTCCCCCCCGTATGCAGAGAGCTGGTGGCAGGACAGAATATGCAAAATACACAAGATGGAATATGTATGTGTGGTTTAGCTTGGGTTATTCTTCGTTCTTAGGCCCATGTTCCCAGAAGTGGATTTTGTGCATGCCAGGC
The DNA here is from genome assembly GCF_015220745.1 of Sebastes umbrosus. Classification (NCBI taxonomy): domain Eukaryota; kingdom Metazoa; phylum Chordata; class Actinopteri; order Perciformes; family Sebastidae; genus Sebastes; species Sebastes umbrosus. Next base: position 5,799,131 of record NC_051270.1, read on the forward strand.
AGACTAAACCAAGCACACCTAAAATGTTTTTCAAAGCCATTCTTCCATCTCATAGCGTATGCAAGTTGAATTTCCGTCCGTCTCTCGCTTCCACACCTCTCCCTCTTTGTCTCTCTGCCATGCAACTTTGACGAAGCTGAGCGGCTCGTGAAATCCCGCTTGAAGACAACGTCGGATCGCACAGTTTTGATTTCTCCTCGGCATACGATATGCATCTGATCGGCCGTGTCTTCTCAAAAACTTCATTTTGACTTTTACTGCTGTGTAGTAAGCCCGCAGAGCTGCTTGTGTGGGATTTGTGGATATAAAACCATATTCACATCAGTTATAGACTAATAATCTGACTTTTCAATAGGGCTGCACAGTTATAGAATATTAATCGCGATCACGATTTTTGCTTCCCACAATTAAATGAACATGGAGAAACAACCTTAAAACATTTGGAACAACTAACTTCATCAGACACGTATTATATTGTAATCCATTCCCATGACGCTGCTCAGAGTCATCACAGTGACTGGCTCGTCTGCTGACAGCATGGGGCTAGAGGGGTCCATTTATGGTACATTGAGTTACATTATGGTGCATTCAAGGTCTGCTCAGTCAATATGAGTATTGGGACGATGGTAAATTATAACGCTATCATGATGCGTTCAAATGTAATCTTGTAAAATGTAGTTTTTGGTGAGAAACTTTGCGAGAAGATGTTTTCAAAGCAATATAAAATAAACATTAGAGAGGGAATTTTGACCTGTTTAACTTCCTAACACTACCTCTAAGCAGAACTACTGTACTAATGCTAAAATAATTAATCAAAGCAAATATTTAAATAAAAATACAATCATTTGTTTCCTAATCATTTGAATTGTGCGTTTTCTTTGCAAATAACCACTATAGATGACAATAACAAAGTAAAAGGATAACAATTTGAATTTTTGACGGTTGGAATGAAGCGCAACATGACAGTGAAGGCAGCGCTCTGTTTACTTAAATGTGAAATTGCAAAAAATCGCAATATTGTTCAAAATAATCAAGATTATCATTTTGGCCGTAAACGTGCAGCTCTACCTTTCAATAAGTTGTTCAGTACAGAAAACCTGCAGAAAAAGTATTTATTCAATCCCTGGTTGACTTTTTAAAGTAACTGCCACATAAGGAAAAACACAAGTGTATTTTCTTTCTCAGCTGTTTTCTTGCTGCTTCTTAGATTAGTTGCAGACGCTCTTTCTTCCTGATGTTACCTTGCATCTGGGGGAATAGAATGCCGAGATGGAAACAGGTGCAATGAGTATCATATCCATTGAAGAGCCAGCAGTGGGCTTTAGACGGTAACATAATGTGAGAAATGGACTGTAGGATACCGTTGGAGGGGGATGGCTGCAGTATTTCTCGTAATGTGAAATGCATTTCTGCTGTTTACCTTGTGATTGTCAGCACAAAAGACAAAATGTGATAACTTTTCAAAGCAGCGGGATTCTTCCTCATAATATTATAAACCACTGCGCTGTGTTGTGGCGTCTGATTAACTTTCAAACTCATGGACTTGTTACTCTAACTGGACTCCCTGGATCATATTTCATCGTCTCACCGGTACATGAAAAAACACGCCGACCAGCAAGCAAACAACTTGCATTTTTTTCAAGCAGGGGTGTTTTCGGTCTGAATGCCAACTAAGCGAGGTGGAACATAACTGTGTGTACCTTTGAGGATTTAAATATTACTATAGCACAGGCTAGGAGATTTTTTTAACGCATTAATATTTCATGTGAATGCCAGAAATGCAATTTGATATCAGGTGTAAATACACTTCAGCTAAGGCATCTCCAGTCCCATTGTGGGTATGGGTCAAGTTCAAAACAGACATAACGGGGCTCTTCTTTTAAGTATTTTTTAATTACAAACAGTAGAGAGATGACAGGAAATGAGGGAGAGAGAGATGCAACAAAAGCCCTCTGCTGGACACCATCCAGGGACTTTATGGTGCATGATTGTATTTATTGTTATTTAACCTTTAAGTCCTTAAGAACAAATTCTTATTTGCAATAGCGGCCTGGCAAAAGCCAAAGCCTCTTGTGAGAAGGGCGGTAGAAGCTAAAAAAAGACAGCAGCACACATCCAAACACTTCCAACACACCCACTGCTGACATACAATCACAACATGCATTACATGTGACAACAAGCATTACGCAGGTGACATGCAGTCTAGCACACAGGCATCGGGCAGGTAGCTCGCAGACAACAGCAGCAGGCAACACAAACAACAGAACGAGAGTAGCATACATAAGCAGCGAGAGAAACATGCAAAGCAAAACAGCAGCAGCAGCAAGAGGACAAGAATATGCATGGGACAACAGTAAGCAGCAGACGGACAAAGGTTAGAGATTATTAGTGGGTCGGGAAACAGCTGCATGCATCAGCCATAATGTCTGTAATAGAGTTCTTGAAAGCTGACTTGGGGATAAAATTATCAAGTTTTAGTGTTATTTGTAGATCGTTCTAGTCCGACCGGAATGATGACAGGCCGAATACAGTATTTGTTTTTGGGAACTTTCAACAGAATATGGTCGAGCAGAACGGGTGCTGTAGGCAGCAGATGCAGTTTGCAACAAGTGAGTGTGTGGTGGTGGGGGGGCAGATACGCATGAATCAATGAATATTATGACGGGTGTGTAAAGATGGCCAGTTGACAGAAGAACAAGGAGTGCAGTGGCGCGTTTTGAAAGGGGCTTTTGTAGCAAACTAGATAGCAGAGTGATAGAGAACATGATACATCTGGAGAGCACCCTTGCATGCCAACCAATATTGTACTGTACGTCACCATATTCTAACATGGGAAGGATGATCGGCTTCTTAACCACTAAGCTATGGTGAGAGCCCACAAAGGGGCTCTGTCTTGCCAGGTTTTGTTTTCATGGTCCCCTAAATGTAATCCAGCAACACATTCTCAATACAGACGCTTGGTCAGTGGCCCTACGCTTCAAACTAGGACTCTCTAGGTGCCCCTCTAGCGTCAGGTTTTGAACATGTCAGGTCTCGGCAGGACATTTATGGTCTATTTGACTCTAAGTGAGACCATAATTTACTAAATGAACATCATGCTGTATTGAAGGAGACTTTAAACTAGTGATTGAGACCATAAACTCATGTTTACAATGTTTACTGAAGTAATAAATCAAGTGAGAAGTAGGATCATCTTCTCAAAGACTTCTATACAACCAGACTTCTTTTTCTTTTTTTCTTTTGGCTTTTGCCTTTATTAGATAGTGAAAGTGACAGTTATAAAAGGGGGAGAGAGAGAGAGGGGATGACATGCATGACAAACCCCGGAACGCTGCAGTAAGGACTCAGCCTTGGTACATGGGGCGCCTGCTCTACCAGGTGAGCTAACACGACACCCAACAACCAGACTTCTTTTTGCAAACAGAGGAGTCGCTCCCTGCTGGCAATTACAAAGATGAAGGTTTAAGGTACTTCCATATTGGCTTCACTTTCCGGACCCCGGAGTTGCCCCAACCTTCTCCCTCAGCGGACTTTCTCGCTCTTTATAATACCTCAGTCTCTCTGAGCATCTAAAAATGACGCCGATGGGATTACACTGGAGTGAGTTGAAAGCCCGGTGCGTCTCACCAAACGACGGTATATGACGAGTTGGGAGTGAGAACAGGTTGAATCCATATAAATCACAGGCTGCATGTGTTAAACAATATATTGTACTTTTTCTTCTTTCAAAGATTGCCTCATTTGCTGCCAAAATCTTCCACGTGCCCCTAGTTGGTCATTGACTCCACAGCTTGTTGCTTTTTTCAAAGATATGAATCATCTCATGAATACGGAGGGTGATTCATTCACATTCCCTCCTTCATTCATCCATTTGAGAGAGTCCTGTCAAGGAGCGTCGCCGTGCGGTACAAGACGAGAACCAAACAGGCCTGTAAAGCGTGGCAGAGAGTGCTGCAGTCAGCAGAAAGCATCTCTGGAGGTGCTCTCCTCAATCTGGTGGACGTGTACGAGGGGCGGTGCAGGAGGGTCATTAAAGATCCAATCTCAGTCCAACAACAGTCTATTCCAACTGCTGCGGCAGTCAGGCAGGCGAACGCCTCCACAGCCATGAGGCCAAAACAGAGAAGCTGGCAAGGAGCTGCTTTCTTCAGGCCTTAAATATCCTTAATATGGATGCTGCCAAGGGCCTGCATGCTGTTCTGAGTATCACAGAGGCAAGTACGTGACCTATATATGCATGAATTTACAAATAGAGTACATCCCACCTGCACACAGGATGCCATGAATCAGATGGTTGTTCTATACCATTCAAGTTAGGAACAGCAGCAGGTGATAACAGAAGCAATTAACCCTAGTTGGTAAGATCCAACAATGTCTGTCGTCCACTCATTCCTCTTTTACTATTCTAGGTTACACGTTTACAAAACGGGAGGTTCCCACTCTTAATGTTTATGAGGAGGACATTCACAAGAAATTCAGCATGAAAGACTGACACTTTATACTGCAAATAAAAAAGTGGGTTTACTTGCTTTGTGTCCCTGAGGCTGTGAGAGAGAACAGCCTGTAAGCTGTTAACAGCGCTCATTTTACCCTCTTTAACCGTCATATGAAACTGACCATCTTGTTTAGCCGTGCTACATAACTGAAGCTGGAATGTGCCTCTGTGACACTGTGCTATTTTAAGTGTGATAATTTCATGCAGTGTTTCCGCCAGAAAAGTTTTTGGGACCGGCAGCGAGCCGAAGACCAGAGAGAAAGAAGTTGTGTGTTCAGCTCTCAGTACTTTTGTAGCTTCTAAGTGAATCTTGAGCATCCCTGTTTGCACTTTCAAATATCTGCTTAATAGAGTGCTACAGGAATGAGTCCTAAAACTCGGAATGAGTTTGCATTTTAGCACTTCTGGTTCCCTCGTCTTGAAGTCAACGGGTTCTTTGAATGGGTTTTTTGTTAGATGCCTGAAATAAGGTCTGTGGTCAACACAAGCTTAAGAGATTTTAACGTTTTATTCTATGATATAAAATATGTCAGTAAATATCCCACTTTTTTAATTTTGAAGCCTTTATGTGTCTTAAAAAAGGCGATTGCTAACAAGTGGCTAAATGAGACTACTAAATGTCATCACGCCGACTCGTCCGCTTTTACAGCCTCGTTGTGTATACTCACGCTCGTGTGACCGTGGTGTTGTTCGTTTATAGCCTAACGTTAGCTTTTTACTTCTGATGATTGCATTCACACTTCAAAAATTATAAAAGTGGTGTTCATTTCTGGAGATTATCTTGCTGAACAAAACGTGTAAGCATCAAAAATGTTTGTTTGCCACACAGCTTATTTTCTGTAATAATCCTAAACCCAATAGAACACTACATTGGCTTTTTGTCGAGGGAACCCAGGACGATGCTAACTTCCTGGTTTGCCTACAAAAATCCGTCATCTCTGGAGCACTCTATTTTACTGTTTCGCTTTCAGCTGCATAGGAGTCGCGTTAAGTTGCTGCTAATAAAAACTGCTACTTCATATCAAAAGCTTTTAAATAACAAAATAACAGGGGGACTTTTGTTGTGAAGAACATAGGAAATTAAATTTACATCCGCTTTGACCACTAGTCAAAGCCATGGTTACACACACCCTAAAGCAGGTAGCCGTGCTGTAATAGAGACTTAAATCCCCGCCCTGCTGGGCTGACACGCTGAGTCGTGTGGAAAAACGCTGCAAGACACGGGAACTTGGCTTGTGTCTTGAGGAGTTGTAGCAGTTTTTCACAGACAGCTTAAACTGTACACACACTGCACTGCTACGCTCACAGCTGGTTATGGCTGACTACATCTCACTGTCACTCACAAACACTGACACTCGTTAAGCTCACAACCTACCAACTGAGTTAATCCTTAAAGGAGTTCGCTATTTGTATAACACATTTTAGTTTAAAAAAACATCTAAAAAATATATAATTCCCCGATGATTAGGCCCAGTGGGGAGCCATCTCAGGCCTGGCGGGCCGCCGGGCATGCATTACACTGGTGAAAACCCTGTCATAGCCTGTAAATCCACATATTTGAGAATTAAGAATGACCTCATTATAACTTATATAGCCAGGTTCATATCTGGAGGCTGTTTCAGGTGAGAAACCATCTGTTTCATCAACTGCACTTAATTGTGTCTGATAGCTAAGTATGAAACATATGTGACCAGCTTCTACCAATTATGCTTTAGTTTTACATTCTGTAACTCAACATATTCTCTGCTGCAAGCATTTAGCCAAGGAGCAAACGATCTTTCCGACACACATGGATGATTTTGTTTTGTTGTTGTTTGATGTATTCCTTTAATGCATACGTCCAAAAAAAGATTCTGGCTTACCCTCTTCACACTGGTGTCCTGTGTATCCCGGCACGCACTGGCAGCTGAAGGAGCCCCACTCGCCGTGACAGCGACCCCGGTGGCCGCAGGACGGGTAGCCCATGTTGACACAGCTGCTGTCGGTGGTCAGGCAGCCTGGAGAGCTGGACTGCGAGTCGGCCGGGGAGCCCAAATCATACAGCTGAGTGGAGGAGATAGAGGAGAGGAGATGGAGGGTCGGTGCATGTAGAGAGGAGGAGAGGGAGAGGAAAAGAAGGAGAGGAAAGATGAACAGAGAGGAGAAAGATGTAAGAGAACAGCGTTAAAAAGGGAAGAAAAAGGAGAGTTGAGATGAGAAGATGGGAAGTAGGGAGAGTTGCCAGTAAACAGTTTGTAGCAAACAAACAGAAGACAAAAAAGCAAAGTGACAGCAGAGAACGGGGATCGGGGAAGACACAGGACAGGCAGGTAGGGGGTAAGTAGCCAGAGGGGGAGTCAGAGTTTGAAAAGACGAAAAGAAAGTCAAAGAGAGTAAAAATGAAACAACAAAAAGGAAACTTTCAAATGTGTTGAAGGACATGAGAACACTGTGGCCTTCTCTACTTTTCCACTCTCTCTCTCTCTCTGCCCTCTCTGACTCTCTCCTCCCACAGCGATGAAACCAAACACTGGACAAATCTTCTAACGGACAAACAGCATGGACACCTGCATAGAAAGCTGAAAGGACGGGGGAACCTTGAACGCCTAAATTTGTGTCCCTCACAAAAGCGCGCCATAAAAGACATTAATATGTTCAATCTCCTCTCTGCCGAAACCGAACTTTATGAGTTATGTTGGTGCCGCGGCGAGGACGTGTGAATGCAAAGGATCGTAAAAACTGACAGTGAGCCGCTGATTGGCTCTGACCTCCAGCGAGGAGGCATCTTACTGGCTGCTGACCTTTAAAAGCTACAGCTCGTCTGTTTGGTTTGGACTGATCATTCTGATTGAAACACAGACATTACAGCAATCAATGACTGAAAGACACATCGGGGTGTCTGCGATTGATTTGACTGTGCACCTGTGTCACGGCGGTGTGTATCTGTGCGTCTGAGCATAAAAAACTTGGACCGGTATAAGACTTGAATGCAGAAATACACCTGCTTCTGCTTCAATTACAAATTCTGGCTTCAGATGAAAAGAGTGTGACACCCTCACGCAGAGACACTGTAGGCTGCCCTACATGTATTTGCCAAGATTAATTCAAGGTGTTGGCTGTAAAAATGTCTCCGGAATTTTACACCGAAATACAAAGTATACAGCTGTGAGTATGCTGTGCGAACGAGTGAGGTGAGGCAGCCCTGTCTCCTACAAAATTATGTTCCCATACAACTGAACTGCACTCTCAATTACCTTTCGAGGGATTACGGTTGCACTTTTAAACAGTTTTAAACACGTGGTTAACATTGTGAAATTGAAACAAAACCAAATATAAAACACAACAAAAGTATTCCATTACGTTTAGGCAACAAAACTATTTTGTTAGGTTTAGTAACAAAACATCATGGTTAAAACTTTTAGTTTCACACAAGTCATGAACAGCTGTCTCCTGCGTGAAAGTCCTGTGTTTGTTTGGCCCATTCACCAACTTGAGCGCCATCTTACATGGAATACGTCTCCCTTGAAACGTGATTCACAATACAATTTAGTTGCATGGGGACATCATTTTTAGGGGACAGGGCTGGGCAGGGACACCTATGGTAAATGGACTTGCATTTATATAGCACCTTTATAGTCTTCCGACCACTCAAAGCGTTTTACACTACATGGTTCACCCATTCACACACATTCATACACTGACGGCAGAGGCTGCCCATCAGGATCTAATCCAAATACTCATTCACACACACCGATGGAACAGCCTTTGGGAGCCATTTGGGGTCAAGTGTCTTGTTCAAAGACACTTCGACATGTGACCGGAGGAGTCGGGGATCGAACCACCGACCATCCGATTGGTGGACAACCTGCTCTGAACCACAGCCGCCTCTCAACTTTAAACCCATAGGTGATTGATGAAATTTTCATTCCGAATCCATAACAGCCACCACTCCTCTGGGAAGCTTTCCACGAGATTTTGGTGCATTTGTCTACGAATGTCCAGCAACACGTGTCAATTTCTGCTTGTTACATGCATACTGTCCTTTCAAAATAAACTTTGTCTTCACAAGAAAGAACTTGGTTAGTTTTAGGCTTAGGTTTAGGATATATACAAATTATGGTGCATTACTTTTCATATGCACTTATAGCTGCAAATGGTGTATGAGAACAGTCTGAAAATACCATTGTATGCGGTAGCATTAAGATTTCCCTTAATCAGAAATAAAGTTATACCTTTAGATTTAATTTCTGGTTGACGTGGCAACACCAATGGTTACTAGTGGATAGTAAAAGGATCAAAAATCTAATTTGATGAAAATCTAATTTTTTCTCCACTCATTTATTCACGAATTTCCAATAAATTGTAGTTTTGGCCTGACATCAGAGAGGTGTTTTTCTGAAGCTTCTTCTGCCTAATGAATGTTATGCAATGCTATGTAACATCTAGGCCATGATTTTCCAAAAACAAACAGCATTTATTGTGGAAAAAATGAAACCACGTTTTCTACATTGGTCCAGAATGTTCTACGTCTGTCAAACCTTTTGCTGAGGAACACTGCAACTTCAATTCGAAGCTACTGGCATTCAAAATGCCATTAGCCCAAAGCCTGTAACTGCAAACCTCCATACTTAAAAATGGAGTGACAGTTTTGTCAAAACAACCGAAAAACTTAGAGCAGTAATGTTAGACTGTGAACTGAAGGGAGAAAGACGAGCGGAATAATGACAGGACGAGGATGGGAGAGAGTTAAAAAAAAAAAAAGGCGAATGACAGCCAGAGGGGAGAGACCCAACTCCAGAATAGAAACACAATTATAAAATCAAAAAATCTCTTCCTGTCTCTTTTCCTGCACACAGCCTCACGTTGGTCCCTGCCTTTAGCCCAGTCTAGTTTACTTTCTTCTTCATCCACACATACCACACACTGTTTCCATATAGCCAGGCATCACAATTCAATAGGTTTAATGGATGTGAAATAGTCGTGACATGCTGTATCTCCTTCTGGCTCCAAAACAGAAACCTGCTAATTAGGGCTGTCAATCAATTAAAATATTTAATCTCGGTTAATCGCAAAATTGTCCGTAGTTAATCGGGATTAATCGCAAATGAATCACTCATTTTGATCTGTTAAGAATGTACCTTAAAGGGAGATTTGTCATGTATTTAATACTCTTATTAACATGGGAGTGGGCAAATATGCTCGCTTTATGTAAACGTATGTATACATTTATACCGGAAATCAATTAACAACACAAAACAATGACAAATATTGTCCAGAAACCCTCACAGGTACTGCATTTAGCATAAACAAATATGCTCAAATCATAACATGGCAACAACAGCTGTCAGTGTGTCAGTGTGCTGACTCGACTATGACTTGCCAAAAACTGCATGTGATTATCATAAAGTGAACATGTCTGTAAAGGGGAGACTCGTGGGTACCCATAGAACCTATTTTCATTTACGTATCTGGACGTCAGAGGTCAAGGGACCCCTTTGAAAATGGCCATGCCAGTTTTGTGTAGCATAAGTTTGGTGCTTTATTTAAACCTGCTACAACCTAAAAATCGCAAGTTGCATTAATGTGTCAAAGAAATTAGTGGCGTTAAAACAAATTTGCGTTAATGTGTTATAACTGCGTTAACTTTGACAACCCTAATGCTAATGTATAAATTACAGACACAGATGCCAACAGGAAACACACGGATGCACACAGACGCACAGTCGACACAGCCAGATACCTAATCGCAGGATAAAGTCATGTAATAGTATCATACAGAGTCACATGGAGACATGCACGTAGAAACAGAGAGTTACAGCAAGTGTGTCTATCAATGTCAACTACCTTTACCACACCACAGGCACGCACACCTCAAGTCAAACAGATGAGGATGTGACACATTAGCACTTTCTGTGATGATAAGAACACCGGCGAATGGAAAAAAAACTCACACAATGCCGGAACACGTCCATCAACATTATTAATCATCAGTACGCCTACTGGTGCTTGCTCTTTGGAGATTTATTATCCTCATGTCCGCCCACACGCATCATGCAGATTTCTCTCATTAGTACACTGCGTTTGTGCAGCCTCCCGCTACGTCTCCAGCTAAGGTACACCGCACCAACTATACAAGCCTTTAGCATGGCAGCAGGAGAAACATATATCCTTTTATAGCCCCACTCTGGAGATCCAACACCTTAATAGAGCTTTAAAGGTCTACTCAAAGGATGCAGTAGACAGATCTGGGTTGGAACCTACCGGCCTGTTAGGGCCCTCCTGTGAGGAGTTTTCATGCTCTCCCTGTGCCTGCGTGGGTTTTCTCTGGGTGCTCCGGTTTCCTCCCACATTACAAGACATGCAGGTTAGGTTAATTGGTGAATTGCCTGTAGGTGTGAATTTGAGCGTGAATGATCGTCTGTCTCTATGTGTCAGCCCTGTGATTGATCGGCGACCTGTCCAGAATGCACCCCTGCCTCTCGCGCCAATGTCAGCTGGGATCAGCTCCAGCTCCCACGTGACCGTCTAAAGGTTAAGCGGGTATAGCTAATGGATGGAATGGATGACTGGACGCAGATAAATTGTGTTTATGAAGGTAACAAGACTATAATTCTAACAGCCACCGCACTCACTGTCCTTAGAGGCCATGTGGCTCCTCACCCCGAACCAGACTACTATGGTTCGAACTAACTGACTAACCTTCTGTCATTTGAAGATCAGAACAATATCTGCCTCTTTCATACATACTGTACATAAATCCGCCTGTTTGTAGGAAAAGGCATATAAAGGCGTTTAGCGTGCAATAAATATGCTTTTCTTGATTTCTGTCATTTGTACGTCATGTATCCTGTACTGACTGCAATGTAAAAGCATCAGGGTATAAATGCTACGGTAAGAGTTAGTGAAGTAGAATAAAAAGCGAGAAAGACAAACATCGGACTTTTAACCAGGAGACCCGTGTTCAAGACCGTTGTTGACCGGTGTTTTGTTTTGTAAGTTATGTTAGTGACATTTGTCACCTAACGATTGTCGCATGCCTTTTATTGACGTTTGTGACTCGTTTTATGCAGTTGGATTATGTTGCTTCCGTACATGTTTTACTTGGCTTACTTTTTTAAACCCAACCATGTTTTTCCTTACCTTAACTAAGCATTTTCTTGCCTGAACCTAAGTTAATGTTTTTTCTTAAACCTAACCACGGACGTCCGCGTGTCATACAAATGACACGCGAAAAGGCTAAAATGCGTACTCATGACACGCAGGATGTCCGTGTAATGTTGTAATGACCGGGTTGCATTTCAACATAAACTGGTCTCACTGATAGAAGATGGGTCCCTACATCATGAGTGGGCGACCACAAAAGAGGAAATAAACAAGGCCAACCACACACACACACACACACACACACTTAGATGCAGTACAAAAACAAACCTAAAAATAGAAGAAAAAAAAAATATCTAACAGCTGACACATTTTGATAGAGATTTTCCATTTACATAATTATATGTCTGAAAGCCATTTGCATCAGTAGTGTAAATGTAGAGAAACTGTATTAGTAAACATCAGGTTTGCTCAATGATTCAAGTCAGATTGAATACGGAATTGGTATCAGGAGAGAAAACGTATGTTGGACGCACTTGTAGCTACGGATGCAGTTATATTTATGCTTTTAACTTTATATCCTTTTTTACACAAGGGTTTGCTAGTTCACCCCAAGATATGGTTTGGATAAAACATGTGACTCAGCTGTAAATTAAGTCCTGCTCAGCTGCGGTAAAAAGCATATCGGGGCCGATCATACTTTTTGACTCTCCATTTATGTTTCTTTCAAAATAAGAGCATATATTTATTCAAGATCCTTCAGTTGAACATTTGAAAAACTAGCTTCACTGAAGGAGTCCAGCAAGATCCGCTCCTACAGTGTACAGTAGTTACACTTTTCTCTTATCCAATTTGAAGCAGTCACTGCCGTAGTGTTTGAAGCAGATGGCAAAAAGAACCTGTAGCAAAGCTTCTGTTGCCTGCTATGAAAGTGTCAAGTCCTGCTCCCCTCCCACTCGCCTTCTTCTTCACTTAGAGAATGTAAAAATGCCATGATCAGATTACAGGCTCATCTGAATGCAGAGCAGGTGTAACTTAAAGGGTAACTTTGGTATTTTTCAACCTGGACCTTATGTTTTCATGTTTTTGTGTCTAAGTGACTATTAGGGACAACAATTTCTGAAATTACTCCAGTCTTGAAGGAGAGCGCTGTAGAAGTCAGCTGCTCATGGGCTGCAATATGGTGCTATTGGGGCAAGCTGGCATCGTCATTTACATCCTTTAAGAGTGCTTGTTTTTGCCATGACAGGCTCTGATTGTTATTATAAGTGTCTGATATTATGGAAAGTAAAACAAGGAGAAGTCTCATTTTGAAAACTGGCGAGTTGACGTGTTGCCGGAAGACAACGGTGGAATAGTGGAATACATCCATGCTGGAAATGCGAGTGGCATCTGGGCAGAATTTGTTGTGGTGGAGTACAGAAAGCGAAGCTTAGTGTTATCTAAAAGATTTTCAATGTCATGGCTGAATGTCTGAATGTGGATGAGGTCTTTGAATTCGATGGCCCCCGTGTTTATTAGAGCCAGAGACCTCTCCTTGAGCAGGACTTGGAACACAATAACAAACAGACCGGATCAAGAGAAAGGTAAGAAAAAGGTTTTATTTCTCTGTAGGGTCCTTTCCATAATGTTGTCAGACACTTATAATAAAAATCTGAGCCTGTCAGTGGCACTGCCATTGCTCACCTGCCCTCACAGCTCGTTTCACGACTGTTGGTTACAACGTTATTCTCGATACTGGACCAATTTTAAAAATTGTTGTCCCCATTTATCACTTAGACACAAACACATGGGAACATAAGGTCCAGGTTGAAAATACCAAAGTTAGCCTTTAATTCTTAATAACAGATGCAAGCAAAAACACAGTGATGAAAGATCGCTAACAGTAACAAAAGTAATATTGCTTCTAAAAGTGTGACAAGTTACACATTAGTTATATTTTGATCAGTAAGCTCAACATCTTTCAAACATCAACATTCAATTTCCAATAGGGCTGTCAAAGTTAACGCGATAATAACGCGTTAACGCAAATTTGTTTTAACGCCACAAATTTCTTCAACGCTTTAACGCAATCGATCTTTTGGAGGTTGTAGCTCAGTTTTAAAGCTGGAGTGAAGATACCAACCATGTCATACTAGCTTGCCACAAAGTAGGCTAAATAAAAACTTGCGCTAAATTTTGCCGTGGAAAAACTGGCATGGCCATTTGCAAAGGGGACCTCAAGCTATGTGAATGAAAATGGGTTCTATGGGTACCCACGAGTCTCCCCTTTACAGACATGCCCACTTTATGATAATCACATGCAGTTTGGGGCAAGTCATAGTCAAATCAGCACACTGACACACTGACAGCTGTTGTTGCCTGTTGGGCTTGAATTTGCCATGTTATGATTTGAGCATATTTTTTGTACTAAATGCAGTACCTGTGAGGGTTTCTGGACAATATTTGTCATTGTTTGTGTTAACTGATTTACAGCAATAAACATATACTGTACAAACATTTGCATAAAGCAGCATATTTGCCCACTCCCATGTTAATAAGAGTATTAAATCAATCAGTAATCAAATCTCCTTTTAAGGTACATTTATAACAGATCATTTTCGATTAATCGTGGACAATCCTGTGATTCATCGCGATTAAATATTTATTTAATTTTTTTTTTTTAGATATAATATTCTTGGTCATCTTCCCATGTTATTTTTGACTATCAGGGAACCCACATCTTACCCTATCTGCATCAATAGGAATAGAGTCTGAAAAAGACCCTGACATTTGTGTCTAAAATACAGTTACATCAGGCAAGACTCGATAGCTTTGGACTGGCAGGGACAAAATTTCTCACTTAGTCATAGGTTTTTTGAAGCCAAGTCAAAATGTTAGGCTTTAGAAGGCAGCGGGTTCACAAAAGGCTATCATACCTGAGGCCTGTGTTCATACGGAGATGATTTGGGTTTTGTTGGGGTTGGGCTCCGATTGTCATGGCTGAGCATGGAGTCCTTGACTCTTTAACTCCAAGCGAGCAGTGGAAGGTTACTTGAAAGTCTTGACTTGAAGTCAGACTGGGCAGGAGTGGAAAGGTTTATATTCCCTTTCACTGTCGGAGGGCACGTGTGTAATATTTGAAAGCGCTTTGAGGTTACAGTTCTTCCTCTTACATGGCACAAGGGGTACTGTGACCGTTGAAACCTGTTATTAATCCATTTATCAGCTCGAGTGCAGGCGTGAGTTTGAGTTTGCCTGCACGCTGGTGTGCTAGCGGTATGAGGTTATGTGCCGGTGTGTGTGTGTCAGTGTTGCATGTAAAAATGTGGTACCTTGCTGTCCACGATGAGGTTGCGGATGCAACCGGTGAAGTGTTTGTGCTGAAGCTGAGGGTAGATGTAGGGGATGTCCTCGTTCACACCGCCGAGCTGCAGCACCTGGCTCATGTTCAGGTGTCTAAAACACAGAGATACATGGACACACATATATATATATATAAACACACACTACTGCCTTTCAGGGCTCATAGCACACATATCTAATGCACTGCCATATCCCTGTCATTTAGGTACAGCTGCCAGAAATCCAAAGCAAAAACATGGAAGTGTCGACATATAGGAAATAAATGAGAATTCACCACACCAGTAAAAGCATTTTTTAGCCATCGTTTTAGCTTTTAACCCGCTCATTCTAGTCAAGCCTCTTAACATTTAACACGGGAAATCAAACAAACAAAAGCTGTTGGTTGCAGCAGAACAAGCAGTAAACAAAACATTGACATATTATATTACATAATCCAACACACCATCGTTTTCTATTTGAAAAACTAAAGCATTTTCTTCGTATTATCATTGGATGGCATGAATATTTGTCCACAGCACTTTAAAGATTGTCACCCTACTACTGTATGCTCTTGTACAGTATGTATGTAAAATACCATACACTGTAAAATAGATTTTTCCCTTATTTCATAAAACAATGAAATGTCTGTATATTTAAAAGGTTTACTCTTAAAACTACAGGTAATCGATCAAATTTAAGATTACATTAATATTATTGTTTTTTTAATGACAATTTATTGTATTTGTATAGATTCAAAATGTAATTTTACATTCAATTGTGAAGTAATATTTTACATTTTTTAATTAATTTATTATTAAATCCTTGAATATAGATATGACTCATTGAAATCGGTTGAGAAATGTAAACATCATAGTGCTTTTATCCAGAAAACGGCAGCTCCAACGTTCACTTGTATATGTTTACAGGCCAATATGGCGCCGACGCTGACATATCGCAGCAAAGGGCTGAAGCGGCCAATGTGGTATCTACAGTATGTACTGTATATACATCTATGATATGTGGCCCCAATTAAATTGAATAACCTTTGTACACACTCTCCTATCCCCACACATAAAGTCACACCTGTCTTTCAAAAATAGAGGCAGTGTATGCGCGCGGTCAGGTGTTTGTGCATACCTGTCAGTGTTGGGTGTGACGCCCGTCACCTCGCAGGAAGAGTGGTCCTCGGTGGTCAACCAGCTGCCCAGTCCTTCCATTTCCATCACCGCCGCCCCTGAGCAGCGATCCAGGGTGAACCGCACTTCCTGAGGAGAACACACAGACAAGCGCACGCTGAATAGAAACCAAATGCACTAATAAAGCCTCCTACTTCTCTACATTATTATAATGAGTGTACCTCCTGTTGCTGTCATTATGACTATAGTGGGAGCTGCCTCTCCGACTCCGATTTCTTACATTAGTGCACATTACTCTGCTGCTGCCTGCTATGTTTCCTGTTAATGCAAAAACAGAAACAACAACCAAGACTTCATCTTAAACCAGCATGTTCCAATAATTGTGCAATTTGTGTATTTATAGGTGAAGAAGAAGTAGCCATGACAACCTATTTAAAAACAGCTTGAGTTATATATTCCAGCCACTATTTAACTCGCGTTATATAGTATTCTATTATCATTATACATTAAAGTTACAGTAAATCATTATGTTCATCTCATCTTTTTGGACATAAGGTTAATTCTTTCTTTCACATACAGTACATTACAGCTCACACTAGGATCTACACTATCATGTACATGGGTATTATAACAGTATAGGGTCTTTTTGAAAATGCTTTTTTGGGGGGAATTTGGTCCATTGCTAACATAACCTGATAGTTCCTAAAAAACAAACAAATTGGCACCAAAATCATCCCAATTACTCTGTTGGATAACAACACCCTGTGTATTAGCATACAGTTCCAGTCATGTGCTAAAACACATCATTTGAATTTATTTTTTTCACATCTGTGATAAAAGCTTTCAGATGTGTTGTCAGAATACAATCTAGAAATATAAGAGAGCAGAAGCTTTAGTTACAAAATAGACCTATTTTGATATGGCATAGCAGAGTAAACACAGGTGTAATTAATACTAATAAAGCTGGCCCTGTTCCATTGAGGTGGACCACAGTCCTGGTATTGTGCATGCTGGCTCACTTGAATGGCTGTGACACACTTTATAGAATGGGACCATAATCAATGTTATTAATTACACTCTGCCATGACATATGTCAACATGGCAGCTGTGAAAATGGCCTTTTAATGTCAGATATTTAAAGTTATAATTGAATGTAGGGCATTGACTTAAAACTATCAAAGCTGCCAAAGCTAACGCGATAATAATGTGTTAACGAAAACTTGTTTTAACGTGACTAATTTCTTTAACGCAAATTGCTATTTTTAGGTTGTAGCGGGCTCAGTTTTAAAGCTAGAGTGAGAATACTGGGTTTACTAGGTTTTCTAGTTTCATGTGAAACTAGAAAAGTTAAGGAATCCATTGGTACCAACAATGTCATACTAGCTTGTCAAGAAAGAGGCTAAATAAATCTCCAAACTTTGCTAAATTTTGGAGAGGAAAAACTGGCATGGCCATTTCCAAAGGGGTCCCTTGACCGCTGACATCAAGATATGTGAATGAAAATGGGTTCTATGGGTACCCACGAGTCTCCCCTTTACAGACATGCCCACTTTATGATAATTACATGTAGTTTTGGGCGAGTCATAGTCAAGTCAGCACACTGACACACTGACAGCTGTTGTTGCCTGTTGCGATTCAGTTTGCCATGTTATGATTTCAGCATATTTTCTTATGCTAAATGCAGTACCTGTGAGGGTTTCTGGACAATATTTGTCATTGTTTTGTGTTGTTAACTGATTACCAATAATAAATATATACATACATTTGCAAAAAGCAGCATATTCGTCCACTTCCATGTTGATAAGAGTATTTAATACTTGACAAATCTCCCTTTAAGATACATTTTGAACATATAAAAAATGTGTGATTAATCACGATTAACTATGGACAATCACACGATTAAATATTTTAATTAACAGCCCTACTTAAAAAATATACACGCTTTTGAACACTAAAAAGTCAGTCTTCATACTGTGGATAATGCTAGGTAGACATGAATAATACACATATTGGGCCAAGTACATTTTTCCATTTTCTTACATCTAGTTTACTTTTTCCTGTGACGTTCGACGTTTGTTCCTAGGTCTGATTAACCAAACTCTCATAACTTGCCAAACATGTCATTAATTGCTCCTTCAACCTGATGAACACCACCTGTTCACGAGTAGGTGCACATTCACAAGGTTTGATCATTAGCATAATAAATGCCCTCAAATAAGTTTGCCTGCCGAAGTTTTATTCACAAAAATGTTACCTGGAGTAAAAAAATAAAATAAAAAATAAAATCAGACTGCAGAACTTTAAGTCATGCTGTTGAAAGAGGTGGTATTAGAGAGCGGTACTGTGACAGAAACAAAGAGTGAATGGTTTTTACATGGAGTTAGATGCCAGAAAGAATGTCTTGCTAAAGCAAAGTGGTCCGTGACTTAGATGGGAGGCAGTCAAGGGGACATGACAGTAAAGGGAAATGGACGAGAGACTATTATACAGTCGGCAATGTTACACTGTCGGGGAGGATGTTCCCCTGGACGGCGATTTACTTAAAGACCCTGAAACAGCTGGCGCAGTGAGAGAATTAACAACTACTGAATGTATATTGCCATACAAAAATTTGCCAATAAAATCCTGAAATGTACCTTACACGTGGGGGATATTTTAAACTCTTTACAGTGAAATTAAGTTTGCCATCCCAAGCTTTTAATTTTACTTAAAAACCAGCATCAGCAGGAGGTAATTGTGTCGGGAAACAGCAGCTAATATGTACCTGCTGTGCCGGCTGATTGCTCAGTAGCGTCAATTAGGTTGATGATGTCACATAAACAGTGGTTGTTTACATACACATACTGTACTAACAACAGTATGCAAACAACTTCAGTGTACAAGTCTCCAGAAGGCTTTACATCTACCAATGGCAATTATTACTACAGTGTATTATTGGATGTCGTCCATGTACAGTACAGCGACTGTTTCATGGTTAAACGTTCTTGTCTTATGTTAGAAAAACACTGCTCAAGGCTAGATTCTTGGCTACTGAATCATCATACAATACATCTACAGACAGCAGCTCTGTCCTTGCTACTTTCAATCACACACGGTCTTGCAACGGCAGCTTGTCCAGCGAGGTCACACAACCATGTTGGATAAGCTGCTGCTGACTATTCAGGACAAAATGAATAGACTCACATGTGATTTAGAATAATACCGTTGTGATGCAGATTAATCCCCCCGTTGTAATAACAAAAGTCTCAATGAATTGTTGTATTCATGCAATTCAGAATGAAGTCTTGATGCACTCATGCATTCGTCCGGCTGTCCTCATTCTCAATACTGAGCAAGTGTACTCTGTGATTATGCATGTTTCAATGTGAAGCTGAACCTAAAGCTGATATTTCCTTTCATGCAAAGATAATTAACAAATAAAAAAAAAATTGAACAAGACTGATGCATTTTTTTCACAACGATCGATCGCGTGGTGCTGAATTGCACAGTTTGGTAAAGGACACACGTTGTACACATTTGTGCGGCAGACTAGAGGTAAGGTCTTGATGACATTATTAAAATGGTTAGCCTGCACTTAAGGTTGGGTAAGCAGTGCTTTTTTTTTTTAAGTGGGGTTTGGGGAACGTTAGGAGTCTTTGAGTCACCAGCTAAATTGCTCAAATTCAAGTGTGACATAAGTGTGATTATTCCGTTTTAGGCTTTAAAGAGGGGTTTTGATGGCTGCTGGTTATGAAAAGGCTTTTATTTTGGCAGGTTGCTGACAAAATTCTGACACAGCCTTGTGCTTTTACTGAAGTGGTCCTCATCTATGTTGGGATGAGTTTCCCAGAACAAGGTTCAGCCAGTCCAGGTGCTTTATAAGGTGTACACATCAGCTATTGGACTGACGACGATTTAGCCTCTGGGGGCAACGGACAATATTTTGGGGGGGTTCCGGTGTAGCCAGCGGATATCCGGGCCAAGACTTCCTCCTCCGTGCACATGGTTATTGTTTACAGTCCTATTAGCAACTGGAGACGTGACAATGGAGTTCAGAGACGACTTCTGCGGCTAAACTCTAGACTGCGTTTCGGCCAATGCGATCCGCCTCTTTTGCTCTCCACGCGGACTCTTTACCTGCATGCAACCAAACATGATTGGTCAATACTACTCGACTACAAATGGATTACAGATGGAAACCAGAATGCTCATGATACCAACACCAACTGCCTACAGATGTTTGCTTATAGAGAATATGGTGTCCTAGGCTCGGAGTGAGACTGTGAGACTTGAAGCTTTAAGGCTGTGTTACATCAAAGATTCTAAAAATAGGATCACTGACTGTCTACTAGATATTTAAGAGAGACAAGAACTGTAAGGCAGCGGTTACGTGTGATTCTTTGGAGGTGAAGAGCTCCAAGCGGCCCTCAGTCAAATGAAGATTAGCTTAATTCCCCTCTAATTTAATTCACTTGAAATGTTCCTAAGTAGAGAATGTCAAAGGAGAGCCATTGTAATAATTCGTCTCACCGCTATTGTCTCCCTTTGTACTTTACAGTGCAGACAGTTCTGCAATACTAAATCACCAACTAACATCTTCCTCGTTTGGGTCCCTAATAATCATATCAAATAGGCCTGCATGGGGCTATTTGGAGTCTGTGACATGAAACAGTCTTGGGACCTCATCTGTAAGGTTACAATGGACAGAAATGTGATTATGTTAATCGTTCACAACAATGTCGGGAATCACTAATTTATTGCACCGAATAAGAACATTTAGTTTGAAAATATGACAGGTAGTTAATGTTTGGCACTATCAAACAATCATTACTTCAGGAGCTCAGCATGCCGTGATCCATGTGCGGCACGTTCCCTGGGCACCGGTTTTCAGATTTAATTTAACACTCATCATTTATTTTTGGTCCAACTACTCATATCAATTAAGGTTTATAGAAGTGCTCTTACAATTGTGCATAAAAAAATGGCCGAAACTACTTTACATAAATCGTGTACAAGAGTTTGCATATGTGAAAGTGGTACAAAACAGGACATAAGCATTGCAATATAATATGAAGTATAATTTCAGGCATGTCACCTGCAAGTAAAACTGAACTACAGCAACAACCTGTTCTCACTCCAAACTCGTCAAATACCGCCGTTTGGCAAATGCTCCTCTGCATTGGAAACCGACGCACGGAGGCACCCTTTAGCAACAGTATGGGTGGGTTTACATTGGAGTTAGCTCTCCAATGTAAATCCACCCACGGCGTTATTTGACAGTCGGAGCAAGTGAGGTAGTAGGCTATTGACCAGTGTTCGTGTCCCGTGTGAAAATAAAATTAACGTAGACTTATATTGCCATGTCAGTCTTGAGTCACATGACTCGTCAGTATCGTCAGTCCTGAGTCACGCGAGTTGTTAGTATCGTCAGTCACTAGCCAGTGAATTTGATGTCAACCACGACCGTTTCCTAAACCTAATTAAGTGGTTGTGTTGCCTAAACCTAACTTCCTGTGAAAGCGGAGGTTTATTTTGAAGGACAAAATGTAATGAGTGTATATTGACACTCCGTCCCCGGTCCGTCCAAAAGTAATGCAAGAGGGGTACCCCGTGCGTCTATCTCCACTGTGCACTGACTAAGCGGCAGTATTTGACGAGTTTGGAGTAATAATGTGTTGACAGCGACACATTTTTTCCTGCATCTGATTCAGTGAAGCAAAAACCGAGACCTTAAGTCAGGTCTGCACAAGATCACAGATGACACAACCTCACCATCGCTGCATTACTCTTTTTGGGGGTGACAATTGAAATAGTAAACAAATAACGCATTTTTGTTTCCCCATGATGACAATTTTGACTCAGATTTACAGATTAAGAGGAATTGCAGCATCTAACATTGATTGAAAGTTACACTGCTTCTTTGTTTTCCCCCAGTGGAGCGTGCCATACACAAAGCAGGGGAGTCACATTGTATTCTTACATTGTCGAGGATACCTAGGAAGACACTGCTACAACGACAGAAACAACATATCAGCTTTTCCAAAAGCAGCAGACAGAATCTGTATCACTAAAGTTGACCAAAGTTGACCAAAGTTGTCTTTTCTGGGGCTCTAGTCACATCCCGACTGGATTCAAGTTTCATGATGCATCTAGACTGTGTTCCAGAGGTCTTCGAGTTGTGTACAACACACCATTTCCTATAAAAAATGTAGCTGCCAAACTCCGATTCTCCATTAAGTACCTGCAGGCTGCATGAGTCGATGTCAAACTGAGGCCAAAGGTGTGGGTGGATGTTCAGTAAGTCTAAAGTGTAAAGCCAACACAGGTTCAGTTCAGAACCACAGACACATTGTATGAGTGGTTTATTAGCTTCTTTTTTTTTTTACCTAATCCACAAACACATTCAGAACCAATGTCCTCTACTAGTAACACTTTATAATAACCATTTATAAATGGTAAATTGATAGTTAATTACACTTAGTTAATGGTTATCTCACTGTTAACAAACAACAAAATTATAATTCATTAATTAGTTTACTAATTATTAGCAATGCTATAATTGATGTTACTTTAACAGTTTATTTTTGTACACATTTAAAATGTTATATACTATACACATAAGTATGTGTTAATGATTCAGATATTATTTACATTGATATTTTTAACACTTTATTAATGGTTAATAATTGGTTTGTAAACCATCTATAAACATTTGGATGCTATTATAAAGTTGCAACTGATGATTATAATACCTTGTTAAATGGTTAAATACTTTGTAGTGCATCTATAAACATTATTTGCATAGATAGTTAATACTTTGTCAATGGTTAATAATTTGTTTGTGGTCCATCTATCTACAGTATGTAATGTTTATGGATGTTTTACAAACAATTTCTTAAAGGTTTACAAGAAATCATTTAGTAATCATTAACAAATGCTTAATATAGTATATAAAATGTTACGGTTAGGGTTATCAATTTACCATTTATAAACGATGGTTATTATAAAGTGTCACCACTGTTTTGTGCCTATGCATAATCTCAAAAGATAGAGGTATTAGCATAACCACAGTTGAGATGCACCTGAACTCTTCTCAATGACAGCTCATAGATAATCATTAGCAAAATTGAACAGTTACACCCTTTAATTCCTTTCCTTGGATAAGTAAGCAGCACATCTTATCTAATACGGATGTAAAAAGGATAAATTAAGCTGTCTATATGAATCACGTATTTAAGTTTCTAGCCATCTAATAACTATTTAAAATATTTCAATGCAGGAAAACATCTCTTGACTTTAATGATGGAGTTGAGTGTGTGAAAGAAGGAAAGAAAAAAACATGTTTTTCATCTGCCAATATAGCTCAGTGTGAATATAATGGGAGCGTATTAGCTAAATTTAGCTAAATAAATGGTGGTTGGTGTTAAATAGGTGAAGCGTCCAACCTTGCTGTTGCTGCGGACATCCAGCCGATGCCACCGCCTGTCTGCCACGTTCACGTTGCCTGGCAACTGTAGCACCACTGTGCCAGAGCCATGGTTGATTTTCAAGGTGGGGGTCCCATCTATTAGCTCTAGATGGAGAGAGAGAAAGGGAGAGACAGGGAGGATTGGTGAGGGGTGAGATTGCTTTGAAATCATTAGATTCATGAAATATTGAGTTGCGAAGGTCGCTATTTGGAAGCTGTTGACAACCAATATTTGGTGCTGGTAGTCAAAACAGCATTGAAAACCATCGTAACTGACTGATACATGCCAAAGAATTAAGTAGTGCATTATATTATAGAGTGCACACTGGCAGTGGGGTATATATATACTTGCCAGATATTATCTCTGTATATTAGCTTTAATGAGGATTAAAGGATTGTGCAGAGATCGCCGTGATGACGTTTTTTTCCTTCACATCTCACGGCAGTCAACAAACATCAGACAAAAGTTATCACATTCTATTTTCTGACTTACTCAAATGGGAAATTAAAAGTTAATGAAGTGGTTAAGACTGCTTGTGTACCCGGGCACCATATGTAAGGGAATTATGGGAACGCATGTCTACCAACCAGCAGTGGCCATCCATCATCGTGCATGCTGAACTTCAAAAGATCATTTCAGACAAATAACACTAAGCATCTCGGTGTCTCTGCTTATATAGCGTACTGCGGTGGCTGCAGTGACCCCTCACTTCATGCCACTGTAGCTTGTATTTAGAGACTCATCAGAACTGAGACTCAACAACATTCAAATATGCTTTTTTACACCAAAAATAGCGTGTATATGCAGGTTTTGTAAACATGGGAAAACCCAATAATAATAGGCGATGGACTCTGTTCCCATTGCCAGTAGACAAGTATGTTTTTCTGTTTTTTTTCTGGTTTGTCACATTTGACGTCACGAACAGTGAAAATGTTACTTTGGTTGCTTGTTTTTTATACTTGTTACTTATTCAGTCTCTCTTTCAAACTCTCTGGTGATTGTTGTAACAGTGGAAAGACTAACACAGACAGTTTTGATTATTTTTATTTTGTTTATTTTGAGTGAATGAATGAAGTGGGTTCTACGGCGATCATCGAGTATAATGACTGTTGTCTGACTGGAATCTGGTGGCTTTGAAGAGAGCATATTTATTTTATGTTTTTTACGTTGATAAATTATAATATTTGTCCAAAATTAGTGTGTCCACCCGGGTGTTTCCATCACTGCCATCATTTGTCCTGGGCATGAATGCCGATTTGAACTTTTCCCACTGAAGACAAAAGCCAGATGTTAGTGGGTGTTAGTGGTTTTTTTTGCCCAGTGGGAAAGGAGCCTGAATTTCTGGACTTAAAACTGTGTCTGAAATGGGCCGGTACTCAACGGTACGGAGTACCGGCACATCTGATTTTTGTCCACATGAGTGCCCTTACATCTTATTGCGTACCTCATCTCCTGAGTCTAGGTACACAACGTCTGAAAAGACTTTAACTGTGTTTACAAGCACTAAGCATCAACTAAATAAATGCTATATATACCATTATTGTGAGGGGAAAATGTTGATTTACCAGAAGATAAAGGAATACATTTAAATAATACATTTTCATTATGGACTTGCCTTTGGTATTCCCCTTCTCACAGATAGCATATTTGCAGTTGGTTTTATTGTAGCATATATGCAATAATATAATTAGATTTTTATAAATAGCTATATAAAAAGTTTTTATAATTATTATAATTATTATTATTATTATTATTTACCAAATACATTTATGGACAAACTGTAGACATGTATGCTGTATGTAATAAAATGCATAAAAAATGAAGTGGGCATTTGAAGTGGGATTAATATATAAGTATAAATATATAGATATATAGATGTGTGCGATGATCATGCCACAAAACTGCTGAATTAGGGTACTGGCTCCTTTTTGGGTTCAATTCAGCCACTGCTTAAAAGAATACAAAAAAACTTATAATAATAAGGTCTTCTCTAATTTAGTGTTCAAATATTGTCCTGGGTCTATTTTTATGAAGTCAAAATAATAAAACTAATTGTAATTATATTTTTCTTCCTGTTATTGCCCATCTGCCACAGCTGCCTGATTCACACATCATTTTAGTGTACTGAAGTCCTTCCTAACATGACCATCCTGCAGCTGGCCATTACATTAAGGGCCGTCCCACCTTTTCATTAGTCCACACTCTGTATTTCATGTGTCAGTGAGAACAAAAAGTTAACTTATGGCAGTTTGGCATATGGCACTTAAGTCTGAGTCTGAGTCAGAGTGATGTGTTTATATTCAATTCAGGAAATGTGTGAAAAAAAAAACCTAATTGTGACTGCACTGACATCACAAAAAAATATGTTGTTATTGATGTTATTAGTAATTATGTTGTTTTGAAATCATGGCTTATGTCAAGACTGCGGTATGTCTCTGTTGGCTGTATTCAATTAAAAAATAATAATAGGCAGTCACAGTTCATGTCCAACAGCTCATTGTTCCTAATTTTCCCCGCTGCCACCCTGAAGCTACACTCCCGCACACCCACTGTGTGAATTAGGGATTCAGTTCCCACTAAAGCATTTGTACTTGTGTTTCATCTTGAGGACTCCCAGATGGCACTTTCCTGGTTAACTCCTAGTCTGGCAAACTGAAGCGCTTACAGTAGGCCTGTTCGCTGGAATTATAATTAACACTGAGACAAAACTCCTGTGTGAATTCCGCGAACTTCCGCACTGTGACATTTGTCTTCATGCTTGAGTCAGTAGAAGTTAGAAGTCAAAAGAAGCTGACAAGAATCAAATTCCCTTCTTACTACTCTTCACTCCGCTGTGTGTCTGACTTCAGCTGAGCTTTCGTCATCCCTCTCGTTGCTTCTCTCGCGGTGTCGGTCTGTCTATCAGCACGCTTTCATCTCCCGTCTCTCTCTTTTACCTCCTGCCTCGCTTCACTCTTTCATTAACTTTTTCACCGTAACTGACATTTTTACATTGTGCTGCTTTCAAATAATTCACAAGTGCTTTCGACTGACATTTAGCTTTTTTTTACAGTGCCTTTGTGAAACTACTGTTTTCTACCACGTGTATTGGGATGTATTGATTCTTAAAGGTGCTATGCGAGATTGGGAGCATTTCTATTGCCTCCGCACGGTTCTCAACATGGAGACGTCTGAGCTAACAGTGCAAACAACAGCCACGCTGCTGACAGAGCTAATAGTGTTAACCTGGGAGGGAACCGGAGGGTAAACGCTACACTGCCGCAATGACGCCATCAGTCGGGACGACGTTATCAGCTGTAACCGCCGTTTGAGAGCAGTGCAGGGCGGTGGCCATAAGCTAGCCAGGCTATGTCAACAAATCACAGAGAAGACACGTAGAGGGGGAGTGACTTCATTTTCTGCTCAGGTAGACATTACTCCACAATATCTTTATGTAGCAAATAGTTGTTTGATGCTATATTAATGCTCTTGATATCTTTGAGAGAACCTTTAGAGGTGCTACATTTACACTGGCTAGCTTATGGCCGCTGTTCTGCACTCTCTCATAGGCGGTTAGAGCTGATAATGCCGTCCCAACTGCGGGCGTCGTCGTGGAAGTGTAGCACCCACCATACGGTGCCCCGCCCCCACACTTTAACACTGTTAGCTCTGTCAGTGTTGTTGCTGTTGTTTGCACTGATAGCACTGTTAGCTGTGAGCCACCATGTTGAGAGCCGTGGGGAGGCAATAGAAATGCTCCCAATCTCGCATTTAGCAAATTTAAAAATCAATGCATCCCAATACATGTTATAGAAAACAGTAAGTTCACACACCCAGTTCATGCATATGAGCGTGCCCCACTGGCTAGCTCACGGGCGCCGCTCTGCTGTCATATGGCGGTTACAGTGGATAACGCCGTCCCGACTGTCGCAGAAGCGTAACACCCACCCTGCGGTTCCCCCTCAGGTATCTCTGTCAGCACTTTCGCTGTTGTTTGCATTGTTAGCACCTTTAGCTGCGAGCCGCCGGATCACCGTAGTCATGTTGAGAGCCGTTGAGAGGCAATAGAAAAAATGCTCCCAATACCGTATTTATCACCTTTAATGTTTGTGTGCAATAATGTTATCACCACCTTCTCAAATAATTTCATGTTGTGAATCTTCACCTTGAGCTATAAGAAATTAGGTGTTGTTGAATATATGAGAAGCTGCTCTTCTCTAATTGCCTTGTCAAGGCTGCGATGTGCCTTTTGGATGAGTGCCCCGTTCTTCATTATGCTACCTCTCTATAAGTTAAAAAAGAAAAAAAAAAAAGAAAAGCCAAAAGCCCTGGCGATGTCGTTTTTCAAGCCAAAGTGAGTGCAAGTTTGTTGTTAGCCTCTCCTTTCCTCTCAACTTTCCTTCAATTACCTGCAAGTTGATTTAGCCCGCTCCGGCTGCTAGATGAGCTGCTGCTGCACTTCAGGAACGGTCCAATTAATTTTAATATATTGGCCGGGGCCAGACAATTGACCAAAACGAAATTCAATATATCAGTTCAATCCAAAGCCTCCCTCCTTTGTTTAACTTATACTTTGTCGTCTTTAGGCTCGACCTCACTTCCCCCACATCTCGGTAACCTCATTCACACTCTCATTTACTGTCCCCTCACCTTTTTTTCTTCTTTATCTCACACGTCTCAGTCTTTCAATTTCCATTCCTCAGGCTGCCCCCTCACCTTCCCCCCGCCCTCACTCTCTGGGGAATTTCCCTCTTTCTTGAACACCAATGTATGTTAACCCTATCACCCCCCAACCCTTTCTTTACAGCCGCACTGGTGCAGCCAGATATGTCGGAGCTGGCAGTACACTCCAAGCCACAAAGGACCTCGGCGTAAGTCTGACAAAAAAGACCTTTTCACAGATGTACGTGTGTGTGTGTGTGCTTGGTGTAGGCATGTGCAGGAAAGTGCACGCGCACATTCACACACCCAAAATCAGTTAAGAGGTAGATTGACCAACCGATCGTCTGGCGCGGCTAAAGAGCCTTCTTGTCAAGATTGACATGACATTTTCCCCAGAGACGAAGACTGACTTCAGCGGTCTCAGAGGAGTGGAAGGGGAGAAGTGAAGCAGCGAGAAGAGAGAGGAAAAAGGAGTCAGGGGGAGCAACACAGAGCTGTAGGAGTCCAAATTAAGACAGGAAGAAGAAAAGAGGAGGATGTGGAGGAGAAAGGGAAATGGTAAAAGTAAGGGTAGAGGAGGAGATACAAGACTGGAGACTTACAGGAAGATTAGGAGCGAGTGTGATTGAGCACAAAGCCGGGATGAAGGCCAAGTTACGAGATGGCAGATGACAGGTGGGATGATGGAATGTGAGGTACATAAATGAGAAATGAACAATGCAGACAAGACAAAAGGGAGAAACAGAAGGCGATGAGTGGAGAAGAACATGATGATGGATCAAAGAGAAGGCAAATAGAAAGCAGATGGAGGAAGCAAAGGAAGAGTCGAGGATATGCTGCTGTCCTCTAACCTCATCAAAGAAGTGAGAATCAGGTGTTGTCTTCGAATTATTCATTTTTATATTGTTTTTGTTAGAGCTAACTTTAGTCAACAGTGATGCCTCCCAAAATCTGCAATGAAACGGGCTGTCATTATATTATCCAGAAACTACGAGATGTGGTACTGGAAGCCAGAGAGATCGCGTCTTTCAGTTATGATCAAATAAATAACCAATACGGTTATTGTTTACCCCTTAAACTGGAGTAAATGAATGGGACACACAATGATCATATCAGTAACTGGCTGAGCAAATGTTAAAAGGAATCTGTGAGAGACTTGAACAATCTATAAATCTGTGAGAGACTTGAACAATGAACAACAAATACACCCCGTTAACAAGAAGTCAAAGCTTGATTTAGCGCCATATAATTCTATTTTCTCAGAGATAGAGAAAAAACAAACGGAGATCTGATGTTCAAACACTTGTTTCAGGTTTGAGCTCTCGGAGAAAGTCTGCCATCACTTGGGATGCACAAATCTGATCTGTTGGATATAAGTAACGGGCCTGACACTGACCTTATCAAGCAGACTGGGTATCAGACAGACATGACTGATCACTGTGAAATATTTTAGTATATTCTGTTCTGCTCCATTCATTGGCAGCCTTTAATGTTAAATCCAGTGTTGACAATGCCATCTGCTGTATAAGAAAACTTGAGAGGAGAGCAGCTCAGAAAACAAGGCGAGACGTCACCTAAAAATTGCCAGTTGTGTTAATGTATTAAAGAAATTAGTGGTGTTAAAACAAATTAGCTTTAACATGTTATTATCTTTGACAGCCCTAACTTTTAACAAATGAAGAGGCACAACAAACAAACAGCAAAAACTCAAATGCCAACCAGGGAATTCAGGGAAATCTAAGGCTCCAACCTTTCCCTGAACAGGAAAAGGAGGATGGATGGATTGATTTCCAGAATGAGTTCCATTTGCAGAGATTTGTTCAACTGTAAAGTAGAATTATCAAAAATCCTATAGCCTGTAGCAACATCAAAACATGCAGGTCATTGTCCCTCCGACTAGCTTAATAACTGTTGAACTTCTCTTTTGTTGCTTTGGTAAAGTTAAATGGAACTGAACCGAGTGAAAGAGCTTCACAGAGACATACAGACAGAAACGGATGGAATAAAAGAAAGGCTAGCTCGCTGGCGAGTCTAGCTGGGGGGGCAGCGGGCTGGCAGGCCAACTGGGAACGTCTTCATAGGGGCCGGAACGCCTTTTAAATGCTCTGGGTGTACTAGGGTTAGGACAAGACTTTGCTCTTAAAGGGCACATCCACACGACCGGGCTTCTTTTCTGCTACTCATACGTAATTCATTACCTCCTACTCTGAGACAGACAAGAGGGAGAGAGAGAGAGAGAGAGAGAGAGAGGGAGAGAGGGAGAGAGAGAAAAAGTGTACGCTTTGTGTGCAAGGAGAGCTTGAACTCCCACAGAGTTGGGTGCTCTTAAATATGAAAAATGTCCTCCTCTTCTGACTGCCTGAGGATACACAGGAGTCAAACCGAGAGCATATGGACTGCATAAACAGCATTACAAATCACACCGCTACACACATACACCCACCCATCTCCCACACACACATACACACACACACACTCACACACACATAAGCAGTCACATATACACTAATGCCCACAGAAGTCATCCTGTGTACGAATCAGCAGGCGATGCAGCAAGCGCAGAGCACAGAGCTTCTTGAATAAACGATCTGTCAGCTAGCTAGCCAGCCCCGCAGCCGACGCATATTGGATCTCTGCATCCAGCAGCAGTTCCTATTTGAGGAGCCGTTGCAGTGCTAAGCTGGGGGGCACTGCTACAAAACAGCTCTGTGGAAATTGAATGTAATGCCAAAGTGAATCCGTGTGTGCTGTTGCTTGCTAGGTCCCTTTTCTTCCATTTATATCAAGCTCTATAAAGTGCTGAGAATATGTTCCTTTTGGTTCAAGGGTAGAAAAAAGCAAACAAACAAGCACACACACGCACACCGATTCTTATCAGCCCCCCTACCGGCAAAGTTGTTTTTTTTTCAATTCTGCGAGGCTGTTGTAATTACACAAATTTAATTTGTCTTGTTAATTTGTCTATTGATTGGACAAACGCTGGCCTCTGGCTGGTAGTCTTTGCATGCATGCGTGTGCGTGTGCGTGTGTGTGCGTGAGATAGAGAAAGAGAGAGAGGGAGAGAGAGAGAGAGAGAGAGAGGGGGTAGTCCAGTGATCAAGCACCTCGGAGCAGGTCTAACGCTTCCAGCCATGTCTGTCATTTATTGTTGATCTCGCTGGACACAAATCATTACCGTGACAATCAATCTCACTAATACAGCCGTGGTGAAGAGTGTGGCATTGCTGATCAGGCCAGGCAGTCGTGATGCTAAGTGAGACCGTTATACTCTATGTAGTACCATGGGTATCGATAAAACTGTCTATATCTGACAACCTTCAAAAATTCAAGACTTGGAGAAATGATGTAAATGCCCTTTTCTTATTAATATATATTTAGTGTATTCCAAAATCATTTTTATGGAGCGCCTTGGTAGCTGAGTGGTTACAGTGCAACGTCTCAGGTTCAATTCAGGCCAGGAATTGTTGTTGCATGTCATACGCCCCCGCCCCCATCTCTCTCTCTCTCTCCCCCATTTCTCCACCAGCCCAGTATTACTAAATGGCAAATGAATGACATGACAATTTGTAAGTAATTTCGCGTGCAATCACAATGCCGTACATATGTCATTTCACGGCATGTAGTCTGTACTGACAATGTCCGCATGAATATGTTACACTCAGAGCGAGTGATGTAGAATAACAAGCGGCGCTCAGAGCAAGTGAGGAAGAGCTAGTGACGTAGTATAAAAAGTGAAGAATACTGCTTATGGTGGGTGGGAGGGGAGGTGGACAGGTCAAACAAACAGGACTTTCAACCAAGAGACATTCACGTCCATTCATGAGACACGTTTTCATGTCCCAAAGTGTTGTTGAAGTCACATTCGTGATGTTAATCATGTGTTTTCCGTACTTATGTTACATACATACAGTATTTTACTTAGTTTAAGTGCTTATTTTAAACTGTGATGTTTTTCCTAAACCTAATTAACTGGTTTCATTGCCAAAATCTAACTGTGGTCGTTACCGTAGTTTTGTTGATTAAACATAACGACCGTTTAGTGACCGTTTTACGGTAACTATGTGGCGTTAATTGACACACGAAAAGCTGTTTCACAACATGTACCCCGTAGCGCGAAATGCTTAAAGTACGTTATCATGATATGCAGAATGTCCTTAAAATGTTGTGCTATTCATACGCCTTCCGATGAGATCAGGTTGCTCTACCATAAATATGAAGCTACTGCTAGTAGTTGATTAGCGCAGCCCAGCATAAAGAATGGAAGCAGGGGAAACAGCTAGCCTGACTCTGTCCAAAGGTAACAAAATACACTTACCCGAACCTCGAAAAACACACTAATTAACAAGTTATATCTCACTTGTTTAATCTAAACAAATACCAAGGTGTGAAACAGACAAATTGTAGATTTACAGGAGGCTATGTGCTGGACAATATTTTTGCAGGGCACAGTGGTTTCCTTGAGTCTCCTCTGTTTCCTGGTAACCTTATTGTGACAAGAAGATTCCAGGAAATCACTGCACCTGCCAAGAAATAGTCCAGTCTACCTAATCAGGCTAGCTGCCCCCCTACCGCAATTCAAGTCGAGTGAATAAGTGTATTTCCCAAAATATTTAACTCCAAAACAAGAGTACTGGGTATAAGAATGTTAATTAATTGGGCTTAAAAATGCAGACTTTGGACAAAGCTGACTGACAGGCTGTGCCAAAAAACAGTCAACAAAGTTACGGAAGACTTGTCCAAAAAAAGAACCCGGAGATTTTTGTGTCATTTTTTTTTCTTTTCATGCCATATAAGAATTGCGAAAATGTCTTGTTTTTGAAGCTTGTAGGTGTGTTACTGGTTTGGGCAACAACAATTCACTGATATTATTTAGCCTACATCAAATAAAAATCCACCATAATTGCTTTTTGACATTGCTATTCTGCAGCAGAGCTGATTTATTTTGCTGTGAATTTAACTGATAGTGGTAAATTTGATCTTTTTAGAGTTCCATACTCTGCATGGATCCAAGATGTCAGAGGGTACCAAAAAATGAATCCATATGTTCAACTTGTAATTACCACCGGGAAACATTTGTGAAAGTCTCATTTCTATGCAGTCAACAATGATAAATCTGACAAGACTGGAAGGTGACATCTTTCCTCTGCACAATAATTCTAACTGATTGTAACAGAGGTATAAATACCTCCTGTAAGTATATTACAGATCAGATCACCCCTGGGAAACCTCCCCTGAGGAGGTGGTGACAGGTGGTAGTGACAATGTCAAAGTAAATGCCAGTCAGACAGGTGATGGGGCAGCTAGGACAGTGCCACACTTGTCAAAAGTGTAATGTCAAAATGGAAGCAAGAGGAAGTGCTCGCTGGGGAACTTTTGGGCCATAAATATACCCGTAGAAAGTGATGTGTATTAAATTTTCCTCAACTAAATCTTATCTTGACACAAGCTGGACACAAGCCATGAGTTAATAGCGGGGGATCTCTGTTTTGTCCTTCAGCCAGGCTTTTATACACATAATAAAAATAAACGTCCTCTGGTTACAGACTTACACGCGTTCATGTATTCAACATCACTGGTGTAAACCTTGTGATGTGCAAGCAGCTTTAGAAAAACAACTGCGTGCCTGTGTTGTTATTAGCTGTAAATGCTTATTAGCTATTCTAAAGCACTAGTAGTTGATAATGGTTTCCAGCCAAACTAATGATAATGAGCAGATAAATTAGCATGCAAATACAGTTTGCTGTAAGGGTTGGTTGCATATTCACATTCTGTACCACTGTTTTACAGCAGACTCCATATACGAGCAATCCCAAGAACTGATTTGCCAAAAGCCGACAGAGTTCCTGAAAAGTCTGGTAATTATCACAAAGGATTTGCACACAAAAGCAGCTCAGTTCGGCGGGTACATTTTGTGGTTCTTTGTGTCATAGGTGGCACTTCGTGTTCACTTAAAGGTTACTCTGCACTCATGAATAATGTATCTGTACTGTATTGTTCAATGAAACTACATATTGTTCTTTGAACTGTTGCTCTATTGTGCCGAGAATTTGGATGAGCTCCATGCATACAAATTTGCAACAGGAGCTTAGCTTGAAACAAACCGGCTCTGAACTGTTAACCAAAATGGCTGTCGTAAGCTTAAAATGCCTTTATGGAAATTTTAGGCTGCAAAACTTCGTAAACTGTGTGATCCTATCATAAGATGGCGACGCCAATTGGGCCAATTGGGCCTACTTCTGGCCAAGTCTTGGGGTATGGGGTACAACACATGCGCAGTGTAACTGGAGAGGCGGTCTTGCGTTGCAATCGGTTGCGGTTGGCTCAATTTCGTAGAGTGAAGACCAAATTTCACCGCGCATGTGTTGTACCCCAAAGATATGACGCGTTGATGACACGTGACATCTCCTCTTTCCACCCTCCCTGCTTCCGGCACCCTTGCTCAGACCACACCCATCTTCAAACTCAACCTTCATTTTGATCTCAACTACATCTGTAAAGTTTCGTGACTGCATTTTTCATGGTGAGCGAGTCAAAACAACAAGGCAGAAAACGGTGGAGGGTCCGTGTGGATACGACCGGCACCCTCACATTTGAAATCCAACATGGTAAAGACTACACATACAGTAAAGTATGGAAACACTTCGGTCGGTCGTCACTCTCATCTTCGTGGTCAAATCGGCCGACGCTACAACTGTAAAGCACCCATACTGACATTTATGTTGAATGTATTCAAAAGGCCCCGATGGAGCTGACCATGGATGTATAAAGAGAACGGAGCTGATGGGAGAGCTAGCGAAGGACTTGGCGAAGTTAGCGGAAGTATACACGTGTGACTAGATCTGTTTTTGAAAATGAAGTGTCAACAAAGGGAACGGTATATACAAAATACATATATGGAAATAAGGTTGATTGGATTAAATTCACCAGAAGTATTTATATAGTATATTTATAAATTAACTAGAAAATACCACTAATTTGTGAGGGAAATGTCTTTATCCTTTAATTTTTGAGTGGCTGGAAAAAATGTAATAAATAAATGCATGAAAATGACAGATATATTTGACTTCAGGACATCTCTGACTACATACATGCTGAAAATCAAACATTTTTACCGTATTAATTTAGATATTTTCCAAAGTAAAAGTCCCTAGAATTGTATGGGTCAACTTTTTCCCATCGTCTAGTGTTAAAAAAGTTAACAAAAACCACAATAAATCGTAGTATCAAATCACAATACTTAAAAATCTTAATATATATTGAATCGGCACCCAATTATCATGATAGTATAGAATCGGGAGATAGGTGTATCGTCGCAGCCTAACACCTGGCTAACACCAAGTACTCAAAAGCGCCTGTGTGGTAGTTCTCGCTACAGTAGGTGTCTCCAGGACCACATTTTGCCATGATGACACACACGGACTCAAAAGGTAAAAACCATATTTACCTGGTGGAGAGAGTAAATGGATTTAAGGGAACATCTAATGTCCTGATCTTACCTAGAACACCAGAGGTCATTTAAGGTATGACTATCATTATGCCCTATACGGGTACACACACACACACACAAACTACACCAGCTCTGCGTTATAACCATGTAATCTCTTCTCCCCCAGCATCCGCAGATTGGATGTAATACACGGCTATGCTTCCAGTGTGTGTGTGTGTGTGTGTGAGTGCCTTACACCTCCTCTGGTCTACACAGCAGGGGTGGCTTGGTACAGCTGCCCTGCGGCAGGATAAAGGGCGGATGAGTGGGCGGCTTTGGAAAAGCAAACCAGCATCTCAATAAGAAGCTGAAGGTCTCAGTGTGGAAATGTGTCTGTGAAGCGCTGGGAAATATGATCAGGCTGAATGGGAAGTATCCCTTAACAAGGCTTAATAACAAGGTGAACAATGTCTCGCACACATACAAACTCGCACATAGCGATATGCTCAAAATGAAAATTCCAGAGGCATATTAGTGGCTACAGTCTCCTCTGCTCCTTCAAAGCCACATTTCACCTCTCTTTCTCTCTGACTCCATCTCTATCCTGAGAAGTATAATTGTAATGCCCTTTTCAACCTGCACTTTCAACCTGAAGTCATGACCTCACATTGTACTTTCCAGCACATTTTGTGTGTTTACACTACATTCCTGTTGAGATGAGCTATTCGGTTCATGGCAGTGTTTGACTTGTGAGAGAATCAACCCATTTCGTCGGATTCCTCTCGTAATTACGCATCAATCCAGTACGGCTCTTTGAGCGTCAACGCTAGCACTGGATGCTTGAAGCTGTGTTTTTAGGTTGAGCTTGAAAAGCATTCCCTGTTCCCTTGTGCACCGCTAATCACATTTAATCAAAAAGTTGTTGCCGTTGTAGAGAAGATAAATTCAGATTATGGTCAGAGAAACTAACTCTGTGTCACCTTAACGTCTTTAAAATAAACAGTGGTGCTCCATCAATGTTGTGCTTTTTTTCCGCCTCCTGCTCTTTGTTCTTCACGTTATTTGTTCACATGTTACACTGATGATTGAGGCTCACTGTTTCAAGCTTTATTAGTTATTTTTGTTTAAGTTGTGTTAACTTTTGACTCGTATATGCCAGTGAGGCTGACTGAAAGAACCATTGATATTTTTTATAGCATTTTCTTTTAATATCATATGTTGAACTTACAGTGTACAGTAAACAATAATTTCCTCCCTTCTGCCTCCGTCTCTCATATCTAATATGCTTTGAAGAGTCATATCTGTATTTTGTATGATTAGTGAAGTATACAGCCTGTAGTATAGGCAGGCTACTGCAATATATGGTGCCAATATTATCCTTTTTATTAAAAAAATCAGACATTGGCCATTCAGTGTTGTTCATATCTGATATGATGGAGTTTCATCCTGGACTGCGGCTGGTGAATATGTTTTCTAATAATATTTGTATATCAGATGGCTTTGTGCATTAGGTGTCTAAGCAAATAAATCCTTTGCTGTGTTGTGTGGGTGGATTATACTTTAACAGTCTAGAAAAAAACACCTAAACCTGCCTTACCTTGCCTAAAAGAACCATTAACTGTGAAATAATTATCATTAGTTATTTAGGAAGTGCTTGTTGTTCAGGACATGTTTGTTTCATGAAGGATCATTCTGGTTCTCCCCCAAGCTTCTATCAAAGAGAAAACAAAAGTGTAAATGGTAAAATTATTGCTGGGAAATTGTGTTTGATATAAACATCCATCACAGTTCACACACCAACATACTATCTACTACTACCATAGTAACATTCCGGGTGTGCTCACTTTTGGTATTTTACCTCCTAAAAAAGTGTTTTAGATAATCTGTCTACAGTTTATTTACAACCTGTCTGATCACTTGTGCTTTTGCCCAGGTGGCAATCTGCCCCGGAGTCCAAGACAAACAATAGACCCAAAAGACCCAGCTTCACTGCATATCACTTGGTTTTGATAATTTGATTAATTGCACATTTGTTATGTTAAGTACAACATAAACTAAGGCATGTCCTGTATTATTAGTTAATGTTGTGAACCTGTCTTGTATTATATTCCTAAATGGAAAGGTTGTCAATGAAAAAGAGATCGGAGCGCGTGGCCGTTTGCAGTGAAAGTGAAGCCAATCCACAAATGCCTTACACTTGCATTCTTTCTAACAGCCAGCAGGGGGCGACTCCTCTGGTTGCAAAAAGAAGTCTGATTGTATAGAAGTCTATGAGAAAATGAGTCTACTACTCACTTGATTTATTACCTCAGTAAACATTGTAAACATGAGTTTATGGTCTCAATCGCTAGTTTCAAAGTCTTCTTCAATACAGCATGATGTTCATTTAGTAAATTATGGTCTCATTTAGAGTGAAATAGACCATAAAGCAGGGGATTCTTTAGGGCGTGGCTACCTTGTGATTGACAGGTCGCTACCACAGCGTTGTCCGCATATTCGTCTTACAACCTTAAACCCTTTGATTTCAGTTCATGAAAGTTAACACTTTGGTCACCGAAAAATATCTTATTTAGCGTTCCGTTGAACTGAGCTCCGCCCTCACTTCTGGTTGCAAAAGATGGCAGCGGCCAAAAACCAAGATGGCGATGCCGTACTCGAGGCTTGAAAAGGGCACTCCACAAACCAAAGGGTGACTTCACGGTGACTACGTCCACTTCTTATATACAGTCTATAGTCCGGAGCGTGTGCACGTTCGAAATGGGCGCACTGCTTGGACCCCAGAAGTACTGCTTGCAGCTCTGAGAACTGCTCATCGCTTGTTGACTCCAGGGAAGAAGAAGAGGAAGACTTCAGTTGCATTGTTACTATATTCAGCATCCAGCTGAACTTCAGTCTATGAGCTGCAGCCTGTAAATGCCTGCTAAAGCCCTGAAACCAGTCAGTCCAGCAAGGGGTGACGCATCACCCTGTGCGTTACAGTGGGAACATTCTCAATGCCATGCAGCGGCCCGTTACCCATACTGGGATCCAGTCCGGGGTGAGCGGAGTACAGAAGCACATGCCGGGCCCATCATCGGTTCCGTCAGGACAGCTGAGGCAGCGGGTGTCTGTCGCCTGTGTCTTTGTCTGTCGCCCCCCCAGTCTAAATCCATTATTGCCCTTAGCTTACAGTCCTTCAAAATTGTCACAACAAGCTAACTGTTAATGCTACTATATTCATCTATCACATTACTGCTAGTTCGCCCCACTCGCATACATAGAGTGGTAGAGAATTGAAGATGAAATTTGGAAATCATCATTGAACCAATGCGATCAATATTGTATTCTTCTGGTTGTTGATTGGTAACTACCCAAGGGAGGATATCTTCCCTTGGAGCGTAATTTTGTGTTTTTTGGCCAATCACAGATTAGCATGAAAGAAATGACATACATTGAATTGATAGAAGAGGTCCTGTCTCAAGGGAGGACAGCAGGACCCTGTGAGCAACCTCCTCCGCCTCTATGCACCAGCCTCCACTGATGCACATACATACTTGAATGCAGATATATTAAGCTCCAGCACAGTCTAGGCTTTGCTGATGGATTTTTTTACATGCAGTAGGTGAACCCTGAAACAACTTAATTAGAGCTCTAAATATGTACAGCCTGACTCTAATTACACTCTGCGCGGTGACAAATCAGCCTTAACTCCACAAACACATTAACTCTTTAGGATCAAATAGCACGTGCTGGCTGGCATGGCTTTCAGATTCACAGAGACCCTCTGACACCAACCAAAGCGAAAGAAATAATTCAGGATCTACACTGCAAACCTGCTTATTACACACACACACACACACACACACACACACACACACACACACACACACGCGCACACAAATACACAACACATGTCCGGCTCTCCAGGCGGACCTCACCTCCCACACATATTACTTGGCAGTGATGGAACAACAGCATCTCTCCCGAGAGAGAGAGGACCAATGCAAGGGGAAGAAGTAGCGAGAGAGACAAGGAGGCGTTAGTCTCTCAGATTAAAACAGTAAATATACCGAGATGTACGGGACATTTTGTTCTCTGTTTCAGTCGGTCTATAATTCCCGCCTGCCACCCTCAATATAACAAGCTTTATTGTCTTCAAACTTCAACAATATTGCCACAGCAACAAAAGAAATCCCTTAAGAGCCAGACACGCGAACCTGCCGAAGCTCAGTTTACACACATTTCCAGATCTTTCCAACGGAAATTCACAGTATATATCACAGTGAGTAGTAGGAGTGTGTGTGTGAGCGACTGTCCACTGCAAGTCTTTTCCTTCTTTTCTAAATAAGCATTTGCGTAAAAGCAATTCTGTTTAAA
Organism: Sebastes umbrosus; assembly: GCF_015220745.1. Classification (NCBI taxonomy): domain Eukaryota; kingdom Metazoa; phylum Chordata; class Actinopteri; order Perciformes; family Sebastidae; genus Sebastes; species Sebastes umbrosus. The sequence goes on from NC_051270.1 coordinate 5,839,037, forward strand.
TGGGACTCAAAGTAGAACACATCAAAATGCATGGGGTGTCAGCTTTAATAAGATCAAAATCATGGAGTGTGTGTGTGCAATTGTGTAAGAGTGACTGTCGCTGTCTAATCCTCAGGTCGTGGCAAGTTAATACACACTGGGAGTTAAGCCTGAAATGGATTTCAGCTTTTGTCTCCAAACAATCCCTAGTCTTCAGGCTAAATGAAAGAGGGAATTTGGGAGGTGAAGTACGGCGTATTTCTCCAGTTTGTTCATTTGTACTGTACATTCCTGTTACTGTGGTCACCTTACGATGGCCACATATGCAATTTACTTTGTGGCATGTCCTTTAATATTTGTCACCCAGTGTTGTTCATTTCAGAAAGTAGCGCAGCAGGATTATTTGCACATCTTTGCAGAGTTCAGGCTCGGTTACAAAGTGGCTATACTCACAGGGCTAGTTGGTGAACTGCTGTAGCAGGTGAACAAATGCTAACACAATGGCTGGCCAGGAACATGCTGGCATTAGTCACTCACAATTTTTTCTATTTTCCCTGTACTGTGTACCCACCATGGCATTTTGTTCTTGGTGTTGCACATCATTTCATTCCATAAAGAGTTTTATTGAAGAGGAAAAAAGCTCTCCAAGTTAACAAGCAAATTTGTTAGCTCCATTGTTGACGGGACAATAAGTTGACACGACTCCTGTCTCGTAATTGTCCTCGAACCGTTCCTCTTTTGTGGAGCAGTTTATACTCTGACAGAGGTGGTTAAATAAAAGTGGATTTCACAATGCAGCTACAGTAATAAGCTATTATAGCATCCTCCATTTTCACCTCTCCAGACTGCTTGCTATTGGTCAAAGGCGCAAATTTGCTTGTCCAAGTTAATTTAAGTTGAATTCTATTGGGGATTATATTGAAATGTATTCAATTTGCTGCACAATTTCACCTCTTTAAATGCTGGTATGACCAGGCCTTGACAGTGTAGTAAAGTGGTTCCTGACTTTTTTTTTCAGATATACCCCGCAGCCCTATCAGATGAACTCAAGTGGCCTTCATCAACACCAACCATCATGTTCCATATGTGTCCATTTGAATTGATGTTGAATTAGAGTTTAGTATTTAACATTTAATCATTATAATCATATAACTAACAGTTTCAACCATAACTCTGTTACATTCAGTTAACTATTTCAACAATGTATACATTAATTTGAGCTAACAATTTCAATGATGTATCCATTTTTCTGAGCTAACTATATCAACCACATAAACATTACTTTGCGATAGCTATTCCCACCATATATCCATTACTTTTAGGTGACTATTTCAACTATTTGCACAATACTTTTAACAGTTTAGACTTCTTTGCTCGCTGGCTGACTAGTTTTGATGTATTTTCAATCACAAAACACATAGTGTTCAGGTGTTACAGTTGACTACACATGTGTATATATATATTTTTTCTTAATCAAATAATAATTTCTACTTAAAATTTGCTGAATTCTCCACATTCCTGGCAACTATACAATTACCTTTTGTTGGGAATCACTGCTGTATTTGTCTGAATTCTGCTTTGTGTTTTTAGAGTAGAGCTACAGAGCAGAGATGATACCTCCTCTATATCCCATTCTTCTTTATCCTCCCACACTAAATCCCTCCATTTTTCACCTCACCTAATAATGCTCATGAACTCCACTTTATAAATCAAGGCTGCCCTTAGGCAAAACATCTTTTAATTATTATTTTTTTCTTCAAATTTTACAACACAGCGTGAAGTCACATCATTCCATCAAGTATTGTTGAAGCGAAACCAGGGCAGTCTGAGATAACGCCTAAAAGGCTAGAAATATATGTAAATTATGCACTGTTGCAGTTCCTCAAGACTGACAAGATACAGTTGAGGGAGTCACTCTGAACTCTCCCTGTCCTCACACTGAGGACATTTACCTGCTGGTCCAGAACGGTTAAACTAATTAAATAAAATCTCATCTCTGTAACAGTGACGAAATGTGTGGTGGAATTTGTTCTCCTACCTATGGCCATGAAGTCCTCGTGGTCCCAGGCCTGCAGCTGGGCTAAGGGGCCGCTGTACAGCAGCAGTCCATCAGCCACGTCCGTGATGAACTCCAGCGACACGTGGCTCTCGAAACAAGGCATCATGGGAGGAAACCAGGCATAGCCGTTGCCATGGAAACTGTGCTTGTTCTGCTGGCACTCAGGCCCTTCGAACTGAGCTGGGCATTGGCACCTTGGGGAGAAGAGGAAATCAAGAGCCAAAATTACATGAATTAGCAAGCGCAATAAAATTAGATTTTCTTGACAATTTGGTTCCAAAAAATGTGAGAGCCCTCTGTAAGTTGAAAACACTACTCTGCTCCCAATCTCCCTCCTCCCCTTCTCGAACCATTTACTTTATTTTGTTCTTTCAACTATTTTTTTCTGCACTAAGTCTAGTTGTTTTCTGCTCTCAGACAGCCTTCCCCTTCGGCTATCTCTCTCTCACTCCATCTGTTTCACTCATGCAGATGTTCTCATTAGTGGCAAAACCACAGGGAGAATCACTACATCACTAGGAAGCTCTTCTCTATGTATTTCCACACATCCAAGTACTTATTTGTCCTTTCGCTTGCTGTCAAATTTCACCTCTCACCTCCTCTCTTTAACAAATATTCATCCTTGGATTTCCTTGGATACAAAACCCTTTTTCATATTCTTCTTTGTTTCCATCCTTCACCACTTGATGTCGGATCTTTCCTACATTGCAAACACACCATGCAATCTTTTGTGTACATGTGACCCGTTTATCTCAGTCTTTTAAAAAAATTAAAGGATCTTTGCTTTATACATGCTATTTGATCAAATATTGATTTTAAACAAACAAAACAAGCAGAAGCGGGATATTTCCATAAGAACAAAGCTAGAAAACCTCCTGAAAATTCAAATGTACACACTTGTTGCATCCAGTTGGGTTTAAAGTACGAGTGTAGAAAGCAACAACAACAGCAAAGTGAGATTATAGCTGACTGTACACAGTGCTTGAAGTGTCGATACTCCCCTTATTCACATGTTGGCGTGTGTATCGGCTGGTATCAGCAATCTCTTGCGACTTATTCCTATTTTTTCATTATTTCTTTAAGCATATTAAACTGTGTCAGTCATAATCAGCTGTGGTTTCATTGCTATATTAATATAATTGGGCTATGCATCTTCTATAGTAGGTCTATACTACTTCAATAATATTCCAACCGGAACAATATACGGTTAAGATGGTGTGTTTTAATGTAGCGTTAAAACTTAAAATGCTTTCCTGTGTTATTTGTAGCATCACTCTATAATGTAGGCCTATTATAGGATGTCTATAGTCTGGAATCAACAGCAGCCAGACAAACAGGCAGGTATGCATGCAGAGCTGAGGTGTGTGAGCTATTCATTCAGATTTTAGGAGCAGTGACCCAGTCAGGATGCTCCTACAAATTATACAGAGACACATTATGAATTTATACAACGAATAAAAGATGGGCTACTACGAGATTAGAGAGTAGGTTTTGGGGCTCTTCCCCAAAGAACATGTTTGTAGGTTTCTGTCTTAAAACTATTAAATTTTTCATCATTGGACCATAACTATTACTAATTAAATATTTTTTTATTATTTATCACAGTCTTCGTCTGAACATTTAATTCTTCTGGAAATGTTTGCCCTGTAAAATCATATTCTATAAATCAATAGAGCAGATTCAGAAAACTTTTAAATAACGTTTCATTAATTATATTTGTTCACAACTAAAAAGAGTTATGACGAACAATTCACTAGGCTTATTATTTTACAAAAAGGACATGAACATTGTATCGATAAATTAAAAGACCCTCGTTCTCAACCCTCCCTGATCGTCCAGATGTTCCTCACATAGTTTTTATGTTCAAACACTTTATGAGGCACGGCACAGCGGCACAAATACTATGGCTCTGCTCCGTTATGAATCACCATTATGAATCTCCCAGAGAACCTGATATGGAGAAGGCAGAGAAGAGTAGCCTGTGAGACTTGCTGGTACGCATGAAAATGTCACAGTACGCCAAGGAGTAATACGAAAAAGTGCCGGTACTATGTACCAGTGAGTCCCGGCCCACTTTGAGCACTGATTGTACAGAACTGTCAGCCAAAACATCAGTATCTCTGCCCAGATGTGTCGTAGTGCCAGGAATAGTAGAACTAACTAACCGTCAGTGCTTGTTACATTATTATTGTCTATTTCTTGGTTGGTCAAAAACAATCCTGGAGCCTCTCAGGGGCCCTTCATATTGCACATAGTTTCCAGCATTAGGGTTGTACAAATATAGGTCGTCTCAAAATGTGGTAAAACACAGCACATAAGGAGCACTGAGATCCATCAAATCTGTTGGGGCTTTTTTATTTTACTTTGAATAATAATTGTAAACTCTGGGAGGTGTCACTGTACATGTGATACATTGAAAGGTGCATTCACTCTTACCATCTGCTGCCATATTTTGTTATTTACTTTAATGAATAGAGAGGTTGCATCCAGTATATGGAGAGGCATCTACCCACGCAGTAATGCCACTACAGCAAATACTGTGAGACATAAGCAGCAAACATTTGACAGGAGAACAAAAAGTGTTTTTGCAACTACAGAGGAAAACGGAGTTTGGACTTTTACTGACAGTGAAATGAAAATGCTTTGACAGATTTGATGGAGCTTTGGGCTCATCCCGAGGACAGCTGCTTCATTGCAAACGATTTGAGTGGATAAACATGGGATCTCTGTGTTAGAGTTTATCTGTCTGAAGTCAGGAATGTCATATGTGATTGGATCCTGACTGATCGGTGACGGGACAATTAATGATTATGAATAAGTGATGAAGTTACTGCTGCCATGCGTAAAAATGCGTACAGCCCCATTATTAATTTGGAGACACTCGTATCGTGTCGTATTGTTCTGCTGCTGTCTGATGTCAACAGGTATCTAATAAACTCAAAGGGCGTAACCCTACAACAAAACAGTTCTGGGCAACAGAACATCAGCACTGACTTTTCTCCATAACTGGTAAGAATCTGCAGAATTGTAGAGCAAAGTGAAACATGAAAAGTGTTTGTGTGTGTGTGTGTGTGTGTGTGTGTGTGTGTGTGTGTGTGTGTGTGTGTGTTTGTGTGTGTGTGTGAGTGTGTGTGCACCCCTGTCACCTAAAACCCAACAAAATGTGGCTTTTACGCTCTCTATAATGTTTATGGACCTTGGAGATGGAATGTAGAAAATAGGTTGACATTGAGACACTGTCCTGTGTGCAGAGAAAGCCCAGTTAACCTCTACAGCTACTGTGTATTTTTCATTAAGGAGTGTGGCTTCTTCTCATTTGACCTCCTCTTCTTATGCTGGGTACACACTACACGAGAAACGAGCTGATTTTGGCCCTGATTCCCCCATCCTGAAGATTGTCAGCAAAGCCTTTGTTTTTTTGATGGTTCTAAAGATTATCTCTCCAGATACTCCTGTGGTGTGAGGTATGCTTGTAGTGTTTTTTACATCCCCCGATCGCGCAAAATTCCACCCTGGCCGCACCGATTTCAAATCGTAAACATTAAACATGTTCAATATTTACGATCAGATATCCTGTTGTGTGTGGGGAACCCTGAGGACAGCCGATGACACAGTCACATGGGAAAGAACGATAGCCAATTGGGAACCAAGCTGACAGAAACGGAGGACAACCACCGCCTTGATGGCGGCCGCGGCTAACGCATGAGCTAATGCAAAACGCGAAGCATACAGTAGTAGTAAGATGGAGCTCGGAAATGGAGGAACAACTTGTTGATTTGCAGCAACAACGCAAGTGTTTATTTAACGTCTCCATGACTTTATACATATTTTTTCTTTGTGACTTTTCACTACATAGTAGTGCAAAAACTAACATCACTAATTCTCCCTGCCTGTCGTCGGCCATATTTGTTTACACTAAAGTTACGTTTCTCAATGACACCTCCGAAGCTCTGCAGAATGCAGAACATACATTTTTTTGAGTGCTGTTTGCTTAAATGTGGAATAAAATCTACTGCAAACCGTTAATAACTGATTACCCTACTAACCTCCACAAATTCATGCACTAAGTTTCTCAAATGTTTTTGATTGTCAATAATGAGGAGTCCATAATTAAAAAGGAACTAGCATTAACAGACAACACCCTAAAATGGGAGTATATTTTCCTTAACTATTCATTCCTCAAATTGCTGTAAGTGAAAAAACAGAATTCCCTGTGATCACCTCGAAACTGCAGTGCATGAAGAATCAATTTAACTAACAAACAAAGAATAAATACATAAATACATGAATCAAACAAAAAACATAGTTCCAGGATTAGGTTGATATAAATTGGAAATTGTATGTTACTGTACATTACAATCATGCACCTTTACAGAAGCCCAAAAGACATTACAGTATTGAAAAGGACTGAATGGAGCACAACGAGAAGCATCAACAAAGACGTTTTTGCTGTTTGATTACTTAAAACAACTGACTGTGCTTTAGATGGCTGCACAATTATTTCCACACCAGATGAAATATCTAATCTGCAATCACCAGTCATCCAGGTGGAAAAGAAAAATACACCACAGAGAAGCCGAATTAACCCAAGAAATAATCAGCAACAGCTGTTTTTTAACCTTTTCGAAGTGTGTCGACTTGGATTTGACCTTCAAGGCTCGACACACACCGCGAATAATTTTCTTATTTATCTGATTCTCAATATCCCTCCGTTTAGTAGCTGTATATGAATCTAATGAGAAAGCCTTGCATTATTTCTGCAACGCCCCCCCCCACCAATTCAATCCACCCGTTGTTTGTAATTATACAAATATTAATATACAAATCGCATACAGAGCCTCCATCCTGACTTTACGCACAAACACACAGCTCAGAGAAACACGGTATTTCTCCAGGGCAATTGCTCCGCTCCTAATACGTGAGTTCCTCATTGGTTTATGTTATTCACACTTTTAGCCCTGTGGATTCTGTTAAAACCACACAAAGATGCGTGTTTGCAAAAATCATGTGCATGCATAAACACACACACACACACACACACATCTCAATGGTGTTCGGTAAACAGCTCATTTCTCATCCAAGTTATTCCTTCCTCGTCTTGCTCATTTTCATGTGTCGGCTCTGGTCCAGGATTGGAAGAGGACAGACAAATGCACACACACACACATATATAGAAATTCCCACTCTGTTCCCACAAAAAGGCGTATAAATGCTGCGATAATGCACAAGGCGTTTAGCGTGCAATATGTGCGCCTTTCTTGATTTTTGTGTGTCTTTCGTACGCCAAGTATCCTGTACTGACTGCAATGTAAACGCATCAAAGAATAAATGCTACGGTAAGAGTTAGTGATGTAGTATAAAAAGCAAGAAAGACCACTTATGGTAGGCGGGTCCAACAAACATCAGACTTTTAACCAGAAGATCCGTGTTCAGGACCGTTGTTGACCGGTGTTCAGACTCTGAATCAGAGATATGCTCTGAATGTCGTATATTGCCCCTTTAAATTTCTACTGTATACAACTGACTGAATAAGTACACAAGAGAAAACAAACACCCAGGATACATGCACTAACTTCTCAGCAGAAAATAATTTAATTTCAGTTAGACTTTAAAGTTTCTTAATGATGGAGTCCTCCACACACACACACAACAGTTATTTCACTTTTTCTGTATTTACTTTTTGCCTGTGCTGCTCTCACCGGTTTGAAGTGGGCGATGTCTCATGCTCCTTCGCACCAATCGGAGTTTAGCAAAATTTTAATCTAAATTTTGTGACATTTAGGAGGTTGTTTGCACTTAGGAAGCAAATTATCAGATTGTTTGAGTGATAAATCTCTTAAAACTTCAGGTGGCAGAACGTTTTTGGCATCAAAAATTCCATAATAACCTTTCAGCATATTTTAATTCAAGTGTTCCGAGAGAAACCTAGACTTCTGCACCTCCTCATGGTTCTGTTTAAAAAATCTATCATCAAAATCTCTATCATTTGAGAGAGAGAGAGCGTTCCTATTGGCTGAGCTCTGGCTGGTGGGCGGTGCTTGGTATTTCCTCAACTTGATCTCAACATGGCTGCCGGGTCACAAACCTTCTCATTCTACAGTTAAACACACTACAAAATGATTCTGAAAACATTTGAGGTGAGAAATAGGCATTATAGTAACAGAATATTGATTCATATTTGATCAGCGCTGCCTAGTTTGACCATTTGGTCGGAGTTTGCGAGTGATTGACAGCTGCTCAGAGACGGCAATGCTCCAGCTCGGCTCTGATTGGTTGTTTTCCTCCGGTTTGTGAAAATCTTGAAGATGCCATTAGGAGCACCGGAGGACACCGAGGCGCATGTCTTTTTTTTCAGATTACATGTCTCATGCACTACTGTCAGGATTTTCTACAACCGTTTTCTAAAAATAACCTTTTTTGATCTTATTTTTTTCCAATTCTACCCACTGCAGCTTTAATAAATAAAACCTAAAGATGTTTTTAAAATATTTTTAAATTTGAACGCTGCTTATTTAGTCCTGACTATTTAATGTTATAGAAAAATACTTAGGTGTTCAAATGTGTAAAACCTTTACTCTGTTCACATAGACCCATAGTTTGTGTGGTTGTGTTATGATTAGAAAAACATCCAGGAAAACATCCATGCCTGTATTTCCATTTTGGCAATGTCATCCTAATTCTCTGAACGCAAGACAATCCGAGACATAGTTTTAGTCACAATGGCCAAGCCCTCCAATCCTCTTAAGGCAGCTTTGTTTTGCTCATTCGCTGTCTGCTGGGAATTGTGTTTGTTAACGTCGGACCGGGAGCTGTAATACCACCCCAAAACCACAACCCCCTCACTCCTCTAATCTCATTATTAATCCCAGCGCCTCGATAATCTGCATGTTCTTCCTTCAATCTTGGGCCATAATCTGTTTGTGTGTGTTTGTGTGTGTTTGGATGGGGTCATATCTGAAAGCCTAAGAACAGAAAACTACCCTGCAGCAATTCTATCTTCTAGTAACTCTTATTTTATCGACATATGTTATTTCTTCTCCCTTAAATTCTTTTCTACTCTTTCACATTCTTTCACCATTTCCTCTTTTCTCTCCTCATTGCTCTATTCTGTTCCTAATTTCCATTATTCCTCCCCTCCCTCCCCCCTTTCTATCCTCATTTTCTCCATCCCTGACATCCCGTATCTGGCTTCCTCTCTTCTTCTGAACCTGGAGAATCGCACAGCAGATGTTACGGAGCTCAGGTACTGTAGTGTGATTGAAAATGTGACAATCATATGGCATCTGTGTCTCGGGGTTGACAACTTCGTCTGCTTCGCCTTGTTCTCTCCTGTCATCTGTTTGGCTGATACTTCAAAAAGAAACATTTTCTGCACTTTCATTCTGGCCCACATTCATGTTTCACAAAAATACATGCGGCACATGATATTTCAGAGACAGCAAACGCTGCAATTTATCATTCGCAAACACCGTCTCTTATATTTCCATTAAAGGTTTAGGTTTTGTTTTTTTTCTCTCTCCATTCTAGGGCAGACATTTAGAACAATATGGCCAATAGAAAAGCCTTTCTCTGTTTAATACAGTGAGTTTAAACGGATTTGAAAAGTTTCAATCAAAGCAAAATGTATTAAATCTCTATAAAATATAGGCAATTAATAAATGATCTGCCCATGTCTCAAAGCGTCTGTATGAGACCGATGTTGTTGCTAGCTTCGGGGCTAACCCCCTTCACTTTAATCAGCAGGTGGCTGGCAAGACACGGGAGCTTGGCTTGGGTCTTGAGGAGTTGTAGCATTTATTCACAGACAAATAAACTGTACACAAACTGCACTGCTATGTTCACAGCTATGACGTTACTGATAATATAGAGATGATAAGGCAGACACACTGCTGACAACCTTGCAGCTTAACTAATTGATGCAGTGTAGATTTACTGGGGAAGAGGCTGCATGTGTCCACGACAATGCACGCAGCATCCTGGTTGCTACAGTAACTCTACCAGACGGGTGAACTGGGGACTCGGTTGTCTGTTTTGCGCATCCGGTGATAAATGATGGATTTAACCTGTTTGTGCATCGGCTTATTGTTGCAGATGGGCGGCTTGGTAGGCACCTCAACCACAGCACTTCTGCATGCAAGGCACTAATCTTGTAGCTTAACGGTTAATAAGTGTCGCTATCGGAGAGAAAATAAATTCAAAAATAGCATCCTAGTATCTAGAGAGTCATAGTTTGAAGGATAGGGCCACTGACCAAGCGTCGGTATTTGACTAGTTGGGAGCGAGAATGCATTTAGATCTCCATTTTTAGTTATCTGATCCAGGAGACAATGTGCTTTGTTTTTGAGGGGTGTGTATAGGTATCGAGATATCTGCTCCATCAGTATGTTAACTAGGGTAATAAAGGTGTTTTAATATGCAAAGCAATGCAACATTGTTTGCAGATTAGATTACACAGAGAGAATGAGAGGGGAAAAAAAAGTCCACATCTCTAATAACTGTGTATTTATGTGTGTCTGCGTGCATGTGTGTAATCCAGGGATTATCCAGTCATCCTGGTCTGGTCCAGTGGTGAGCCACATTACACGCTGACTCCAGCCAGCCACACTGAAATCCTGCACTTCTCACTTGCTGCCTCTAATTAAATGAAGCCGAAGGGTAAAATTAACTTCTACAAGACACAGCGAGAAAGCTTAGTGGACATGTGTGCGATGAGACTTTATGTTCATCTGCTCTCACATATGTTCAAAGGGAGTATGTGCTGTAAGTGCGTGGAGGGGATGAACACACGTCTGTGCTGGTGCTTCAGGATTAAAAAAGTATTTGAACATCTTACGCATAGAACACCTGTAGTAGCAGCCACTACTACTGTTTTTTTTTCTTTCTGTGATGTCTAAATTCTTCCAAGGTCTGGTATATGTGCTTCACTGGTTCCTTGCCCGTGTATTGCACAAGGAGATGTTCCTCTACACATTATCACTTCAAAGCTGAAATCTTTAATTTATTCAAGTCGTGATCATAATTTTATACCATTTGCATGGTCAGATCTATGTTAAAGTCTGATATTAAATGGTGTATTTATTCTGCTACAGCATACAGATCTGCTGTGTAAATGGCATGGCCAATGCTTTTAATGAGAAGAAAATCAGTACCCACCATGGAGAAATGTGTACTTTGTACTATATTTGGTTTCAAGACAGCCCCCCATGTCTGTGCATATATATATACACCAGTGAGAATGACGTTGTGTCTACATAGATACACATAATGAAATCATTTAATTTCAGAGTTACTTGCACAAAGCAGTAACTGTCACCACTCTATCACTGGCTAACAGTGACACCGACTCACAGCCAGATAAAAACAGACTTTCAACTGCCACCTAGGTCAACTTTGAAGTCTATTTCCTATCTACACGCATCGACACGTCTTGTGTTGCATCTTGGCTTGCTGACCGAGCTACCAGACAAACATCCACTGGGAGGAGTGCTAACACAATTTGGCAGACTAGATAGCTAATTAGCCACTCAGCTGCAGCATATTTAGTAGTTAAAAAAACTCACTAGAAAATGTCAATCACTATCAGTTTGTTGAATGATGTTGCCCTTATTATTATTGTCATTATTATCATTATTTAGGGATGTCAATGGATTAAAATAGTCGTGATTAATTGCAAATTAATCGCACATGTTTTATCTGTTCGAAATGTACCTTAAAGGGAGATTTGTCAAATATATCAAGACTTGCCCCAAACTCCACATGATTACATAAAGTTGGCATGTCTGTAAAGGGGAGACTCGTGGGTACCCATAGAACCCATTTTCATTCACATATCTTGAGGTCAGAGGTCAAGAGACCCCTTTGAGAATGGCCATGCCAGTTTTTCCTCGCCAAAATATAGCGTAAGTTTGACGCATTATTTAACTTCCTTCCCGACAAGCTAGTATGACATGGTTGGTACCAATGGGTTCAGATGATGATGATATCTTCTAGCTTTAAAACTGAGCCAGCTACAGCCTAAAAATCGTAAGTTGTGTTAATGCATTAAAGAAACTACTGGCATTAAAACAAATTTACATTAATGTGTTATTATTGCGCTTACTTTGACAGCCCTATTGTTATTATTATTATTATTATTATTATTATCGGACGCTGTGTTCAAACTACGAGCAACAATGCAACAAGGCTACAAGTCATTTTCAATGGAAGCTGGTGACATTAAGCTACAAACTGACGGCTTGTCGCTGCGTGATGTGCTACAAATCAAAGTTGAGCTGGCCTCAACCGGGCCAGGTCAGATCTACATCAAACATGTAGAGATGTGAAAACTCTTGAAAAGTCGAGGTTTCACTGTGAGCACTTTGCCCTTAAGAGGAAAGCCATCTTATTCTTCAGTTAAGTTAACATACCAGTTGACGTATCAGTTCTGGACACACATACTGTAATTTAATACAATTTCCAGTAATATTGAAATGAAAGATATGAAATCTTTGCTGTTTGAGATGCTTGAAATGAAATGTCACATCAAATAGTATGGTGAACAAATTGGAAAGGCATTCAAGAATGAATAATCTCAGGTTTGGATGTTGGTGAATCGGAATCAGTAAACATCTTGTAGTGTTAGTCGTTTTTGGTTCTACCAGACATGAAGAATCCCAAATGCTGCAGCTGTGCAATGTGGGATGAGCTATTTGGTTAGGTAGGAAATAAGTACCGCACAGTACTCAGGTCAAAGGTAAGTATCAGAGAAATATCAAGACAAAGACAATACGTCGGTATCACGTTAAAAGCCTAAACTCAACAAGTTATTAATTTCCTGACTTCAGTAAAGTCTGGCTGTGGTATGGTATATGACGAGATGGAGATCAGGGGAGTAGATGGAAGTGGAGGGAGGGATTAGAAGGAAATTAAAGGAATGAACATAACCTCAAAGCATATGCTTTTGAGACTATGGGGGAGAGATGAAGGCAAAATGCCTGTGGTGTTTGTGTGTAACTGTGTGCGAGTGTGTTCATACTGTGTTTAGTTTAGAGGCAAATTCTCTCTCAAATGATGTTGGTGATTAAAAAATGGGAAGGAAATAAACATATCAAAACAAACCAACCTGCCCAGTGCCACTAAAGGAAACTTGTATTTAATACTATGGCATCAAATGTTCTAACAATCCCATAAGTGCTGAGCTCTTAATTTCAACTCCCAGGTCTTTTCACACTTATTTTGCTCATTAACAGCGGAGCGCGTTGTTTGTCTCTGCTGATGTGTTGCAACTGTAGACGAGGTGAATTGAAATGAAGTTGCAATTAGTATTTTTATTTATGCTGAGGGGAATTCTTGAACCTCGTTACGGTTGTTAACAGCTGCTACAGCTGAACATCAGTGAAACAATTTCAAATTTGAATGAGGAAGTGTTGGCAGTTTTGGCAGCGTTGGTAGTGTTGGCAGTGTAAACTACACCATGAGGCAAGAAGAATGAAGTTAGATCACGCTAATGTTTGCTCACCTTTAGTTTGATTTGTTCGGTCAAGTGAGAACACTGCCCTTGAGAAAGCACATAACTGCAATCAGAAGCATTATTATTCCCCGCCAGGAGTATCAGGAGATCTGTCGCATGTGTGCGTGTATGAGTGTGTATCTCTGTGTCTGTCCACAGCTAATCTAGCATACTGCTGCACCAAACTGCATACTATTTTGGGTGCACATTTATAGCTGCATGCTCAAGGAACACTTGTGGTTGCAGCGACTCACACTTTCTCACCTTTTATTGCCTGTTTGAGGCTGCCATTGATTGACTGCTAACTAGACTTAGTTTATTTTCGCATATCAGCTCTGTGTTATCAATACAGAGTCACTACAAACTTAAAGTGAAAGTGTCTTAGCTCAGAGCAGGAGGAGTCAGATTTCACACACGGGACAAGAGAGAGTTGACAGACAAGATGATGACGAAGGATTTGGTGTCAAAGCGAACTAGCAAAGGCAGTATTTTGGATATAAACCCAATGCTAAAAGGGAACCTGATAACGGTTAATGAAACAATCGGCGTGCGGAGGACGGAGTGGCCACAGCCGGTGTGCATGGCACATCGACGCTGGGTTGAAACCTGCGGCCTTGCAGCGAAAGCTCGACTGGAGAGGTCGGACACACAGCCATCCAACGTAAAAGCGCTCTACAGACACTGAACCTCATCTTTTCGTCTAAAATATCCAGTGTAATCGGTAACACCGGTGTTGTCACAAGCGTATCAACCGGTGGGAAAATGTCCCCACCGTGACATCCCTACTGCTGACTCCTCACTCACTACTCTTAATCGGCCCCCAGCTGCTACTCTGCTCCGAGAGACGCAGTGGGGGAAAACAGTTTGCTCAGTAAACTTGAAGCCTAAATAAACGCTTCATGTCGCGGTTACGCCCACGAGACGGAGCTGAGACGTGCGCCTGCACAGAGCCGGTGCAGACATCTGCACGACATGTGTTTAGTGCTATTTAGCTAAATGTAGCATGCTAACACTAAACTAAGATGGTTAACTTAATAGCTGTTTAACATCAGCATGTTAGCATTGTCATTGTGAGTATATCAGCATGCTGACATTAGTGCCTATTTACAGCCTCACAGAGCTGGTGGAAATCACACGATTGTTTTTCCCTGCTATTTCTGCTTGTGGTAACTGAAACATAGTTTATGTTTTAAACACAAATACAAATATGCATAACCTTAACCCTATAGGACATTACCAAGTGGACTTTTTTCCTAGTAACTGAGACCAGACTCAGGACCCAACTCAGCCCGAGTAGGTCCCAGTGGACTCACTAGCACGTCAGATCATATAGTGCTTAAGATATTTTTTTTCAGGTGAGATGGCGAGTGTGAAGTGTGATCTTGATAGTCAGGACATGTACTCTACTGCTACTCTTTTCGATTACAGTGGGGCACCATGCTGTTGCCAGTGTTAATGTTTCCCTCTGTTTGGGTCTGTTCTGGTCAACCACATTTTGGATGGGGTCTGTTTATTCTGGTCTGTTTTGAACAGGGTCTTTTCTTTTAATTTAAGCATGTGAAGTTCGGTCACGATTTCCACACGTCCGTTTTAGATCAGGCTCTCCTCCTGAAGACCTCTAATATGAATGTTATTTGTAGGAGACGGGTTGCACTGAGACATCATGTTCTGAGAGTTCTCCGTGCTTTCCAAAGATAGCGGAGAGAGAGTGGACTGGAAGTATAAAATTAACTGGCTACAGCATATAACCATAAAACACAAGGTTTCACTGCAAGGAGATGGATGCTGAAAACATTTCAGCTTTTCTTTTCAGGCTCATATTCAACATTTAATTTCAGGCTAAATCGTCTCTAAATATGTAAATTATGTATTAACACCAAGGACGGTTTAATACAGATTTACTATTCACATTACCTCTCATCAAACTCTGCCCACTCACTTCTTAAATATCCTGTCTTTGCATTCTTGGATTCATAGAATTTGAGAGGGAAAACAACTTGGGGACAGCTGAAGACAGTCTGAACATTTCTTTTTGTAAAAAAATACCCTTATTAGCTCCAACCTCCTGATGCCTGAATCTGAATGAGGCTCCCTTGCCTCCAGCTACAATTCAACACTTGAATGGCTGCTGCGTTCATCCTTTAATACAAATGTATTGAGCATACATATGGGCACTCAGAGAAAAACAGCTAAATGAAAATGATGCAGACGTTAGCATGAATAGCGAGTGGGTCTAGTCAGGAAATTATGTGAAAATGGAACATGAGTTTTCTTTGCGGCTTTGACATGTTGACAGAGAAGCAACTGCCTCTGATGCAAGGATGACACCACGATGTCAAGCAGAAGTACAAGGGAAAAGGAGAACGGGACTGCTTTTCTGGTGAGACAAATCTTACAATCTGTTCCGTAATAGGATGGGTCAAATTCAGAGGGAAGATTTCTCCACAAGGGTTATTAAAATACACCTCAAATGAAACCCTGAACAGGGATAGACACTGATATTTTGAAGCACTGCCCTTACAGGCCACCAAACCTCTCAATTTGATGGCCCATTTTTGGGCCCCCATATATAAAAACAATACAATAAAGGAAATTCAACCCAACTTAAATAAATGGGCTGTCAATCAATTCAAATATTTAATCGCATAATTGTCCATAGTTAATCGTGATTAGTCGCACATATATTTGTATCTGTTGAAAATGTATTGTAAGTGTTATTTAGCCCCTTCCTGACAAGCTAGTATGACATGGTACCAATGGATTCCTTAGGTTTTTACAGTTTCATATGATACCAGTACCTTCTCTCTAGCTTTAAAACTGAGCTCGCTACAACCTTCAAAAGATCAATTGTGTTAATGACTTAAAGAAATTAGTGTCTTTAAAACTGTTTTGCGTTAACGCGTTATTATCGGGTTAATGTTGACAGCCCTGACGGTCTCTTAGTTCTCACACTACAAAGGACATACAGTCTAAAGAGAGACCTAATGAAACTTGGTGGCCACAGGGGGCCACCTACGGGGGATATTCGGTGGCCACAGAGTAACTATTTCTGGCAACAGGCCATTGGGCCATGGTTAGTGTTGAACTCTGCCTCGAAAATAACTATTGGTTGGAAGATGCCAGAAAGACTAATGCAAAGGATTTTGAATTGGTTAAACTCAGTAATGTTGTCTCAGTTCTGCTCTGCTTTTTCTTCTCAGGATTTGTCTCTAACAGTTTTGTGAAATGACCATAAACTCTGAAACCTGGTGATGCATCTCAACTTCAAACTAAGGCAATAACACAAACTGGACAGTTTGGTAACGGTTAGCTTTAGGCAAAAGAAAAAAGGAATATTATCAAATTACCCACACTGGCATTTCTTGCTTTCCACTGTACTACCTCAAATCAAAGATTTCACACTTTTAGCCATATGTCCACTATTCAACTGTTCATTGTTAAAGCTGCATTATATCTCCCCCACTTTCCCTTTATAAAAGCACACGTTTCAGTTTACCATTAACTGCCAGGGGACCATGCTCAGATTTTGCAGCATTTGGTTTCATAGCATTTAGTTTACAAGGTCTTGGTGGATGCAGACATCAGTGCTGCAGTTCCTGACAGGGTTTAACTGCCTGGCCTTTCTACTGTTATGGGGTCTGACTTGCAGATGAAAAATGAGATTTTCAGAATATTCTTGGCAGAGTCTAACTGAAAATACAGCTCTTGTTTGCTTCTGTGTTTCCTAGCGTTATAAATAGAAACAAACTGTTCACAACCTCCTACTAGATGAAAACTCAAGCATGTTAGCTGTCACATCCTGCCAGTTCTTGTTTCGAATTCCCGGCAAACAAGTGAACTGAAGGAGAGCGTCTTCATTAGCATAAATCACTCTGTAAACAAGGCCAGAAGTGGGGTGAGAGCGTTTCAACAAATCCTTTTAACTGCAAACATGATGATGAAATAAGTTCTTTGGTGCTTCAAGTGGTAGAGGAGACATGGTGACCCTATTTAACTTTGTGTAATTCAGGCTGATGCTCTGTGTATCCTCCGACTCGGATCTTTAATGGTGGAAGTGAAGGGCTTTTTTGGACCAATTATCGTGGCAATAGAAGTTTTTTGCTTTAACTTATAATGAAGTAAATGTCGATTGCACAATGCAATGGCTGCAGACTAATGACACCATCTGTGTTTAGATTGTTTCTCTATAAGTCTCGCTTTCCCTATGCAATTCTGTCTGCCAACGGGTACGATGATGGTTTGATTTACAGCACAAAGGAAGTGTTTTTTTCTTTTCTTCTTTTCATGATATCAAGTTTTTATGTCTCCATGTAGGTTAGGTCAGTTCTGCTACAGTACACATACCTCACAACAACAAAGTTGTGTTTTTCCTGGAAGCTGATGGACAGAAATGTCCAGTTACTTCGTTGTACTACTTAATGCTTTTAGTGTACACTGGGCTCTTGAAGACTAGAGTGAATGTGACAAAGGGCACATCTTGAGCTTTAAAAAAAGAAGGGATAAAAAGCTGCATTCATATGCAAATGTAAGTCAGAAGTGTGCCAATGCTCCATTATTCATACCATTCATATCATTATCTCATCAGTGCATTTCTCCAGTTAATTATGTCAGTAACATTGATCCATCCAAGAACAGGAGTAACAGATGATCCAATTACTCTAGTTAAACAATGATTTTGCACATTAAAAACAGTGTTTATCGAGAATGGCACAAATGTACATGAATAAGACGCACACAACGTATGGTCAAATTTTGTGTATTTGTTTGCATTTGTATTGATGTCATAATGGTTGTTTATCATCCCATTGGCAACCATTTTGAGAAATCGGCAATCAATTCTTTGCCTTTGGTTATCATTAGTGGCAACCACTTTTTAACGTTTAAAAAAATAAGGACAGCAAACAGTAAAACGTGCGCCCCAAACTAAATACATTTTAATAGTCGTTGCATTTGTTATATTTAAATATTGCAGTCAGAACCAGAACCAGAACCAGACAACGCTGCACGTGCATTGGGGCATTAACTCGGGTGTGCACAAGCAATGGCGAAGCAAATTAAGTTGTTTGATTGTGGGGTGAAAAGGTTGACTAACCTGTCAACATCACAGACAGATGTGCAAATTGATTCAACTGATAAAGAACCAGATGAACCTGAACGGAAAATAAAAAGGAAATTTGTGAAATCTTGGGAGGCGAAGCGTCCCGGCATCTTTTAGCTGGACGGAAAATTAGCAAAGCATGTACAACACCTCGTTAAGTGATACATCAAGTTCAAAAGTTCCAAGTAGCATATTTTACAGAACCACGGGGCTAGACGAGCAATGGAGATTGAAGCAACACGAGCGGGCAGATCAACGACATGATGAGGTGGAGGCTGCAAGAGCTGGCACGGGCCGATGGACACCGCCGTTCGCAAAATTGTAATTATTAAGCAGACGTAAAACTGCATAGTATCTTCAAAATATAAGGTGACAAAAATGGCAACCCTATTTTCAGTTTTTGAAAGGAAAAGCGGATACCAGCTTGCCATCCTGGCTACCACTTTTTAAAAGTTGGTGTTAAGTCCTGCATGTGAAATGGCAATGCATTTATATTTCATAAATTATGACTTTACATTGTAATAAAGTGTTGAGTAATAAAACCGTGATGATACAATTATTATTTATTATTCTAGTTTTCCTGGTTCAGTTGCACCAATGAGGTTAATTAACGGAACATGGTTGAACTTTGAAATTTTAAAACGGCTTCTTAAACTAAATACAATGTATGGTGATTGATTGATGCTTGGTTAAATGTACTGAAATAATTCAATAGTACTGCAAACTGTGTAGCACAGTTTTTCAGAAGTGAGACCCAAATGACCCATCGGCTTTATACCCTCATAATGAGGCTTCAACTTTAAGGAGAGCAGGTTAAAGACAAAGGTTAAAATAATTATCTCAGGTTATAACCTCTATAAGCAGACAACGGCAAAGAACAAAGAGAGAGACCCTCCAGCAACAAAATAATAAGAATGGCCTCTTAAATAACTTCCCAACATGGCTTCAACTTTAATCTCTAAACACATCGGGGAGGAAGGGAGAGAGAGAGAGATTCTAGTATACAATCATGTCCAAAATTACTCTTTGTACTTTCTACGATTTTTCAATCGCCACCTCATTACTAGCTTACTCTCACTGTCCCAGCTCACTCCATCTCACTCTGCTGACCTCCTAAACCACAGTTACACTTTTGGATTCAGTGAAAAATAAAAGCTAAGGCAAAGTCAAGGAACAAACTTAAAGGGGAACACCAACTAAAGTAGACTTCCAATATGGTATTTCCATGGCCTAGGAAAGTTCAATCAGTATGTGTGAACATGAGCTGCTCTCTCTCAAAGCCAGAAACCAGAGAAGTCAATCTCAAACTTGTGATGTCATAGGGTATAAAGTGTGGAGCTGCTCCATAGACAATGAAAGCGGAGCATGATTTTGTGAACATAAAGAATGTTTGTTTAGTTTTTTTATACCCAAATGAGCTTCATTCAATTGTAGTGTTGTCAGTTGCGAAACAGAAAATGTTCCCATATACTCAGATTACTCCTCTGGGTGCGCTCAGTGTCATCTAGAACATCTGTCCCAATTCATCATCTATGGAGCAGTTCCACTTTTATACCCAATGACACAAGTTTGAGTTTTGAGTTTTTGGATTTGGAAGAGAGTTGTTCATGTTTACTCATATTTTTTGGACTGTCTTAGACCACAGGAATAACATGTATGAATTTTGAAAATGGTCATAGTTTCCCTTTAATACATAGTGTTTACACACTTCCATACAACAATTTTCAGTCAAATCAACCCACAGTGATACCACCGCATTTACATGTTAACTTTCAGAATATTGCATCCTTGTACTCATGTTTTCATATTTTTACTTTTTAGTAATTTTCACTTCAGTCATATCTAAGCTCTAAGTTCTCTCTTCTGTAAATGACTAGGGAAACTAAATAGCACTGATGCCCTAGGTTATTGTCTTTTTTAGCCATGATAAAGTGAAAGTATGATCAGAAATAAACCTGTTTTCATCTGCAGCGATTCTTACACGTTGTGTTACCTCAGGGCATTCAGCTATCAACATTTTGCAATTGGTAGCTATCACAGCTGGAATAACAAGAGTCATTTGTTGCATGTTATTAGAAAAACTGATGGCTTGCTACTAAACTCCTGCCCCCTCGGGCTCTGTTTCGGGTATGGCGCTCATTTTTCAACTCACCTGTAGCCATGCTGAGTGTCCACACACACGCCGCCATTGAAACAGGGGTTTCTGGGATATGAGGTGCAGGGTTGATGGGACTGCTCTCTCCCTGGGCATGAGCACACGGCTGTGGATTCCACTGTCACAGACACGAGACTCATGGTCCCGCAGTCCACGACTGTGGGCGTGTCCCGCACGTTCAAAACGTTGGTGCAGCCGCCGGCACCGGCGCACTCCGAGCTCGGGCACTCGTCTACCCGGATTTGGGACACGCTGACCTGCAGGAATGACTGGAGCTGGATGGAGAAAGACAGAGTAGAACCCAGATATGAAAACACAAGGTGAAACTTTAGTAGTACTTTTAAAGTTCCAACCACTGCAGGCACTATATTAGTATCTTATAAGTGACCTGTACATCAGAAACTATAAGTACTGTAGTGTGCATCTCCCTTTGCTCTGGCTCTTATGGCCTTTACGCACCGGAGGCGTGACGAATAAATGACGTGGAAATGAGCAATATACTTATATGTCTAATATTATCTGTTTGGCGTTCTATGGTTTGTTATTTCTTTATAGCAGACCATTGCTATGTGTAGCATACCGTTGCTATGGGCACAGTTCTGATGTTGAACTCTGGCGGATCATTTTTGGGTCCATTAATGATTTGTTAAGTAAGTTGCTGTGTAATAAGAAGGATAATGTGCAGTTATCGGGTCATTGTTGTGAAATAAACCCCATGCAACATTATCCCTTACTTATTATCTAGACATTTTAATGTCTTGACTATTATATGTCTATATACATGGTATGGTTGGTACCAATGGATTCCTTAGATATTCTAGTTTCATATGATGCCAGTATCTTACTGTAACTCTAGCTCAACCTCCAAAATTGCAAGTTGTCGCAACTGTCACATTAACTTTATTGAAAAGCAAATTATTCGCACCCAAAAAACACCCCCGGTGTGTAAAGGCCTTTATACCCCACCAGCTTCCCACCCACTAACATTCCCAACTGTGTTCAATCAGTGGAAACCGACAAAGCAGAAGCACCGTAGCTTGGTAATGAATCCGGTCTCTGCAGTGGTGGGCAAGTGTGTTAAAATGTTTCATACAACTTTTTTATTTATCATTTAAAATCCAATTTAAAAACAAAAAGTTACCTGGCATAGCAACTTAATGAAACACCAGGTGTTCATATTGCAGCAATGACAGTGCTGTACAGCTTTTACAATGAAGCAGCTGCAGGCGTAATCATAATAATATTGTTATTTATTTGACCCCTTGGGCATATTTTTTTTTCTCATATGTTGTTACTTGTCATGATTGACACACACACACACACACACACACACACACACAGGCACATGCATCAATGTGGAGATATGTCAGAATGATGGGTCGTCGCAGCATAGCGCCCCGGGCAGTTCGGGGTTCAGTGCCCAGGAGGTGGACTGGCACCTCTCCAGCTACCAGTCCACACTCCGTACCTGGTCCGGCTACCCCCTGGTTCCCAAGCAAAGTCCCTACAGAAACTGCCGCCCCGTGACGTGACATAAGTCTATAAGCTAGGGCATTTTTTGGTTGCATTTTGGGTAAAAACTTAAATTTCATAAATTATACCTTTCATTACATGTCCAAACAATTAAAAGGAGTGGAGTGGAAAATATGTGAACTTAAGTTCACTAAGACGGGAAGCATATGCTGTAATATCCCATTTAAATTTAACCCAGGTAGATCCAATATGGATGCAACAGACATGTTAACACCAGATGGGAGGGA
Organism: Sebastes umbrosus; assembly: GCF_015220745.1. Lineage (NCBI taxonomy): Eukaryota > Metazoa > Chordata > Actinopteri > Perciformes > Sebastidae > Sebastes > Sebastes umbrosus. The sequence goes on from NC_051270.1 coordinate 5,861,576, forward strand.
GGCTGTTAATATGTTCAACTGCATATCATGAATATGTTAACATACTTTGATACTTAAGAATCAAGGGATATTTGTTGCATGCCATCTGTATTGGAGCAGCGATTATACGGCTTTAATGTGGCACATGTCACTTTAGTAAATAAATAAAAACATGTTCAGAAAAGTCAAAAGCATGCCTAAATGGGGGGCGTGCATGCTCTAGATGCTGCTCAAAAACAAGTTTAAAACTGTTTAAAAAACACAACACAGAACTTCCTTGCTCTCTTTGCTTGTATTGCAATCTAGCTGCGTATCCAACAGCAAAAATGATATCCCAAAATATGAGTGCAGAGGATGTTATGGACCAGGATATATTTTACAGTGTTTTGGCTGACTCGGGTATTCAGCCGTATTTATTGGAGCCAAAGTATCCGGCCGGAGAAATGCAGCAGAGGCTGCAGCTGCATTAGTCGTGCAAGAGGATATGGCCAGCGGGGGCTCTGGGGGTCAGAAGCTTGCGTGCAATGCATCCTGGTACATGTAGACACGGCAAGGCGATCAGAAGAACTCAGCTTTCTCGGTCAATGTAGTTCTAAGCATGCACTGCTGAATTCATTGCTTCAATTGACTACATTTACCATTAACACTGATTGGTGATCCACACAAACAGTGGCACATTTTCAGATTAAACATATGGTGACTAAACCATCTTCAAAACACAATGTATGTTTTTAGTGAAAGTGATAATGGTACTTAAATGAAATAGTTTATTCTATGTAATTAGCACCATTTCAACCTGAGTTAATTTGCAAAATGAACACAGCAAAACCCAGCCCGGGAGCTGAAAGAGTTTTAACACAAACAATCCTTGATCCATAATATCAGCTATTAACTGTAAATGTGTTAATGTCTGGCTAATGTCGTTTACACAGACCAATAAACACATGTGCATACGCATCAACAAACAGATAAACAACAGGATGTTGACGTGGAAAGTGCAGATTCAATGGGAGAATGTATTACAGTACAGTAGGCAGTTCAGGTCAAAGAAGTCAAGCTGTTTTTCTGCACTAGTTCCTGAAAAAGTGGGCTAAACGGTGATGAGGCAGAAAGGAAACTGTGACTCTCTGGGTTGAGCAGTCTGATAAAGCACTGGAAGGGAAAATGGAAATTAAATTGAATATGTAGTGTAGTGTTGTGGTGCGGGGGGGATATGGGTTGGTGTGTTTGTATTTGGATGGCTGGTTAGACTGACACTGGTCAAGGTGGTTTCTATTGAGTTTACATACATGTATGCATGGACTCATGTAGAGAAGGCATGCACAGGGGCATGGACACATGCACGCACTCTCACACATAAATACACATACAGACCCACTCGATGTGAAACGTGTTGAACCGAAAGAAGGTCACTTCATGCTCAATGTTCTGGACTGATTGGACCTCATTCAGTGTGACTGGATTGCACTCACTAACCATGCAGTTCACATTTATTCCACGTATTCCACCAAATAGCCCTGTGCTGCAGTGGCTGTGACTTTGATATGGGTTGGGGTTTTATGGATCATTGTTATTGCTGACTGATGTCTCATATCATTTGATCTTCAAACACTGTCCGTTTGCCAATATAAGTAGTGGTGGTTATTCCATTCAAAACGTCCTGCTTTCATTTAACCTACAGGCGTCATTACTGCATCCCCTTGATAATAACCTTTTTTAAAAACAATGTTTACAAAGTGCTTTACATGCAATAAAATCCCAAAGCAGCCAAAAAAAATAATAATAATAAAAGGTAATACATAAGGCAAACAGAT